>NC_064569.1:4872000-5176500 GCF_937001465.1 Orcinus orca | reverse complement strand
GAAATGAGCTCTTGCACATCAAGAGCTTAGCTCAGTGACAGATACGGAGTTAGCATTCAATAAACACTAGCTGACATCACCATCATCATCATCACCCCCATCATCATCACCATCACCACCATCACCACCATCATCATCATCATCATCATCACCATCACCACCATCATCATCACCATCATCATCACCATCACCACCATCACCACCATCATCATCATCGTCACCATCACCATCATCATCATCACCCCCATCATCATCACCATCACCACCGTCACCATCACCACCATCATCATCATCACCACCATCATCATCATCACCATCACCATCATCACCACCATCATCACCATCACCATCATCATCACCATCATCATCATCACCACCATCATCATCACCACCATCATCATCACCATCATCATCATCATCGTCACCATCGCCACCATCGCCACCATCACCACCATCACCACCATCATCATCATCATCATTGTCACATCACCACCATCATCATCACCATCATCACCATCATCGTCACCATCACCACCATCACCACCACCATCGTCATCATCGTCACCATCACAACCATCATCATCACCATCATCGTCACCATCACCACCATCATCATCACCATCACCACCATCACCACCATCATCATCATCGTCACCATCACACCATCATCATCATCATCATTGTCACCATCGCCACCATCATCATCATCACCACCATCATTACAACCACCATCATCATCATCATCATTGTCATCATCACCACCATCATCATCACCATCACCACCACCATCAGCAGCAGCAGCATCTTCACCATCAACATCATCAACGTCATTGCTTTTATTAACCTCAGATCTTCATCATCACCACTATTATTCCCATAAGCAGCATCTTGGACTGTACTCAGTCTCTGCCCATGCATTCTTCTGTGTTCTTCTGTCCTCAGTTGGAATGTCTTTGGACCAGGAAAATCTCCAAAAGGGTGGGGTCGGCACATGGCAAGTGCTCCCTAAGTGTTAGCTGCATCTCCACCACCTCCATCATCATCAGAGAGAAGAAGACTGGCACGAGGGTCCAGGACCCAGATTGTCAGGGTTGGACTCCAGCCCCTCCCCGCTTATCAATTGTGAGATGCTGGGGACTTAAACTCCTCTGTGCCTCTGTTCTCTCTTCTCTAAGTGAGGATAAGTACTAACACCCATCCCATAGGGCTGTCCCAAGGATTCAGGGGCCCACATCAAGGGCTTGGATCTGGTTCACAGGGATCACTAGGTACCTGATAGTGGTGTCCGAATTCATAGCTTTTGTTCAGGGTCTGGCAGTCCCGCAGATGAGTCCCAGCAACTGTCCCCAGCCCCACACGCTGCACCTGACACGCAACTGCGCTCAGCTCACTGCAGTGCACCAGCGCTGCTGCCCCTCTGCATGGAACACTCTCCTTTTCCCCGTTTCTCCCGGGTAACGGGTGTTCAGTGCGGTTGGAAGTTGGTGCTACTGAGGCACTGGCTGATGGACTGCTGTCCCCAGAACCAGGGTCCTTTATTGCCTCGTCCCCACAGCTGCCCCTTGACAGACACACAGGCCACCGCAAGTGTGATGAAATCATGTAGATCAGTCCCCCCGCCCCGCACAAAGACCCTTGGTGAGGACTTTGGCTTCACTGGGAAGAAGGGGACGCAGCCCTCAATCGCCTCCTGGAAATGCAGTGTCTCTCTCTTTGCTGATGTGGGTTCTTTACTGCTCGTGGTCTGGATCCTGCTGAGAGAAGACATCTTCGTGGGCAGACTCCCAGAGCCCTCCAGCTGGTCCGGCGCCTGGGATGCTGATTTGCTGATCTGTCCACCCAGAGTCTGAGGGCAATCCTACCCTGCGGGGTTGGGAAGGCCGTTGCTCCTGGGCCTGGGAAGGAATATAATGCTTTCTCCACATTTTGAGGCAGAGACAGCTGATGGCTGTCTCTGGAATTCTAGCCTGGGAGCAGAGTGCCCAGGTTCTGCTCTCTGTGACTCGCGGGCTGTGTGATGCTGGGCAGGTTACCTCACCTCTCTGGGCTTCAGCTCCCTCTTCTGCACAAATGTGGGGCTTAGGTCTGATGATCTCTTCAGCCCCTTCCTGCTAAGCTTCTGAATAGATTGTCATTCTGGGGCCAAAACTGATCTCCTCTGTGTGTGTTGGGAGGGGAGGTGTCCCTAATTTGTCACCTCCCTGAATGCTCTGCTGGTGGGGGCCAAAAAGACAGCCTCCCCAGGGATGCCTCTACCATGGCACGTTTTGCTTCTTTTATTAATTCGTTCGTCAGATATACATTCAGTGCTGCTCTAGGCATTGAGGGATTTGTTGTGAACAGAGGAAAGGAAATCCCTGTCCTGATGGAACTTATGTTAAAGGAGTCAGATAATGAACAAGAGATGGGAAGATGCATGACGTGTCAGATGGTGAGGAACTAGAAGCTCAGCGAGGAGGGGCACTCGGGTGCGGGGAGAGGATGGCAGTCTTACAGGGAGGGGCAGGGGAGACCCACCAATGAAGTCAGAGTGATGGAGGGGAGAATCCAGGAAAAGGGGGTCCCGGGGCTCAGGTGGAGCCTGACGGAACAGGCGACGCTGGCCTGACTCTGGGCAGGTCGTAGTGGGGAGGCGACGGAGTGTGGGGTCTATTTAGGGGCGCGCAGTCCCTTGCCCTCCTGAGGCAGGGATGCCCGGCTGACCTGGATGGTCCGCAGTGCTGGCAGAGCCCAAGGAGGGCTGCCTTAGCCGGGGCTCCTGCCAACCCCAGGTGGACCCACAACAGCCTCCCAGCCGCTCTTGGCCGACCGGCCGTGCAATCGTCTGCTAACCAGCTGGAAGCAAGGACCCCCCCGCCTTCCCTGTCTCCTCCTTCTCACCTCTTGGACGAGGGGGCGCCCAGCACCCCAGTCGTTTCCAGAGCAGCCCGTGGACTCAGTTCCAGGAGGAAAGAGAAAAAAGGGGCGGGGAAGGCTCAGGACCTCTCGCGAGGCCGTCCTCCGTCCTTCCCTAAATGCAAAGCAGAGAGAAAGGAGGCTTCAGTCCAGCTGGGGAACACTTTCACCAACTCTGTCTGGAATTTTCCATCCTGTCTCCTCTCCCCACCTGCTCCATCCATCCAGCCCCACAGGCCTTGTCAGGAGAGGTTAAGTGCCTGGAATGGGCATGGGAGGGCAGGGTCTTCCAGACGCCACTGCACCTCTGCCCATTAACGCCTCTGTCCAGGCGGCTCTGAACAGAACCTGGGCTTTCCTAGAAGCAACCCTGCCCTGGGTCCACGGTTCCTCCACCTTCTGCCCCTGCAGTGGAGCCTGAGGCCACCAGATCCTTGCCCAGCTGCTTCTCCACCCCCGGCCACCGCCTGGGGCACCCCTGGCCCCTTTCCTCACCCAGGGCTGGCTTCCTGCCCGACCCATTGTCCAAAGCCTTCCACAGCCCAGCTCACTTCTGCCAGGTGGGACCATGGAAGGGGGCGATGGGGAGAGACGTGCGTGTAGAAATTCAGGGAAAGGAGAGGAAAATGCAGTAAATTAAACCAGTGGCCACATTTGAAGGCACTGTCATCGCAGCTGCTGGGCTGCCAGAGCCCGCTGCCCTGTCCCTGAAGCCGAGCGATTTTGGAGGGAAGAGCAGGGTGGGTCTGCGTGGACGGGCCCCCGCCCCCGGCTGGGGTCCAGCCTCTGCCAGCCCTCCCTAGGACAGCCCTCTCATCTTCAGGAAGTCACCCACCCACCCACTGCCCTGGCCTCTCCCACCTAACTCCAAAATCCCTTTGGGGGTCACTGGACGATATGGCCTCCGTAAGGGCTTTATAAATAGACTGTGGATCCCCTGCAAAAAAAAAAAAAAAAATCTGTGGCTAAAAATAGCTCTCAGCATCTAAGGGAGGAAAAAAAGAAAAGAAACTGCAGCAAAATTCAACTGGAGCAGTGACTTTCCTGCCTCTGGTGTTCCGGGTCAGTTACAGCACTGGGGACGGCACCGAGCGAGGGGAGGGGGGTTGGGGGCTTTCAAGGACAGCCATCAGAAACTCAATCTTCGGAGAACGTCGCTCGCCGCTCCCTGACTGCTGGCCGTTGGACCCGTTCTTGGTCCCAGCAGCCAGGCTGAACTGGAGGCAGCAGCAGGGAGCCCCAGTGGAGCTGGGCAGGTGGCAGAGGGGACCTGCGGGCAGAACCTGCAGAGTCCCCAAAGATGCACGTTCAGGGGCAGCTATAGGTCGCCTTAGGATCCGAGGCTGAGAGCTCCTGCCACCCGAACAGCTGCAGTAGGGGTGGCGCCGATGCTCCGTCTTGTAGAGCAAAATCGTTTGCAGTCAACAAGGGACAAAGAAGCCCTCTGGGAAATTGTCTCTAGGAAAGTCAGAATTTATATCCAGATGTCAGTGCAGGGAAAGGGGAACCCCCATGGTCTTTCGCTTAAGGTCATCTGGGTGGCAGACAGTAAAGAGAGCTGTCTAAGGAGTGAGGGGACAGTGTGGGGATGCACCTCTGCTCACTCTTAAAGGTGCTTTGGGCAGGGGTTGAGGTGGGAGCTTGAAATCTAAACACACACACACCTCTTTGTTTATATCTGTAAAAGAGGAAGTCTGCTCATCTGCTCAGGCTGAAATGCTATCACAGTGAGCTGCAGAAAATTTCAGGCCACAGCGTTAGACGAGAGGCTTCCGGACCCCCATTTAATTGTAACAGGGGGCTCTCTCTGAGGATGCTCTGGGAACGCTGGGGGACCAGCGCCTGGCCAGCAGGCACTGTGTCGGCGTGGCTGTCTGCGCGATGCTCAGATGTACATGCCCGATGAGACTGGCTAACAGCGCACAAAGGGGGCGCTCGATAACTCCCGGACCGTGCTGCTTTGCAAGCGCAGGGCAACTAATACCCTCTGGGTCATTTCATCTTAGTCCGAGGATTGCCTGACTTTTTCTCCCTAAAAAGCTGCTTCACCTTCCCCACCCCAAGAGCACAGCCTGATCAGGACCATGACCTTGGGGTCGGCAGAGACCTCGGGGCAGACCAGCATCCCCCCCACCCACCTTGGCAAGAAACATGCTGGTCCAGGCAGCCCAACGCTGCTCACTGGCACCTCACACAAGCTCCTTTCTCTCCCTCGTCCTCTTGCTCCATCTTCGGTACAGGGAGAGCGATCTCCCTTTCATCTCAAGCCACGGTCACCTACTGCACAAGGGGGTGAACGAGGACGCACTTTGGGATAACAGGAAGAAAAGCAAACAGCTTGAAAAACCAACAGCATCCCTTCCCCGCCAAAGCCTAGTTCTGGATGGTGTTGGTGCACTCGGAGACTGCAGCGTTTTCTGAAAGGCTCTGCTACCATCTCCTCAGTACTTTTCCTCTTCCAGCCCCTCGGGTCTGGGAAGAAATCATCCTGCCCCACCTCGTGGCCAGAAGTGGCCAGAACCTCAGAGCACTAACCTGGGATGCTTCCCACCAGCGTGGTAATTAGCCAAGGGTTTAGTCACCACCACAGCCTTGTGAATAACAGTGGTGGGGGGTGGGGGGAGCATCTGTTTCCTTGGAGATTTAGCTGTGTTCGCATGCACTGCAGTGAACTGTTCCCCATGTTCCCTGTGAGCTCGACAATCCCTGGTTCGTATCTGCACGGGGCTCACCGCCCTGGGTGTAGATAGCACGTCATTGTGCCCTAGGACAGTGCCACCCACAGCCTGGTGTCCTGACCTGCAGCCTCGGCATTACCCGGAGCTTGATAGAAATGCACGTTCCTGGGCTCCTTCTCAGACCTACTGAATCAGTATCCCCGGGGGTTGGGGCCCAGGAATCTGCATTTTAACAAGGTCTTCAGGTGATCTGGCTCCACAATGAAGGATGAGAAGTCCTGCCCTGGACCATGCAGGCCCCAGTACCCTGCTCCCATTAATGTCCACAGCCTTTCTTGACTATTAAGGCACTAGACAAAAACAAAACTGAAAAACACATCTTCATTATTGCAATCAATAATGTATTGACTGGACTAATGTATTGATCGGAAGGAATCCCGGCTCCTTGCCTCTCAGGAAACCCCTCCAACCCCTCCCATCGTCATCGACTTTCTTTTCCACCAAAACCAGGTTTGGAATGGAGTTTTAGTCACGGAAGCATCTTTGAGAGACTAAGCTGTGCTTGGAAATTCAGAGTCATGAGGACCCTGTCACCAAGATGCGATGCGACATCACAGAGCCCCGACGAGCTGGCCCCAGCCCATCAGAAGTCAGCAGGACCAAAAAGGAAGCCAGACAGCAGGCAAGTGACTGTTGACATAGAAAATGCAAACTTTAGCCCCGCCTTTGAGCTTTTCCAGCCTGTTGCTGTGAAATGACCAATTGCTGCTGACACTTAAGCACGGAGGACTCCGAACCGTTTTGATGAGTTGACTGGTCCTAAGAGGTCAATCTCATTTTATTTTTATGGGTATTTTTAAAAGCTGCTTATGTGGGGAAGGGCAACGACTTTCCACATGCTTCAAACTGCGGACAGCAGAGAGTTGGTGAGAGATGAGCCACAGTGCAGGAGGACAAACCAACAGACCACTCTTCCCTGCAGGAGGGGCCTTGGAGAACATCAAAATATAAACCCCCTGCTTGACAGAGGCGGAAACTGAGGCCCAGAGGGGAAGACTCCCCCTGGAGGATAAAAGCTTATGCACAAGGTCACTATCCATCTGTCCCCTCCTGACCCCAAGCCCAATAGCAGGTAGGAGTTCAGGATAATTCAGCCTGACTCTTAGCCTGGTGGGATTCCAGAAAATCTCTGTGACCGAGTGGTATTTGAACTGGAAAATCACTTTTCCAAAAGACACCTGATCTCTTTGCCACATCATCCCCTGGCCCCTGTGGGTAATTTCCCACCGCTGACAGCAACCTGGGCAAAAGTCCCTGGATATCAGGCCTCTGAGCGCAGTTTCCAGGGCAGTTTCCTGCTGCTTCCCGCTGCTCTGTTGCATCTTCCAAGAGGTTGGGGATACCCCCTGGCAGGGGCCCCTCAAGTTGCCCACTGGAATTCTCAGGCCAAGGATCTGGGGGCCTTTGAAGCCTCGGCTCCCCCCACATCTGCCCTGGATCTCTGAGTAGCACCTCCTGGGGCTCCTGCACGGATGGACGAGGGGCAGGTCATCCTCCATTCACTGGACGTCCAGCTACACCAGGACTGCTGGGTAGAGACCCCAGCAGACTCTCAGCCCTGAACGGACTCACACATCACATGTGGCTGGACACGCAGGGACCCCGTGGAGTGACCGAGGGCTGATGAAAAGCCCTTCCAACCAAGAGGTGCCCGGCTCCCAGGGCAGCCCCAGGGTTTCCCAACCCACCTGCGGGAGAAACAGGAGCAGTGGTGGCTCCCTCTAGTGGCGCTGTCGGCAATGGCAGGTGGCTGGGGAACCATAAAGGGAGCAGGTAACTGCGGGAAAGGATGGAGCTGATGAGCGTGGCCCAGATTCTTATAGATTTTGGAGGAAGTTGTTTTGTTTTGTTTTGGGGAAAAGCACTGGCGATCTCTGGCTGCAGGCCTCAGAATCCGCAACAAGCCCAAGGGCCCCGAGCACTACCCTCCTACCCAAGACTCCTCTTCCAGCCACTCACTGCCTCACCGTGGACAAACCCTCTTCATTTCTCTGGGTCTTGTTTTCCTCCACATGACCTCCCATCCCTGAGATGCTCTGAGTCTCAAATGAGCCCACAGTCTACTGCTCACCCAAGAGGAAACACAGCATTGCTCATACAACCTACACCTGGAGGGGGCCTGACAGTCACCAAGCACTGCCACAAAGAGCACAGTGACCGTCTGACGCTTGATAACAATCGAATCATTACGGATCTCCCTAGGCAAGAGGAGAGGGCTCTCGTTTTCCATCAGGGGCCTGGAAATCAATTTGCCCTCAGTTATCCAAGTGATGGAATTAAAGTCTATCCAAGTGGGAAGAGACATTGGCGATCACTGGGTCCGATTCTTCATTTCTCAGGCAAGGTGGAGGACCAGGGGATAAAGACATGCCAAGTGTCGACGTGCATCAGACGGTGAGTTTAGTGGCAGAGCCGGGACTGGGCCCCGGGTCTCCAGCCTCTCGGCCCACAGCTTCTGCCGTTCCGCCGTGTTGTCACGTGGCTGTCCACGCGTGAGCTGAAGGGTGGCCCTGAGACCTCCCCTCGGGCGGCCCAGCGGGCTCCCTGGCCACGAGCCAGCGTAACTGAGCTCAGGCAGCAGCGTCCTCTGACATCAGCCCACGGCGCCCACGAGTGGCCTGGTGAATCAGTTTTCTGCTACCTCACCTCAAAACAAAGACAAGAGTCACTCCTGGAACGGTGCCTCCCAAAGGCAGACCGATGGCAGAGAGCAGGACAGTCTGAGGGCGGCCTGTGACATCGGGCCTCCTGCTGTCCATCCATCCACTCTGGACAAGGCCTCCGTGGGCCCCTCCAGGGGCCAGGATAGAGGTGTCCTCAGCCTGCCACTGATGTTTCTTCTTCTCCCAGACCGATTCCGGTTCTCCTACTGGAGCGCCCCACGCACCCTGGCTTTTCTTCCCCCATTGTCTTGGCCTCAGGTGATTCTGGTCTCCTGCGTCCCACTCTGGTGTGACTGCCCAGGAGGTGACAATACCTTGCCTGCCAAGGCCAAGGCCAGCCGGGTCCCCAACCTTCCCAGGTGCACGAGACTCAGAATAAATCATGGAAATGCAGATGCAGCCCGTCCTGGAT
Source organism: Orcinus orca (assembly GCF_937001465.1). Classification (NCBI taxonomy): domain Eukaryota; kingdom Metazoa; phylum Chordata; class Mammalia; order Artiodactyla; family Delphinidae; genus Orcinus; species Orcinus orca. Next base: position 5,167,792 of record NC_064569.1, on the reverse strand, counting down.
GTGCGGTCAGGGAGACAGACAGCGGGGACGGCAGCAGATGACACTACCCACCCACCACCCCCCCTGCTGCCGTCCACCCCCGGATTCCTGGAGAGAAGGAAGTGGGGCTGGGAGGGAAAGCCAAGCTGTGCCTGGGGACAGAGTCTGGTGGGTGACGTCACCCGCAGGGCAGCTTCCGGGAGCGGGTCGCTGGGTCTCCAGCACAGCCACAGAGGGTGGTCCGGCCCCTGGGTCTCCCCTTTCTCCCCCGCAAGCTGGGAGTCATCCTCGCCTTCGCTCTTTCTCTCTGTCCACTTCTCACCAACCCCACCATGGACAGCCTGGTCCACCCACCAGCCGCTCTCACCGGGATTATCCCACCCGCTTCCCAACTGGAAATTCTGTTAGAATTGAAGTCCAGACATGTCCCTTCTTCCGCTCAGAACCCTGCAGGAATGGCTTCCTTTCCAACTCCACATACAAGCACAGTCCTTTCAGGGCCTCTAAGGCCCTGGCTGGACAGAGCCCACCCTCAGCACCCAGTCAACCCTGACCTCGCGTCCTGCTGGCTCACTGCCCTCCAGCCGCACCGGCCCCCTTGCTGTTCCTGGAACACGCCAGCGAGGCTCGCACCTCAGGGCCTTTGCACTTTCTGTTCCTCCATCTAGAACGCCGCCCTCACTCCTTGACCCCCTCTGCTCTTTACTCAGACATTCCCTTCTAGGTCAGCCTTCCCCTGTCTCCCCTGCTTTAATCTGGTCCTCACACTCCCCTACCCGCTGCTGTATTTCACGGGCCCCTTTCTGGATGTTCCTCGGTGGCGTTTGTACTCACCTAGCATAGAGTGTATTTTAGTTACTTATTCTATCGATTGCCTATCTCCTCCAGCAGAAGCTAAGCTTCTTAAGAGCCTGAGTCCTTGGTTTTGTCCATTGGCCCACAGCAGGCACTCAACGAACACTTGTTGAATGAAGAAGCAAACAGATCACAGACACAGTTTGGGAAACAGACCTTCACAGGAGATGTCAGAGTTGCGAGGCTTCTTCGGTAAGAGGAGAAGCCTGGGAGACAAAAGTGTGTGTGTGTGTGACGCAGCGATGCTTGCGGCCACCCTCACTTACAGGAAACAACGTGTAAGCGCTTGATGACTTATACGCGAGCGTGTTAACGGCATATATTAACCAGAGCCAACATTCATTCAATCACATCCTCACTCACTCATCCACCGGACACTTTGTGAGGGACAAGTCCACGTCCGGTGCTTTGCTAGAGACATCGGGTGGGCACTTCGCTGAGGAGATGGTCCCCGCTGCCGGGGCTTCTGCAGTTTGGTGACGAAGCCCCCTGCCCAGCACACAGATCTGGGAGGGTCCGGGCATTAAAGCAAACGGTAACCTCAGCAACACCTAATTAGGAAAGTCAATTCAAGGCAAGAAAATCAGCCTGCGTTTTGTCACCAAGAGGAAAGGATACTTGGACGAGCGGCCACTGGCGGGAACGTCCCCTTCCAGAGCACCCTGGAAGGATGCTGGAGGGAGGGAGGGAGGGAGGCGAGGAGGAGGGATTTCCCGGAAGTAGAAACTTCTCTCCTTCCCCTGGGGAAGTGGGTTACACACTAGAAAGGAGCCTCCGCTGTCCTGGGACGCCCTGCGCGTGGCATCATATGGCCTTGACATCTGTCCACAGGCACGTCTATAGGAGAGGCGGGCCGCTCCTCAACCGTGGGTGACACATCCTGCTCCCTTGGAAGACATCCCCTATCCGGGGTGGGGTCACAGCAGAGGGTGATCAAGCGTCCTTTCTGATGCCATCTGTGGGTGGCACCTGGGGCGCTGGCTGGGTGCCCAGGCACCTTGGATAGCTGCCTTTGTCATGACTTAGCATGACGTGTCTGCTTAACTTAGCTGTTGATGTTGGCACACAGCGAAGCGCACGGCCTCCGAGACTCTGCGTGTGTTTATTGGTGGTCCTCCATGGCCACCCTTTTCCTAGACGGGCCTGCAGCACAGCCATGCACTTGCCCACATCGCTCGACCCCTGACCTCTCCACACCTGGTCTCTTCGATCCACACCACCAGCTCTCACCTCCCCGCCCCAGCTTCACCCCCATATCCTGGGCCCCATCTTTAAATTAGCCAGTGGGTCTGGTCCCAGCTTTTTCCAGCCTGGTCAAGGCTCGCGGGAGGCCACCGGAGGGGGTCTCGTCTTCTGGAGGAGCTGAGGGTCCGGACCCTCTTTTCCCAGCCACTATCAGAAGTGGAGGTGTAGGTCTCCTGGCTTGGACCTCTGTGCCAGCCTCTTCCCTTCCTTCCTGCCAGGGATGAATCAGAAGAAAAGGAGGTGAGTTAGTGGTGGGGGGCTGGGCTGCACGAGGAGAGTGGCCCCAAGAGGCCTTGGACGGACGGCCAGCCCCTTTTCTTAGCTCCTGTGCATGCTGGTCCCCCACCTGGCCCCATTCCTGGCCTCTCTGGTTTACCCAAACCCTACCTGCCACCCCACAAGCCCTCCAAGGGTCCCTGCAACCCATCAGCAACTGCTGAGCTGTGAACGGCTCTTGCAGAAGCTGCCTTTGTATACCGTGGTCATCAACACCCCACCTTTAATGGCCTCTCAGTCCCCCAAAATTAAGCCCAAGCAATCCGCTCAGCTTCCAGGCCCAGGAAGGTGACGTTTCATACAATTTACTAGCTGGGCTCCCTTCTCTCTGACACCTGCACTGTCCTGCTGGGTCCCAGGGCCAACTTTGACCCTCAGATCCACCAGGCATACGCTTCCTCCGTGAAAGAGTCCTTGCTACAGCCTGGCTCTCCCCTCTGCCACCCACTGGAGCCTCCTGCCTCCCCCTCCCACTTTCCTCCATCCCCCATCCCTCCCAGCCCAGCCGAGCCTCAGTGCCGCCCGTGAGCCCCTCTGGCCGCACCAACACGACTGAGCTCTCTCTTCCCTGATTTCCTGCTGCCCTTACAGTCAGTCCCACGTGATATCAGACGTCAGTGTTTTCTACTGGAAAGTAGGTGAGATTTGGGACCCAGTGTTCTGTGTTCAAGGTGTGCCTCTACCGCGCCCTGGGCTGAGAAAGCCAAGTCCCAACTCAGCCACCGGATGTGAAGGCGCGTTGCTGTAACTCCCACAAAGCCCTTCAGGAACAGGCCAGGGTTGCCTTGGACATGCTCCTCCAGGTCTCCTCCCCACCTCCACAGAGCCAAACATCTATCCCTCTGCCACTCAGTCAAAAGGGGGGAAGTTTATCTAACCTGAAAGGACACATGTGCCCCCATGTTCATTGCCACACTAAGAGCCAAGACACGGAAGCAACCTAAGTGTCCATCAACAGAGGAACGGATAAAGAAGATGTGGTACATAGATACAATGGAATACTACTCAGCCATGAAAAAGAATGAAATAATGTCATTTGCAGCAACGTGGATGGACCTAGAGATTATCCTACTGAGTGGAGTAAGTCAGACAGAGAAAGACAAGTATCATGTAACATCACCTACGTGTGGGATCCAAGAAAATGATGCTGACAGTGCAGAGAATATATTTGCTAGTGATGATGTGGAAACACTGAGCACCGACTTAACCAAAAATTGTGGCAGCAAGTGGGCATACGGGTTCCTCTCAAGACAATAGGTGCTGTCCCATCACACCGAGTAGAAGTCAAAGTTGCTACAGCAGCCCATGAGGCTCTACCCCTCATGCCTCCCCACCCTACCAAGCTGACCTCATCCCCATCGCCCTCCCCTGCTCCCTGTGCTCCAGCGGCAAGGACCCCTCTGCTGTTCTGGTTCTCAGCTACACCCTCTGTCCTCCCACCTCAGGGCCTTTGCACGTGCCGTCGCTTGGTCTAGAAGGCCACCTCCCCACACACCCACGGGGCTCTCCTTCCCATCCTTTGGGTCGTTGCTCAGATGCCATTTCTCAGTTGGGTCATCCCTGCCCCCGCTCCCTTAGTGAACACTGCGTTTCTTCCCAGCATGGCCCACATCACTCCCACGGGTGCTTACTCCTCTCCATATTACGTATAACCGTCCCTGTAGAGCACTGCCTCTATATAATGAGAGGCTGACAGCGATGTTTTCTTTCAGTGTTTCCTTACCCTCCCCACTGGAGTGAGAGCTCTGTGAGAACAGAAGCATTTACAGAGAAAAACGAAGGAAAATACCGGAAACTAACTGTTCAAATAATTGAAAGCGGTTGCCTTATCTAAGGACTTGAGTTCCTGGGGAGGAGAGAAGCAAGGCCTGCTGAGTTTCCTCAGAAGCCTTACAGTATTATTGGGCTTTTCAAATCATGGGCGGGTATGACTTTAACAAAAATTAAAATGATTCCTAAATATACTGTTTTTCACCTCCCCAACCCCTAATCATATTTCATTCCAATGCCAAGGAAGTGAGGGCTAGATTTCCTATTTTTTGTGTTATTAGTCCTAGATGTTATCTCCTTCCTCTCGTCCACCTCTCTCTCTCTAACCCACCTCCTCCGATCCATCCCCAAGGCCGGAAGCTCCCACCTCCTCCATCGCTGTCAAATCCAATCACTTCTTTCTATCTCCATCACTATCACTCTAGTGCCATCTTTCACCTGGATGTTGGCAAAAGTTTTGTAACGGGTCCACCTGCATCCATCCAGTCCATCCAACCCAGTGTCTTGTGCTGAGACTGCCTTGCTCCAAGCGTGCCCTTTCCTTTGTTCCCTTGGCAACCCCGTCTCTTGTACTCACCGAGTTAATCCCACTACAGGGCCTTCGGACATACTGTTCACTCTACCTGGAATGACATTTCTGGAAACTTTGCCTATCTAAACTTCTTTATATAATTCACATATCATTAAGTCAAAACCTCCCATTTCAGGCTCTTATAGAACTGGTATGTGAATGTACTTTGTAACGCTTGTCACAGTTGCAGTTTTATACTGGGCTTTACTGGATGAACAGGTGCCTCTAGCCCCACCATCAGCACTAACACACACACCACATCATCATCATCATTGTCGTCATCAGTTCTGTTAAAGGAGGAAATCATTTGTTCCGTTTATCATTCTATCGCCATTGCCTAGCACACAGTAGGAGCTCAGTAAATATTTATCAATAATTTGTTAAAACACTACCTTTTGCTACTGCAACAGGCAATATGTATTGCTTGGGTTTGAATAACATTTATTAATCTGCCTCACCTCTGCCCTAAGACTCTTAGGACTTGGAGACTGCATGCTTTTTTTAAAAAATAACTTTATTTAGTTATTTATATTTTAAATTTTGGCCGTGTTGGGTCTTCGTTGCTGTGCGCGAGCTTTCTCCAGTTGCAGCGAGCGGGGGCTACTCTTCCTTGCAGTGCATGGGCTTCTCATTGCGGTGGCTTCTCTTGTTGTGGAGCACGGGCTCTAGGCACGCAGCCTTCAGTAGTTGTGGCACGTGGGCTCAGTAGTTGTGGCTCGCAGGCTCTAGAGCGCAGGCTCAGTAGTTGTGGCACATGGGCTTAGTTGCTCCACGGCATGTGGGATCTTCCCAGACCAGGGCTTGATCCCGTGTCCCCTGCATTGGTAGGCGGATTCTTAACCACTGCACCACCAGGGAAGTCCAGCACGCTTTTCTGTAAAGCCCTGCCACTCACTTCTCTATAAGCCTGTGGTTCCCATCTTTACATATAATTTCTGGAAATATGTATTTATATAAAATCTGCAAAAGGTTGTGTTGTATGGGGTTTCTATGCTGGAGCACTAAGGTATGATGAAATCCTTCCTTACACTTTGCCTTGTAGATATAACATCCATATCTATCTCCAGCACTTCACACATGATCCTTCAATATGTTACCTTCCTTCATAATTCAACACACATTCAATTGGCTGAATCCCAGTGAACAACTGATTCAGCACTTTCGGCAAACCTAACGATTTTTATCTCCTCTCAGCTCTGCTAACAACTTTGCTTGGTGCTGTCAATTTCTCTGTGTTCCCCTCATTTTTATAAAACAAGGGCAAAAAAATGCAACAAAGTAGCAAAATTATTGCACATGCATAACTATACAGAAAAGATGGTGACATGGGCCGGCTGACAGGGCCGCCATGAGAACGACCATCTGTCAGCTAATGCACAAAATAACAAATCCAACATAAGATAGGGCATCGGGGGATCTAAATTTGAACACCTAATTTGAGCACCACTTGTTTATACTGCCTGTGCAATTAAGGACTACCTAGTAATCCTGTATTAATTTAACCCTTTACTGAGTAAAGCAAGTTTGAATTCATCCATTTTTCCCTACTTATTCAGAATCGTATGATAAAACAAACATTCTTTAACGTTCCTTCTAAAAAGAATAAGCCTGCCAGGTTGTCTCCTTTAAATTAACTCCCCTTCAGACACAAGCTAAAATAGTCAGAGGGAGTCTTAAATTTTTTACGTCTGCGATATATTACAATTGAACAACGCAATTTGAGGATCCTCATGCGTATATTTTTAAAACACCATTTCCTTTGCCCCCAAAATCAGCTCTTGGCAATTGCTATCGGGGGAGTCACATCTTCAAATGGGCTGCAATTCCCAGAGCTTGGGCCATGCCCCACGTGCAGGGGAAAGTGAGGACCAGAATCTGGATGATCCTGCCTCTTGCTGGATCCAGTGCAAACCACTGACCATCTCAGTCTCGTGTCTACACTGGCTGGTCTAGACTCAACAGCTGTTTCCCAACCATTCCGGCATTCCTGTGAGTGATGTGGAATTTGGCATCCCCTGAAACCTTGAGCTGGATCGAAGTTGCTGCTCCTCTGGGGTACGTCACCAAACCCTGTGCAACCCCTGAGAGATGGGGAGGCCGCATGCAGCAAGGCGAGGGCTACGTCAGGCTCCAGACACCCACAGGGAGACTGTCGGTCTCTCCCAAGTCTTAGGGTTCACCATTATCTTTAACAGCATGAGGCCAAGACATGGAAGCAGCCTAAATGCCCATCGACAGAGGAATGGATAAAGAAGATGTGGTACATATATACAATGGAATATTACTCAGCCATGAAAAAGAATGAAATAATGGCATTTGCAGCCACATGGATGGACCTGGAGATTGTCATATTGAGTAAAGTAAGTCACACAGAGAAAGAAAACTATCGTATATTGCTTACATGCAGAATCTAAAAAGAAATGATACAAATGAACTTATCTACAAAACAGAAACAGACTCACAGACTTAGACAGCGAACTTATGGTTACCAGGGGTGGAAGGGTCGGAGGAAAGGATAGATTGGGAGCTTGGGATCGACACGTACACACGGCTATATTTAAAATGGATACCCAACAAGGACCCACTATATAGCATAGCACAAGGAACTCTGCTCAATGTTACGTAACAACCTAAGTGGGAAAATGTAAAACTGAATCACTTCGCTGCACACCTGAAACGATCACAACCTTGTTATTCAACTATACTCCAATATAAAATAAAAAGTTAAAACAAAAGAGCATGTGGACATTATAATTAGCAACAAAAGGCAAACTACACAAGATGCCACTTAATGCCCGTCAAGTTAACAGTCACCCTTCCCAACTAGAACATTCAGAGCTGGTTGGTGACATAAATACTCTCACAGAGAGCTGGAATCTCTTCTGTTTGTCTTTTCATTTCTATCCATTGACCAAGGTGGAAATAATCCTTCTGATTCTAAAACGTACACACTCTTTGCCTTTGGAGTCGCACAGAACCGGTTTTAGCCCAGTTACTTATGTGGTGACCTCGTCTGATAAATGGAAATAATAATTGAAGCTGTCTTACAGTGTGACGGTTTACGGTAATATTTTTGTGCAGCACAATGTTTAGTAATTGGTAGCTGTGTCTATTATTGTTATTAACATACCTCTGGTCTTTTTCCTATGCATATATACATGTGTATAAATGTCAATGTGCACTTTTTATGTTCCCACAAGGTGCTTTTGTGTGCCAAAAAGATTATTTAGAGGATCCATGGCTTTGATAAACAAATATTCAATTTATGAAGGTTATAAATCTTTCAGTTGAGTTCTTCCGGAAGCTTCTGAGTTTAACGGACACATTTTACTACCTCATTAATAAGCAGAGGTTGCCTGTGGTGTTTTTCGAAAGCCTGAACTCCTTTAGAGTCTTGGAAAGCAATAAGAGGAAAGCACCTTTAAAGATACATGTTATGAATGGAATGTTTGCGTCGCACCAAAATTCATATGCTGAAGCCCGAGCTCCCCACCCCAAGGGCAGCTATCTTTGGAGACGGGGCCTCTAAGGAAGTAACCAAGCTTAAATGAGGTGCGAGGGGTAGGGCCCGGTCCTGTGGGATTGGTGTCCATATACAAGAGACACTGGAGCTCGTGTGTGTGCCAAGAAAGGGTGATGTGAGGACACAGCCAGAAGGTGAGAAGGCGGCGGTCCTCAAAAATGGGAAGAGAGCCCTCCCCAGAAACTGAATCTGCTGGCACCTTGATCTTGGACATCCAGCCTCCAGAGCTATGAGAAAATAAATTTAATAATTTAATTACTTGTTTAAGCCACCCAATCTGTGACACTGCATTATGGTAGCCTTAGCAGACTGATACAATATGAGAAGTAGAGATTCCTCCCTTACATCCAGGAAAAAAAAAAAAAAAAGTCAGAGGTCAGAGTAGGAGAAGAGCAGGGACCCAAACCCATTAGATGGTAGCATCCCCAGAGATGGCCAGACTTCGGAGGGAACGGCTGTTGGTGCACTAAGGTGGCCAGACCCGAGACTGGGGTTCCCAGGACCCACAGTTAAATTTGAATTTCAAATGATTCTGCAATATTTGGGACATTCTTATCCTACAAAATTTCACTGTTATCTGAAATCCGAATTAACTGGGCATCCTGTATTTTATCTGGCAACCTACCCAGTACGGGTACAATTTTCTGAAGGGCATTTTAGTAATACAAAATGTCAGAATCTTTAAGGCGTACATAATTGTTAGCACAAAAATTCCACTTCTGGGAATTTATTCACAAGAAATCATCAGCAAATAGATAAGCATGTACAGGTAAGGATATGTGTTGCTTACAATCACGAAAAACAATTAATAGAAGAGTGGTTAAATAGTAATGGTATTTTTGTGTAAAATCTAAAATTTTGTTCTAAAAAATTTTGTTCTAAAATTTACACTTTAAGATGAAAAGATTTCCAGAATATATTATTGCATTTTAAAAGGTAATAAAGTTTATGTTTGATTTCATTTTTTAAAGTATTTTATATGTACAAGACACATAAATACACACTCACAAATCATCTGGAATAACTATACCAAGATGAAAGGAATGATCTCTGGGTTGTGGGATTATTGGTGACTTATTTTGCTCTATACACCTTTATTCATTTTCAGCTGAACTTTGAACAACTCAGGGATCTAGGGTGCTGACCCTCCACACAGTCAGAAGTCTGAGTCACCCTCGTCCACATCCTCGGGTTCAACCAGCCTTGGACTGTGTGCTGTAGTGTGCATTTACTGAGAAAACTCTGTGTGAAAGTGGACCCATTCAGTTCAAACCCACGTCGTTCAAGAATCAACTGCATTATCTTCATAATCTGGAGGGGGGGCGGGGAAGAACCAGTAACTTAAAAAAAAAGAATTATGCAAAAGCATTCTTGGATAATCTTAAAATCTGCAGCAGCAAGCCCATGTGTGGATTTAGGAATTCCTCACCTAAAGTCAGGTACATGTTTCTTGTCCTAGTTTGGTGTTGATTTACCTAAGCTATGACATTTTTCTTTTGCTAAAGGGCGGCAAAGAAGAACCTGGATGTAATAGATACTTGCTGTTTTGTTTGTTTGTTTGTTTGTTTGTTTGTTTGTTTGGGGAGGGAGACTGCTGCATTTTTGGTTACCCAGCACCTATGCTGTCTCTTCTTTTCCTTTCAGAGAACCAGCTCTCCTCTGGAAAAGCAATCTCCACACTCCACACTCAGCCTGTAGGCTTTGGGTGAAAGTGACTCCAGCACTGGCTCCAAGGCTGTGCAGGTGACCCAGATATGTCCAGTCAGAGCAGACCATTCCCCTGGTCTAATAATCTGCCCAGATAAGAGAATGAGGTGGAATTCTGACCAATGAAAATCAGATCATGGATTTTTCCAGGTCAATAAAAGACTCTGTTTGTTGGGCTAGAACCTGGGAGGATATGTCTGGAGCTACTAGCCATCTTACCATCATCTACAGTCAACATGGACAGCAGAATTACATTAAGAGGGATGAAAAAATGTCACTTCCTGGATCATGCTGGACTCGGAGACCAACTTTTTAAAAGAATTCTATTATTTTCAAATAACATACTATGGATCTTAGACTTATCTTGAATTTTCCAGCACAGGCTCTGGATAATTTAATTGATATAGGAATTAAATTAATTGAGTCTAATAGCACTAGCTAAAAGCGCTACTTATAGGTATGGGTAGAATTTCATGGGCGGAAATACCCTAAACAAGTGGAGGGTTGCTAGGCAACCTGTAGATTTAGGACATGTTCTACATTTAATGATTTTGTCTTGCTTCCCGTATTGGTCTTCTCAGGACAGCCTAAATGTCTCATACTCAGCTTTTTTCAATACATTACAAAACTTCAGCAGTTAGAGCTATTCATTAAATTACCTGGGCATCCTGGACTTTCATTTGCTAAATTTGGTAAAATTCATTTGCTAAACGACTACTAAAGAGTCATTCGACCCCTACAACCTTCCATGCTTCGTCCTGTTCTATGGTATCCTGCTAAGGGAAGCCCAGTTGTAAATGAACTTTTATTAAACCCTTTTTGATTAAATTGGTTTGAGCCAGCGTTTTAGTCTCTTGTAACCAAAAGAAAGCTAACTGGCCCCATTTAATTATAGAATCACCAACACCTAAGTTCTATAGCCTAATTAAAATAATAACAATACTTTATTCATCACTTCCTGTGTTCAAGATATTTTAACTACATTATCTCATGAATAAGCCTACCCAGCCTTTGAGATAGACATTATTTTCTCTATTTCACAAATAAGGAATCTGAGGCTCCACGAGGTTAAATAGTTACCCCAAATCACATAGCAAGATGGAAAGAACCAGGATATCAAGACACCAGCCCTACATTCCGCCACTGCGCCACACCACCTTCTGGTCTAGACTTAGAATTTTGGTCTCACATCACAGACAGAACTCTTTTGTTGGGCTTGGGTTCACTACTAGTTGAGCTAAAATAACCCCCAGAAAGTCTAACTTCCCACAGATAGCTCTGGTTGAAGCCAAGCACAGGAAAAGCTCACAATAGAACCTCATTTAAAGTGGGTGGAGGAAGTCTCCTCAGTGCTACCATTTTCCTCTAACTTCCCAGAAGCTATCAAGACCTGAGAGCAAGTTTGGGGTTCACTTGAGTCGTGTCAAATGCCCAGCAGCATCATGCAACCTCCAGAGCATTAATCAAAGCTGACTCCATCGGTGACGTTGGCTGGATAACTGCAAAGTTTCCACTTTATAAGCACACTGTCTTACGCCGTCTAAGATGGACATGAGCTATCTCCAGATTTCCAATAAATCATTTCTGTTTCTTATACTTATATGAAAATATAATAAAATGGTTCGTGTGCATTTACCCGTGAGATGACATTCAATATGCAATTCATCTCGTTTGTTATTTCTCACAGTAACCCAACATCCCTCCCAAGAAACCGAGGTACAACACATAGGTGAGACTGTTCAAAGTCAGGCAGGCCAATGGCAGACAGATGAATCTGCCCGCTTTTCAGAAGCAACTGAGTCACCTGGACCATGGAATCACATTTCATTTAGGCTGCAAAGCGATCGGAGGTCAAGGGAAGTGCTCTTGCTGTCCCCAGGTTCTGCTCTCCACCGAGAGCACCCACGATAATACCTGCAGCCTCTGGTGTGTGGATGTTACGATGCTACAGTTCCCCAGGACAGCAAAGGTGGGAGATGGACACCTGTAGAAGCCTGGAGGGATGGAGACTGGCAGGCAAAGCTTTTCCTTCTGAATAACTCTACTTGTCAAACGGCTCCCCTTGATGACTTCCTGGCAGCCCTGACTATTTTATGGAGGAAGTTCCAGGCACAAAAGAGACGCTGTTCCTTCCCACCTGCTCCCGGCAGCCTGAAGGAAGGCATCTCTGGCTCCCTGAGGGTCAAGGGGAGCCAACGTGGCCAGAAGAGATGGGGTTTGTGAGACCCATGCCCCTGAGGTCAGCAGGATAGTGACACCTACCCCCACCCCACCTTCTCTCCACATCCTCCAAGAGCACGTGGGCCTCTTCCACTTTCAAGAAACTCTTAGAGGCAGACAGTTTCTGCAGCCTGGTGCAGCAGCATCCCAAATACGATGGCTCTTTTCAATTCGACCTCCAACCCGCAGAGCCCACACTCAGCCCGTCCATCCAAAGCTCCCAGCAGATGCTCAGTACGTGACCCAAACCTCTTCCACTTCGTTTCCCACAGGCGCCTTCCCTCAGGAGCACATCAGGGGCACTGCTTTGAGAGAGGTCTGTCCCCACACAGGCAGTGAAGGATCGCCTCGTCCACAATAATAAAACTGACCCCAAACAGCTGCCATCCATGATACACAGTGTCAGCGATGAAACATCCCTCCCGACTACAGTGGACCACTCCTACACCTCTCCCCACGATGTGCTGGGCCAGGGCCCCCACTCTCTAGCCTCTTTCCCACTCCTGTCCTCACATCAGCCAGCATTTGGGATCATTCCAGAACAGCATCTGAGCAGGTCCTGTCTCTGATTGACAACGTTTGCTGCTCCCACAGGCATCAGAAGTTCCAATGCATCGAACTCCTAACAGCTTCATGGCTCTTCACCATCTGAGTCCAGCCTCTTTCTCCAGCCTCCCCTGCACCCTTTGCCCCACCCCATGTGTCCCAAGTTCCCAGTGCCTTGAACACATCCTCCTTTTCTTGGGTTCCCTTGCCTTTGCTCAAGCCGTTCCTGCTATTAAGAATTTTCTTTTTAATCCTGAAAACTCCTACTCATCCTGCAAGGCCCGGCTGATGCGTTGACTTCTTTGGGAAACCTCTCCCGACCCCCTCCAGCCCCCAGAATTCCCTGCTCTTCCTTACCAGGAGCACCTGCCTCCCAGGAAGGTTAAATTCCTGATTCTTTTGAGTTGCCAAGGTCTGGCTCATCTCCCTCTACGTCTGGGCTGCCTGAGCCTGAGAGGCATGACCACAGGCTGCAGGGTGACACCCAGCTCTTTGCAGGATCATCCCCCTCGGGGCCTGGAGAGGTGAAAAAAAGAAGGCCACCCCTCCCCCGTTCTCTGCCCCCAACTGCAAGCATGAAGGCGCTAAATAATCCCCAAACCAAACCAGCTTCAGAATTAGAACCCGGGGAAGAGGGCAAGTATTATTTATTTTGCCCAAGGACAATTCTTTCTTTCATTGAGCAATGATTATGTGCTAAATATATCTTATCTCCATTAGAAAACCCTCACGGTAGTTCTATAAAATAAGTGCAATGATCCCCATGTTATAGCTGAGGCGCACCAGGCCCCAAGAGAGAAAGAAAGGTGCCCGAGACCTCAATGCTAGCGAGTAGGAGAGGCAGGATTTGAACCCACCAGGTCTGAGGCTGCATCCGTGCTCTGCCCGCGAAGCCCTCACACGGTGCCAGGCGACCATGACCCCTCAGAGTCACCGCACGCTTTCATAGGAGATTCGTTGTAGAGGCATTGTGTCTTAGGTAAGAGAGGAAGTGAGCTAGCACTTTAGACTTCAGACCCAGCTCTATTACAAAGTGGCCACCAAAGCCATGTGGCCTTGGGCTGATCAAGTAATATCTCTGGACCTCGACAGACATTTCTCCAAAGAAGATATACAGAGAGCCAACAAACACATGAAAGGATGCTCAACATCACTAACCATTAGAGAAATGCAAATCAAAACTACAGTGAGGCATCCCCTCACACCAGTCAGAATGGCCATCATCAAAAAATCTACAAACAGTAAATGCTGGAGAGGGTGTGGAGAAAAGGGAACCCTCTTGCACTGTTGGTGGGAATGTAAATTGATACAGCCACTATGGAGAACAGTATGGAGGTTCCTTAAAAAACTAAAAATAGAACTACCATATGACCCAGCAATCGCACTACTGGGCATATACCCTGAGAAACCCATAATTCAAAAAGAGTCATGTACCACAATGTTCATTGCAGCTCTATTTACAATAGCCAGGACATGGAAGCAACCTAAGTGTCCACCAACAGATGAATGGATAAAGAGGATGTGGCACATATACACAATGGAATATTACTCAGCCATAAAAAGGAACGAAATTGAGTTATTTGTAGTGAGGTAGATGGACCTAGAGTCTGTCATGCAGAGTGAAGTAAGTCCGAAAGAGGAAAACAAATACCGTATGCTAACACATATATATGGAATCTAAAAAAAAAAAAAATGGTTCTGAAGAACCTAGGGGCAGGACAGGAATAAAGGCGCAGACGGAGAGAATGGACGAGGACACGGGGAGGGGGAAGGGGAAGCTGGGATGAAGTGAGAGAGTGGCATGGACTTATATACACTACCAAATGTAAAATAGATAGCTAGTGGGAAGCAGCCGCATAGCACAGAGAGATCAGCTCAGTGCTTTGTGATGACCTAGAGGGGTTGGTTAGAGAGGGTGGGAGGGAGACGCAAGAGAGATGGGATATGGGGATATACGTATATGTATAGCTGATTCACTTTGTTATAAAGCAGAAACTAACACACCATTGTAAAGCAATGATACTCCAATAAAGATGTTTAAAAAAAAACATGAGAAAGGGAAGCTGGATGATGGATCAGACCCCTTCCCGCTCTCATGGTTGGGAGGTTTTCCATCTCTTCCACCGAGAGACTATAGCCCAGACCACACTAGGGCCTTCTGTCCCAACTCACAGCTTTTTGGAAAGAGGCTCAGGGGGGTCACAGTGACGGGCCCTTGGACCCACTAATAGCCATTCTGTCTGATGACACCCAACCAGAACGGTAAAGGTTCACCAAGCCAGCCATTCCAGGCCCTGGGAAACTACACCTTTGCTTCCTTTGTTTTGGGAAAGGAGAGCCCGTCATACACCTCTTCCCTCCTTCCAAATCCTCTCTCCTCTCTCCTGGCAGAAAAGGCTGCACAGAGTTTTTGTATAAGAGCAGCAGGCCAGAGCGGGGGCCCGGCCTTGAGAGCAGAGGACACGCCTTTCCTGAAAGTTGGTCCTCGGGGATCAAAAGTCATGAGGACGTTAACTGACCCTCCACACCAACCCTCCAAAGCAATTAACCTGCGGTGGGCAGGCCGGGAAGAGAGAAAGAAGGGCACTCGGAGGGCGTGTGCCAGGTGGTGGTGTCACGTGTCACAAGGCTGCTGAGCAGGTGAAAGGAAGGAGGGGACCTGCACCTGCACCTCCTCCTGCGGGGCAGCACTGCAGCCTGCAGCGCCCAGAAGCCAAACCCCGCCTCCTGCCCGCCCCGCCCCCCTCCCTGCATCCCAGGGACCAAGGAGGCAGGATTCTGACACAGAGAGCCTGCAGTCCCTGGGAGCCGGTCCAGGGTACAGCCTGCGCGAGGGAAAAGGTTTGAACAAGGAGAGGAAGGAGGAACGAGAAACAGAGGTCGTTGCTTTGAGTCGGGGGAGAGTTTGAGCCAATAATTGGTGTGCTGGGCAGAGGACGGCAGCAGGCGTGTGCAGGTACCTACTTCTGTCTTCCTCTCCCTGGTCCACCTTGTTAAGCGCCAGTCCATCCCAGATGTCCAGAGAGGAGACCCACCACTGCAGGGGCTCACAGGAAGGACTCAGGTGGGCCTGAAGGTTGTTCTGGGGGCGGGATGGGAAGGGAGTGGGTGCAGGAGAGAAGCTCTGGTGGTGAAGAGGGAACTGGGATGGGAGGTGCCAACTAGGGAGAAGCAAAGGGGGGCCCTGGGCGGCCCTGCCCACTCCCGCCAGGCGCTAACGCAGAGGATCAGCCGTGAAGGGCTAGGTCTGGGGCTGGGGGTCAGACCCCTGTGTCCCTCGGGGCCGTTATCTGTTACGTGGGGTGGAGCTTGCAGAAAAGATGTGTTGGCACATTTCACGAGGAGGCTTTCTGGGGAGGAAGAGGGGCTGCGGTAGAAGGGATTCAGATAAGAATGGAAAGGAAGAGCCTCCACGCTAGAGAGGCAGCTGGTGGAGGCTAAGATTCTCTCCTGGAAGATCCTCTGGGAGGGGAGGCTGCCCTTTCCCAAAGGGCCTGGCAGGACTGGGCTGGGCTGGGCAGGGAACCTCCACTGTGACTGAGGAAGAAGCTGTGCAACCCTGGCCAACTCAGTAAACCTCTGCGGGCCACGGAAAGTTATAAAAATGCCCGCTCTACTGACCTGAGTGGACTGTTGTGATGTTCCGTTGTGAAAGAGCTTTGTAAAATGTCAAGGGCACTTAAATGTGAAGGTGTAAGTCATTATCGCCAGAACCTCTTAGACTAGCGGTCCCCAACTGTGGCTGCACCCTACAATCTCTTGAGAAGCTTTTTTAAAAATGTTGCTCTTGGGGGCTTCCCTGGTGGCGCAGTGGGTCCGCCTGCTGATGCAGGGGGCGCGGGTTCGTGCCCCGGTCCGGGAAGATCCCCCATGCCGCGGAGCGGTTGGACCCGTGAGCCATGGCCGCTGAGCCTGCGCGTCCGGAGCCTGTGCTCCGCAACGCGAGAGGCCACAACAGGTGAAGGGACCGCGTACCGCAAAAAAAAAAAAAAAAAAAAATGTTGCTCTTGGACCCCATCCAAAATTAATGATTCAAATTGGGCTGGAGCAGGAAGGAGTTAAGACAGCAGAGGGGGCAGGAAGTGATACTTTTTAAAAAGATTCTCAGGTGATTCTGAAGCCCTGGAAAGGTGGAGACTCACCACCTAAGACCTCCCCAGGCTTCCTGAAGATTATCACGTAGTGCACACGTATTAGAGAGGCTGATCCTCGGCTTCTCCCAGATCTCCTGCATCAGGCAATCTCTGTATTGAACATGCAATAAGGCAGCCTGGACCCTCATTCTGTGATAAGTCTGTCGATTCCCTCCTTCCCTGCAGGATGCATAATCACACCCGCGGGTATCACACTGCTCCAGACAGCGTGGGCGGAGCTGCTCTGGGAGGGGACGTGCCCTCCTCGAGGCATATGACATGTGTTTCTGGGACAGGGTCGTGCTAGACAGCACATCCCATCCCATTCCTGCTCCACTGGGATGACAACCCAATTATAACGTGACAAATTTCCCAGCCATAGAGGCTGGGAACCTTAAGGAAAGGAGGATACCATGATGAGTTATCCATAATAATAACACCCATTCGCAGGGTTTTATTGTTTTGTCAATAGATGTCAGGCTTTTCTGCTCCACACTCTCCCTGCTGGCTCTGTTCCATTCCTGAGATCATACAAGCGCGTGTGTGCGCACGTGCGCACACACACACACACACACACACGCATACAAATGCACATAAATGCAGGGGTGAGGAGGATTCAAGGAGCGGGGGACTCACACTAGGCAACCGTGCTACTTGGGAACGTGGCTGGTGGAGAATCACGTGATGCAGATGACCTTAGGACCAATGGCTCTCTGGGGATTGTTCCCCATCTCATGGAGGCAGTATTAGCATCACGGTTGAGAGCAAGGATGCTGGAGCCAGGCTGCCTGGGGTGAAATCCCAACCCCCACTTTCTAGCCGTGTGATCCTGGACCAGTGGCTCCCCTGGGCTGGGGATGCTCATAGCGCTGCTGGGAGAGTAACTGAGTCGGTATACGCGAAGCTCATAGAAATGTGGCTGCACACACTACGCTGGGGAAGTGTTTGCTGCTCTTAATTATTGTTGTTTCTGTTGTTGTTCTATGATAGGTGAGGAAGCTGAGGCCAAGAAAATAATTTGCTCCATTTATTCATGCCGCTTGACCCTTGTAGGAACACAACCTAAGGAGACAGTCATAAATGCGAACACTTATCTATAGGGAGAATGTTCACTGTAGCATCATTTAGAACAAAAAGCTAGAAAACAACCTGAATGTCCCACAGTAAGGGATAGGTTACCAAAATGATGGTGCACCTATGTGACGGCTGTATAATAATTGCATGAGAGTGACTTCCCTGGTGGCGCAGTGGTTAAGAATCTGCCTTCCAATGCAGGGAACATGGGTTCGAGCCCTGGTCTGGGAAGATCCCACATGCCACGGAGCAACTAAGCCCGTGCGTCACAACTACTGAGCCTGCGCTCTGGAGCCCGTGCTCCACAACAAGAGAAGCCACCACAATGAGAAGCCCACACACCACAACAAAGAGTAGCCCCCGCTCGCCGCAACTAGAGAAAGCCCACGTGCAGCAACGAAGACCCAATGCAGCCAAAAATAAATAAATAAATTTATTTTAAAAATAATTGCATGAGAAAATTAGAGACATAACATGGAGGTTTTTTTTTTAATGAAACACAAAATGGTCTCAACAGAGATACAGATGCAGAGACAGAGCTAGTCTGGAAGAAAAACCCAGTAAAATACCGACACTGAAAGTCTCTGGTTGTGGGATTAGGGGTACTTTCATTTCCTTCCTTATATTTTTCTGAATTGTACTAATTTTCCATAATGAGCAGATACTACTTTTTTTTTTTTTTTTTTTTTGCGGTACGTGGGCCTCTCACTGTTGTGGCCTCTCCCGGACGCACAGGCTCTGCGGCCATGGCTCACGGGTCCAACCGCTCCACGGCATGTGGGATCTTCCCGGACCAGGGCATGAACCCGTGTCCCCTGCATCGGCAGGCGGACTCTCAACCACTGCGCCACCAGGGAAGCCCCAGATACTACTTTTAAAGTCAGTAAATAAATTGTTTGTTTCAAGCCATCTGCTCAGGGTCAGACAGTATACTCGGAGCTCACATGGGCTTTCTCTGTCCACGGCCAGGGTTCTGCTGCTCTGTCAGGTGCACCAGCAGGAGGAAAGGAGACTAAATGGATGAGGATGATGAACAAACACCAAAAGGCACCAGGACCTGGTGCGCCCGTGCAGGACTGGGACCCGGCTCGGGGGGACCCTGGCCCCGATGTGCAGCCCCAGCTCCCGGGGCTGAGCTGGACAGGCGGAGCTGGACAGGCCTTACTATTTAGAACCACTGCACAGTTCAGTGGGACCATCCCAGCATATGATTGCAACGCCTGCCCTTGGTTTCCCAGAAGTGGAAAGAACCAGCTTCTACTTTGAAGATACCAGAGAACTGTACCAACTTTTCTTTGCTTTGTCTTTTCTACAGGCTCCCTCTGCAGCTGGGGAGCCAGAGACCCAGAGGATATAGGTCAGCATCCCTGCTGGTCTGCATCCCCTGCTTTTCCATAACATAGAAGCATATCTCTGTGCCCAATGTTTTTCCAGTCATAACGCCAAGGTGCTGACGCAGCCAACACCGAGGAATGTTTATTTGATACTTTGAAATTTAAAAGATCTGGAAATCACTGAATAACTAAGATAGACTTCATCTAAGAAAAATAGGAAAGCAGGGAGGGAAGCAGGGAAGAGGGAGAGAGAAAAAGTAACAGAAAAGCAGAAGGAAGGGATTTATCATACTTGGTATCACATAAAAAATTAAGACATTGCTTTCAAAACTTTGCTATAACCTGCTCAGTATATATATATATATATATATATATATTTTTTTTTTTTTTTTTTTTTTTTTTTTTTTTTTTTGCGGTACGCGGGCCTCTCACTGTTGTGGCTTCTCCCGTTGCGGAGCACAGGCTCCAGACGCGCAGGCTCAGCGGCCATGGCTCACGGGCCCAGCCGCTCCGCGGCATGTGGGATCTTCCCGGACCAGGGCACGACCCCGTGTCCCCTGCATCGGCAGGCGGACTCTCAACCACTGCACCACCAGGGAAGCCCTGCTCAGTATATTTTTAAGTGTTAAGTTCTGATCTTGTAAAATAAGAGACTGGAGTAGATAGCCTCTGAAATTAAATAATTCCATATAAAGTTGAAATTTTAAGTTAACTCCAACTCTCTTTTGAAAAGATCACTCTGGTGGTAAAAGCCAAGCAATGAAGTTTGCCAAGTTATGGAGGGAACCAGCTGTACATTTAATGAACAGGCTTGAGCAACCATAGAATTTCCCAGCAAAAGCTCAAAAATTGTCTAATGCAACCACCTTACTCTACAGATGGAGACACCAGGACACAGGATAATACCGACAGCTAATGCCAGCCCGGTGCCAGGCACACAGCTTGCTCAGGGTCACAGCAAGTTAGTGACAGACCCAGAATTAAATGATGCCCGCCTTCCCCACAGTCCAACTGTGTCATCTTTCCCATCCCGCCTCTCCTGACACGGCGATAGGCATGGAAAACGCAGTGCTGCACCTGGCAGATTCAGCACCTCGAGAGCCAAAATGCAGTAAGAAAGAGAGGAAAATGGTAAAGCGTCTCTTAGAGTTCTCACTTTTGAACATACATTTTGAAAAATATACCCTACTTCTGCTAACAAACCAAAAGGCTCTTTCTTTCTCAGATCTGGTCAGCGATCCCCACCCTTTCTAATACCAGAGCATTCCTTTTCCCACCACTGTAGGAAGGAATTAGGATGGTAGGTAGTAGGCCACAAAATAGCTGAGGTGCATTTTTCTATAGACTAGGTATTCTCCTGTAAATTTAACTATATTTTGTTTTTTGTTTTTTGTTTTTGCGGTACGTGGGCCTCTCACTGTTGTGGCCTCTCCCGTTGTGGAGCACAGGCTCCGGACGCGCAGGCTCAGTGGCCATGGCTCACGGGCCCAGCCGCTCCGCGGCACATGGGATCCTCCCGGACTGGGGCACGAACCCGTGTCCCCTGCATCGGCAGGCGGACTCTCAACAACTGCGACACTAGGGAAGGCCCTATTGTGATTTTTTTAATGTGAAAAGGCCCCCTTCTATTGAAAACACCTCTGATAGGAAGTGACTCTATTATTTTTTTATTTTATTTATTTTTGGTTGCATTGGGTCTTCATTGCTGTGCGCGGCATTTCTCTAGTTGTGGCGAGTGGGGGCTACTCTTTGTTGCGATGCGCAGGCTTCTTATTTTGGTGGCTTCTCTTGTTGCGGAGCACAGGCTCTAGGCTCAAGGGCTTCAGTAGTTGTGGCACGCGGGCTCACTAGTTGTGGCTCACAGGCTCTAGAGCGCAGCATCAGTAGTCGTGGTGCACGGGCTCAGTTGCTCCGCGGCAAGTGGGATCTTCCCGGACCAAGGCTTGAACCCATGTCCCCTTCTTTGGCAGGCAGATTCTTAACAACTGTGCCACCAGGGAAGCCCCGAGTCTATTATTTTTATACGGGTGTGCATGCGCGCGCACACACACTCATGGCAAAAACAGCAACTTTTTAGAAGTGCATCTATTGGAAAAAGTGAGGCCGACAAGCATTAAGATGGAAGGCCATGATGGATTTCCTTTAAGCCTAACCTGATTTCATTTTTTCCACACTCCTGGAAACGGTAAATATTTGGGGGGAAGGGGAAGGAAAAGGGTTACGGCATCCTTTTAAACTTGGGTTTACAGCAGTGAAAGCTGTCCCCGGTGAAGGATGACCAGCGTGAAATCTACCCCTCTCTTGGAATCCTGAGGATTTGGGGCTGACGGTAACTCAGAATGCTTTTCAGACTCTCCACTTGAATTCTAGCCCTGAGATACTGTGATGAAATGATACACAGAAAGCAATGAGAAGAGGAGAGACTTTCTTATCTGTCTCCCAAAGCGATAATGGTGGACATGATTCCAACTCTACAGTTAT
Organism: Orcinus orca; assembly: GCF_937001465.1. Lineage (NCBI taxonomy): Eukaryota > Metazoa > Chordata > Mammalia > Artiodactyla > Delphinidae > Orcinus > Orcinus orca. Next base: position 5,146,078 of record NC_064569.1, on the reverse strand, counting down.
TTAACTTTCGGCTAGTAAATCTCCCAGACATGAGCTTTCCCCCGGGAGCTGAAACTCGCTGGGAAGAATCTCAGAAGAGGGGCAGGAAGGGATCTGGGGCTGACCGTGGGGTCATGATGTCGCAGACAGCTGACAGATGTAGAGCCCGTGCTGCGGGGCCTATGTTGACCCAGGAAAGCCACGTGGTCCCCCCTTAGGAATGCCTGCTCTCAATTCTCTCCAGTCCCAGCCAGCAGGCATGGGGGACGCCTAGTTATCCGACATCAGGAAGTCATCTTCAGATCGGAAATATCTAAACACTGCAGTTTGCCTTTTTCTCATTTTAGACGGAAATCGTTAATTGTTTCACACATCTCCCTGCTTACATAATCGGACAGAGCACATAACTTTTTTTTCCTCCAGATTGAATGATTTTATTGCAATAATTCTAACATCGGGTGCTGAGCGCCTACACAAGGGTGATGGTAGACAGCCCCAGGGGACAGAGGCGGTGTCGTATTTATACATTGCCTTAGTGTGTTCTTGATCGCTGCGAGGCCCCCTGCTCTCCTGCAGCCACATGACTGTCTCTGTCTGGAGCTGTGACTGTCTCCTCTCCCGCTGCCAGCCCTCGCCTCCATCCCCACTGTCTACGTCTGACAGCCACCCTCCTCCCACCCCGACCTAACAGTCCGCTGTGACTCAGTCCAACGCAATCCCACAGGAGGGTTTCCGAGAGCGGCCACACGCGCCAGAGTCCACTGGTCACCAGATGAAGAAGGCCGGGTGCCACCTGTCCCTGCACGGGGCACCCGTTCCATCTCTGATATTCCCACCTGCGGTGGAAATGCACACATAGGGAGATGTCTTCCTCCTACAAGGAGCCCAAGGCTGTGGGCACAGTGCAAGCGACAGGGGCCCCAGCCTCCGTGGGCACCTGGCAAGAGCACCCGGCCCTTCCAAAGGGACAGGACCAAGGAGACCAGACCTACTGTTTTCCAGAAGAAAACAGATATCCAGGTCTGCACGTGAAATCTCCCAACTTTTCTTGTATTTTGTTTTATTCTTTTATTCTTCCCACCTTTATGGAAATGTAATTGTCATGTCCAATATTTCTCAGTGTCTCATCATATTTGGCCCACACATTACCGGCGTAAGACATCTGGTCAGGAGTAACGTGCAGAGTCTCAGGTTAGGTGCTTTGTGAGAGCTGTCTGGAATGCTGCACAGACATTTAGCATGACCCGTCTTCTAAAGCAGAGAGCAGTCCTGCACGGGCCACAAGCTTTTTTCCCCCAGCACACCCGACTTTTGTCTCTTCCCAGAAATGCCAAATTGCCCTAAAGCAGCCGGCGAGCATCTGTCTGATTTATGGCTCAGCTACCATGGCCTCTGGAAACTTAGTTCTTCCTGCCCCTAGTCCTGTGATTTATAAGTGATCTGTAACCCAACGGTAACTTCTCTTTCTCTCCCAGGGCAACAAAAGGCAGAGAAGAGCCTAGAAGCGGATTTCTGTTTCCCAGGGCATCAGAAGTTGGCACTGCTGGGTAAGAGGCCAACCTTCTGTATTCCTTCCTTCCTCTATAAAATACAGAAGTCTCAAATAACCTCCAGCTTTCCTGGTTTCTAACCTAAGACAGTTTCCTGCAGCCCAGGCACTAAATTTAACAGAAAAAGTGAAGCCCTAAAAGGTTAAACTGCCCCCTGGAAAGTCAGGGGAGAGAGATGAAATTAAAACGCACTAATTCCATGTCCTCCTGGACAGCTCTGCGGAGGAGTTTGGTTGGGTAGGAAATGAATAAAGTTGTTTTTTTTTAATGTTTAAATAATCCTTAGGTTTCCATTTTCCATAGAAAAAGATACTTGCATTGGAGTCAGAAAACATTGAGCTCAGCTCTGCCCCGACTGCCTGTGTGACCATGGGTCAGTCACTCCTCTTGTCCACATCAGACCCCTCCTTCACGAAGGGGGGCATTTATGACCACTCCCAGCTCTCTCATCTGTCCATCTATGACCCTGGATACTGCTCTACCCAATATGCCGATGCTCATGGGATGGGGTTGAGTGAGACGCTGCATCGTATTTGGTTGGAAACCAACCAAAAAGATTACCGGTATATCCACCATATTCTTACAAGACATATTCAGATTACTTTCTCTATATTTAAGTGATGTCTTAAGTGTAATTTATTTAAAGAGATTCTGCTGTGAATCCTTTAGGAAAAGAGCCTTCTAGTTAAGCGTGCTACCCTGAGTCTATTTTTATGTCATATTTCATTTCAATGTTGGTTTCAGAGAACAAAACTGCAGTCAACTGGGACCCCCTGTCTTTGAGGTGCAGGTGGCTGGTCACCCCAGGTTGCTGGTCAGTGTCGCTGAGGCCCCCTAGGCTGCCTGGCAGAGGGGAGAACGGGGCTCTGCTGAGAGTGTCTGGCCTGCTAAACCCTTTCCCTTGCAGCCTCACGACAACTAAGTGGGGCAAGTGGAATCTGCTTCCTTATTTTGCAGATGGCAAAGCAGAAGCTTGGAGAGGTTTAAACGAGGTGCAGCTAACAGACAGTGATTCAGACCCAAGTTCTCTGACCCCAAAAGCAAGGCAGCTCTGAATCCAGGATGGGGAAGGCAGTGTCGCATGGGACACTGTGGTGGCTGTGGGAATGAGCTGAGGGTGCATACGGCATTCTGGCCGGACTCAGGACCCCCAGTGCAGCAGTGGTCCTTCAGTCACAGTGGAAGCAAACAGAGACCCACAGGAGTCAGGGGAGCAGCGTCTTCCGACTCCGGGGTCTCCTGCCCTCTGCCTGAAAGGAAGAAAGGGCAGCTGGAAAACAGCCCAGGAATGTCAGCGGGTACCCCACCGGCAAAGGGGAAAGGGTGCAGTGGGACGTGAAAGAGGGATGCTGAGGGCGAGGACGGGGGAAGTGGGAGTTTGAAAGCCGCTAGAACAATGGATGAAAACTCTGAGCCAGGTCCAGCTTCTGGGTTCTGTCCCGAGGATTAACTGTGAGAGCCTGCATTTGTCCCAAGGAGGAGGACGTGAAGAAGTGTGTGAGGAAGGCTGTAGGAGAGTGACCCGCCGAGGTTGCTAAAACGTGAGGGGAGGAGAAGAGTGATGGAGTGAGGAAAGGTCCTCTAGAGAGATGCGGACGCAGCTCCGTGCCCTCAGAGCCCCAGAAAGAAAAGAGCATATGATGCTCGCTGGGTTTCCATCAAAAAGACAAGCTGGCACGTAAATGAAAGCCTATGGGGGACTTCCCTGGGAGTCCAGTGGTTAAGACTTCGCGTTTCCAATGCAGGGGGCCCAGGTTCAATCCCTGGTCAGGGAACTAAGATCCCACATGTCGCACGGCGCGGCCAAAAAAACAACTAACCAACAACAAACAAACAAAAAACAGCCTATGTACACATTTAGGAACCACGAATTCATTCTCTCTTCTTGCTTAGTACCAATCAGACCCTCACTGCGTTCTGTTCATTACATCTCCCCTGAGGGCGATGGACCACAAGGAAGCCGGGTGCCCTTGAACCTGCCCTCTGCGCCTCAACTGTCTGATCTGCCAAAGAGGAAAACAATGCCTAGCCTTCCCACTGCATTTGGTTGTTGAAGGATAACAGCATTGATAATAATACCAACCTCTGGGTCGTGCTCACATATGGCTGCCTATCACACTGTGTACATAGTGTCACATGGTGTCACAGATTACATAACATTGTACCTAAACTACCTCATCTAACCCTCAAAACAGCCCTGTGAGACTGGCCCCGTTATGCCCCCGTTTTACAGAGAGGGAAACTGAGGCACAGAAGGTTTCAGAACTTGGTCTACATCACCCAGCAGGTGAGTGGCAGAGGTGGGATTTGAACCCAGACGATCTGGCTCCAGAGTCCAGGCTCCCAACCTCTGTTACACGACACGACGTCTGAAAGGACTGAACGTGTTCGAGATGCTTTTTTAAATGAATGGCGCCATTCTCATTCCTGTTAGGACCACTCCCACGGGAGAGGATGGATTCCCCGGTGGAGGCGGTACCACAGCCTCAGATCCACAACGTCACCGGACAGTGCCAGACCCCGGGAAGAGAAAGAAGGCGTGGTCCCGGCCCCCGGCCCCTCCTGGCCACGGGACTGTCTTCCTTTTTTTTTTTTTTTTTTTTTTCCAAAGCACAATGTCTCTGCTGCCAAGAGCGGGTTTGTCTGTCTCCTGGAAACCGCGGTTGTCAAGTCCTCGAAGCAAGAGCAAGCGTGTCAAAAATAGCACGGCCGCAGACGGCGCGGCTGCAGCTCCTTTGACATGCTGGTTTCACTCTCGCCAAAGAGCCGGGGTCTGTCTGCGTTCCCTGCACCTGTGACAGAGGCTGCTTAAGGCTCCGGGATTTTTCTAGGGCCGGGCAAAGAGTGTCCGCCAGGCGCGGGACAGACTAAAGGAAAAGCCCCTCCACAGTAACAAGGGTGAGGTCGGAGGTGTGCTCAAAAAGGAGAAAAAATTGTCCCAGATAAACCATAATGGAAAAGAATATGAAAAAGAATATATATGTATAACTGACTCACTTTGCTGTGCAGCAGAAATTGACACAACATGGTAAAGCAACTCTACTTCAATAAAATCCATTAAAAAAAATTGTCGTAAACCCCATCAGGGCTAGGCCCCCAATAGGTTAGGTGACAGCCAAGGTGCGACCAGTCTTGAGGGCATTGACTATGGTGTCTGCCTCTTCTTTCTCTCTTGTTCTGGGAACGAGCAGTCACTTGTTTTGGATAACCTTTCCCAAGGGCTCACTGAGAGGTTTCCACTCCTTCTTTAGGGAAGCAAGGGGATGAGGACCAAAGATAACTAATGAGGACCTGCTGCACAGCACAGGGAGCTCTACTCAGTACTCTGTGATGACCTAGATGGGAAAAGAATCTAAAAACGAGTGGATCTATGTATATGTATAACTGATTCACTTCGCTGTACACCTGAAACTAACACAACATTGTAAGTCAGCTAGACTCCAATAAAAATTTTTAAAAATATATGGGACGAAGGGGTGGTATGAATGCCTTTCTCTAGGAGTTCAGAGCAAAAGGAAGGGAAAGAAATGACCCTCTCCAACCCCACAAGGACCTCGAGCCCAGAACAGGAGAGCGGTTCATCGGGGAGACACGGTAACACGAGAACTAAGAGCCCATCTGTCCTCATCCCCAGTGGTCTGCATCCAGAGGTTCCCTTTCCCGAAAAGCCCTAGGCTCCAGTCTTATTGTGGTCCAAGAGAGCCGCGCACCCCGGGAAGCCCGGAGTCAAGTGGGATGGAGAAAGGAAATCTTTTGGTTTAAAGAATGGATTTCTTTTCCTTCCCTGAGTGACCTTGACAAGCTAGAATTAGACCAAACTTTGCTTCCCGGGGCAATAACGGACAGTCAAAGCCAATCAGAGCCGGCCCGGAGGTCCCAGCCAGATTGTCCCGGGAGGACGGTGTCCTCTGGAAATGTATCTTGGCATTTATGGAGAGATGCTGGGGGACAAAACACTGCCAAAAGCGAGGGCTCAGCCAGGGGAGAGAAGGCATGATAAACAGCAGGACCGGAAGGTGTCATGTGAGGAAAAGCAGGGCAGGGGTCGGGGGTCGTGGTGAAGGAAGGGATTGGCGAGCGGAAGGCAAGTAGGAGCAAGAGAGGAACGACAGGGACTTCCCGGGTGGGCCAGTGGCTAAGACTCAGCGCTCCCAACGCAGGGGGCCCGGGTTCAATCCCCGGTCAGTGAACTAGATCCCACATGCTGCAACTAAGACCTGGCCCCGCCAAATAAATAAATAAATATTTTTTTAAAAAAAGAGAGAGAGAGAGCGAGGAATGACATCCAATGAGCGTTCTTGGAGGAGGACGACCTAAGGGAAGACTCTCACCCCTACTTCTTCTGTTTCCTGGAAGCACCACAGCCTGCGGGGCCCCATCAGCAGCTGGAGGGTAGGGACCCGGCCAGGAGAAAAACACCTTGACTCCTGTGTAATTTCTTAAGGAATTCTGAGTTTCCAGGTACAGAGGTAAGGTGGCGGTTTCTGCCTTTGGTTCAGTACATGCTAACCAGGCTCTGTAAGGACCAGGAATGGCTTGGCCTGTCTTCAGAGCCAAAAGAAAGGGGCATGTCAGTCCCACAAAGGTTTCATTGTCAAAATTCAGAACAAAAGAAAACAAACAGCTCTTGGCACTGGAAGGGAGGAGCAGGCAGCAACTGTATGAAAGTTCTAAAGTGTCCCCGTGTGGCAGAGAAAAAAAACTGTCATTCCATCCTGAATACGCAGTCTGGTCCATCTTTAGAGAGGCTTAACCTCTAGATTTATAAAACCAAAGCATCTCCCAGACAAGAGGTGAAACTCTGAGGTTATTAGTCTCACGTCACTTTTTTTTTTAACAATTCAGTGACTTTTTTGGGTTGCCTTATAGAGCTGTACAACTGTCACCACAATCCTCCTTTAGAAAATGTCCCTTACCCTCCAAAAGCCGCCTGATATCCTGATGCAGGTGGGACTCAGCCTACACGACCTCCAGCAAGGAGATGCACAAGCTTCCCTCTGGACCGGTTGGTGAATCTTAACCCATCATGCCAAGGAGTGTCCCCCGCACCTTGCACCACTGACATTTATGTCCTTTGCTTTTCTTCTGCCTTCAGGGGACAAGAGAGACAGCTCTGAGACCCTTCAAGTGAATTAAGGGCAGTCAGAAAGTCGCCCTTGAATGAAGACCTTTTCTAGTCTAATTCCACGCTATGCCTTCCTCCTAAGCCCTCTTTTCTGTGTTTATTTCACTGTTTCCACTGTGCCATTGTCTTGAACCTTTCTGTAAGCTCCTTAAGGTTGGGGGACCCTGAGGTGAGCATAGTCCTATGCTACACAAAGTATTTCTCTGAAATGTATTGCTATCAGGTTCCTTCTCTCTCTCTCTCCTTCTCTATTTTATCCTTGCAGATTCAAGAAATTTTGTCCGAAACATCTTCTAAACCCACAGCAATCTCCCCTTGCTCCAGAAGCTCGGGACTCTGCCCACAGAGGTGAGTACCCTAGGGAAGGATGCTGTACCCAGATGACAGGAAAAAGGGGGTCCTCCAGCTGGAGAACAACCTTCTGAGCAAACACCCTAGGTCACAGCCGTCCTAGAGTCCAACGAGCAACCTCAAGGGAAATGCCCAAGGTGCTCCCAGCCCCTGAGAATGTAAGAGAGAGACAGAGAGAAAGATACACAGAGGAGGCAGAAGAAGTTCAAACAGCAGATGGGGGAAAATCAGAGACGTGAGAACGAAACACAAGGCAGAGGAAGTGACACTGAATAAAAGAAGGAAGGGGAAAGTACAGAGAAAAGGGGGTGATTAGAAGGGGATGAGGGGGTACTTCCCTGGTGGTCCAGTGGGTAAGACTCTATGCTTCCAGGGCAGGAGGCCTGGGTTCAATTCCTGGTCAGGGAACTAGATCCCACATGCGTGCCGCAACGAAGACCCGGCGCGGCCAAAATAAATACAAAAATTATATCTATATCTATCTATATATATATATATATGAAGGGGATGAAGGAGGGAGGTACCAGTGTGGGAACAGAAACAGAGAAGGAGAGTAAAGTACATGCAGACAAAAACACACAGAGAGCGAGGTGGCCGCTGAGGAAAGGAAACCAAAGCCTCCCCCTCCCCCAGACACACCCTCTCCCGCCCTCCCTCTGGCCCTTCCCACCCCTGTTCTCATTTGGCCTGAAGGATATTCCCCAACAGGAGAACCTACCTCGGGTGCCAAGACGGCCAGCTGTCCCCTTCTCTCCTGGGGCCGATCTGGCAGGAGTCACCTCCCACGTCTCAGCCGAGCTTCACAGATCCAGGAAGACCTCTGGGCGCTCCTGTGGGCCCGAGTCAGGCGTAACGATGACCTGAACCCCTCTGCTGGCAGCTGCGGAATCGCCACCCCAGCTGTCACAGCCACACTGGGCGCAGATTGTCGCGGCGCTCAGGGAGCAAAATCCACGTCAAGAGGCTCAGAGTCAGAGGGGGTCACTTGGCAGAATCCTTCACAGGAACTAGGTCAGGTCACCGCCTCTCAGTTTTTCTTCGACATCTTAAGATGAACCACCTATGAGATTCCTCCCAAGAGCTAGACTGTTCCTTGGGAAGCAGAAGCATCATTTCTCTGTCTCTCTCAGTGCTGGGAGGAGCCTCTCTCTGAGGACGTGAGTGCCCCGCAGTGCTATTATGGACTAAAACTAGTATGACCCTTGGCGAGGCCCAGCTTGACTACCTCGGGAGAAGCTAGTCCCCTCCAAGGCCATTTCAAAAACAATAATATGGACATTGCTTTCACCGGCAGTTGCTTGGCATTCAAGTTTCTGAAGACTCAGGGGTGGGATGAGGCAGCTTCAGTGACTGGGTGGGGAAGCCAGGAAGAAAGGTCCAGATAGGAATCTTTGGGGACCCACTTCCCCTTCATTTTCCGAAGGTCACGCATCCCTGTCCTAGCCCTACCAGCCCCTAAAGCCATATGTGAGAGGCGTCCCCCTTTTAGAAGCTGGGAATACGTAGTCTCCTGTTCTCCCTGGCTGCCCAAATCAGAAGATAGAGAGAACAGTCTGGAAGGTTGCTACGGCAACCAGAGTCCCTGGAGAGCCCAGCTCTCCATAAACCCTTTACTTTCGGGCATGCTCTGACTTGAAAAGGAAATGGTGATGAGGATGACACACACACACATACAGAGACACATGCATACGTGTTCCAACATTACCCTCGCCGGGAGCATCGCTTTTGCCTCTGCGTGGGCCTCCTCTTTCCCCCGAATTGCCAGGAGTAATATTCCAGAAGACATTTGGAAACCTGGCATTCTATGGGCTCAGAGCAAGTGTCTGAATCATGAGCATCTCCTCCTGCATTTCAGGTTTGGAGAAGCCAAGCTCCCAATCAAGATGATGGTGTCTGGCCCCAAAAGGATCCCACTGGATCGCTCCAAAGAGAGCATCCTCCTGGCCAAAAGGTAAGAAGAAAGACCAAGGCCCAGTTTGAGAGGCTAGGGAGGGATTTAAAGAGCTAATGGCCCAGAATGGCCTGTGCATGGGCTCTGGATCCAAGGCAGGAACTCTCGGGGGAGGCCTTGCCTGTGGGGGATGGGGAAACGTGGTAATGAACTAGAAACCATTACGGAAGTTCACACATTTGCATAGCGTCATCCCCAGCCTCCCAGATGAGTTCTCACGGGCCATTCCCCATGAGGTGGGGGTGGGGGGAAGACATGAATGTTCCCATTGAATGGGTGGGGAGACTGAGGCACAAAGAGGGACTGTGGCACCCAAGTTACCCTGTAAAGTGTGGCAACATCCGGACAGCGTCTCTCAAGAAAACCCTCAAGAGGCTGTCTGTCCCTCATAAGTTTGCTCTTTGAGAAAAGATTTTTTAAAAAATTCTTATCAAGGAGCCTTAAAGCCTAGTTTATAAAATTAAAAACTCATTAACAGTCCTTCCGGTTTCTGAACTGTACCCAGGAGAGCTCAGAACAGTGCATCACAGTTGATCAAGGCAACAAATGAATGACAATGTGATGAGGGGACAGAAACAGGGGTTCACAACGGAAGAAGATGACTTGGTCTAAGTGGCTCCTTACCAGTGAGAGCTGTGGGCTGCAGCTCCAGGGCCAGAGCAGGAGAATGTTTGCTTGACTCAGCAAAAGCCTCGAACAGTGAGGCTGTCAGCAAAGGAATAATGCTTCTTCCTTACTCTAAACCACCTGTCTCATTGCCCACGAAATGGAAAGGAAAAAAAAAAAGCCCACGCTAGCATCCAATGTGTGCTGCTACCTGTCTGTGGGTTTAGGCTGGAGTCTGCTTTAGAAAGCCTTCAACAGCAATCCTAAGTCAGACTCCCAGGAAGAAGGGTGGAGGACTAGAGAGGGTCAGGGGAAGCGAGAGAGAGAAATCTGCTGTCTGCAGAAGACTCCTCTGCCCCCCTAGATGGTACTGTCTCCGTGGCGCCTCTCTTCTGATGAGCGGTCAAGCCTGCTTGATTATATCCAGCCATTTCTCCCAGCTCTGTGGGTTCCCCTTTGCCAGTTCCTCTGCACAGGAAGAGTATTTGGCTCTGAGGAGCCTTCCCGGAAGCTCGAGAGGGTCAGGGGATCAGAGTGGGGAGAACGAGGTGCAGACCAAAGACTGATGTGTCCACCGTGCCAGATCGCACCTGGAAGAATCCATTGGCCCCTTTGGTCCAGGACTGACTCTCACATCCTCCAAATGGCCCAGTGTAATTGTAGTTTCTCTAATTCCATCCAAGATTAGAGATGTATAGCGTAGTATCAGGCTGGGCAGCTGAAGGCTCTCCCAGGGGTCCTCTTCAGGATGAGCAGCCGGTGTTACAGGGCGCTGGAGGAAAACAAAGGAGGAGTACTGTTTCTGTCCACCCATTTCTGCCAGTTACCGTGTGGCCAGAAGCTAAGACAGGTGCATGCCCCAAAGCCACAGACGCTAAGGCGAAAAAGGACCCAGGTGTGCCTGGTTTCCATCTCGTCAACATCGCTCTTCCTAGAGATATTACAAGTCCCAGACATGAAAAATCAGAGTCTTGAGGGACGAAGGTCAGATGGAAATCTCATCCATGTGACAGAAGATGGGCACGAATGGGTGGCACCGTTAGAGTTCGGAAAATGCCACTTAGATGGAGAAACCTTGGATGCTGCAGGGGTCAAGTAACAAGATTGAGAGTCCAGGTGTGTGGTCCTGGCGCCAGCCACTGGGTGTAGGGGTGGGGGGGGAGTCAGGAAGTCACCTGGAGCTGGGGTGCGAGTAGTGGAGAATGACAAGGAGCCCTAAGGGATTGTTTGTCCAGTGTCCTTCCTTCCGTGCAGGCCCGGCCTGCATCCGTCAAACTTCGGTGAGCATCCTCTTCTCTGCATATGCCCGATGTGGAGTGGGAAAGTAGCTGGGTCTCCGCTCCCGGGTGGCCTCCGAGAATTCAGCCTTGCCAAGTCCGTTGTCGGCTGCCTTCAGGTCCGGGGCAGGCTGCCCACAAGTGACGTGGGTGTACTGGCCTTGTTCTTCCTGCTCGGTCTCCCGGTGGTAGAAGTAGTTGAAGTTGGAGACGATGACGGGCACGGGCAGGGCGATGGTGAGGACCCCGGCGATGGCACACAGTGAGCCCACGATCTTGCCCCCCACCGTCATGGGGTACATGTCCCCGTAACCTACTGTGGTCATGGTGACCACGGCCCACCAGAAGGCATCCGGGATGCTGGGAAAGAGCGAATCGTCATCGTCGGCCTCTGCGAAGTAGACGGCGCTGGAGAAGAGGATGACTCCGATGAACAGGAAGAAGATGAGCAGACCCAGCTCCCGCATGGACGCCTGCAGGGTCTTGCCCAGGATCTGCAGCCCCTTGGAGTGGCGGGACAGCTTGAAGATGCGGAACACCCGGACCAGGCGGATCACTCTGAGGATGGCCAGGGACATGGCCTGCTGCCCGTTCTGGCCGCCGCCTCCACTGGCGGACTGCTGTCCCTGCTGCTGCACCAGCTCGGTGCCCAGGGTGATGAAGTAGGGGAAGATGGCCACCAAGTCGATGATGTTCATGATGTTGCGGAAGAAGGCTGGCTTGCTGGGGCAGGCGGAGAAGCGCACCAGCAGCTCGAAGGTGAACCAGACAATGCACAGCGTCTCCACCAGAAAAAAGGGGTCGGTGAAGAAGGAGCCCCCAAGGGTACTTAGTGGGGATGAGCCCCCTGCCACCATTCCCCCCGCGGTGATGCCAGGATGAAACGTATAGGAATCGTCTTCATCCTCCTCTTCCTCCTGGCTGCCCCTGGACACCGGGGAGACACCACCACCATTGCTTCCACCTCGACCATCTGCGCGGAACTGCGGCAGCGTCTCCAGACAAAAGATGACGATGGAGATGAGGATGACCAGCACCGAGACGATGGCGATGCCCCGGGCGGGCCCCGAGCTCTCCGGGTACTCGAAGAGCAGCCACACCTGGCGCTGGAAGGGCTGGGAGGGCAGTGGCTTCTCGTCCACGCCACCCTCGGGCAGGCAGCCCTCGTCCTCGCGGAAGGCAGCCAGGGCCTCGTCCCCGAGCTGGTAGAAGCGGATCTCCTCCAGGAAGATGTCCAGCGGCACGTTGACCGGCCTCCGCAGCCGGCCCCCCGACTGGTAGTAGTAGAGGATGGCGTCGAAGCTGGGCCGGTTGCGGTCGAAGAAGTACTCGTTCCTCAGCGGGTCGAAGAAGCGGACACGGCGGCCGGGGTCCCCCAGGAGCGTGTCGGGGAACAGCGACAGGGTGCGCAGCTGCGTCTCGAAGCGCAGCCCGGAGATGTTGATGACCAGCCGCTCGCTACTACAGCAGCCGCCGCCGCCGCCGCCGGCCTCCGGGAAGTCTCCGGCATCCTGTTGCTCCCCCTCCGGCCCACGGGCCTCCCCCGGCGCCGCCAACGTAAGGGATTTCTCCGATCGCATGTCCCCTCCGCGGTGCGCTCCCCGCCACTAGGACGGCGCCCACGACACGACCTCCCGGGCGCGGCGCCGCCTCCCAGCTCTCGGCGGCGCCTTCTTTTCGGGGTGGGGCTCGCGGTACGACCGACGTCGGGTCCCTAAGCCCCGAAGCCCTGGTCTTCACCGGGCTAGGTCTGGGGAGGTGACCTGGGCGCGGAGGGTTCGGCTCCGCGCCCCCAGTTATCCGCGCCCGATGCTAGATACAGCTTGTGGTACCTGGAACCGCAGCCTGGCGCGTGTGCAGCTGGACGCCAGGAAAGAAGCGTGGCTTCGCGCCCCCGCCCTCCCCAGACTGGGCTCCGGGACGCGGGGGTCCGCCCTCCAGACCGGTCAGCACGTCCCAGCTCCCGCGGCGCTCCTCCAGCAGCTCCAGACCCCCGGCCGCCGCTGGGACCCAAGCGCCAGATGCGCCTCCCTCCGGCTCGGCCAAGACGCCTGGCGGGGCTCGGCCTCCGCCCTACGGCCACCGCGGGCTCCACTGGCCAAGGTCGCCGTTCCCGCCGCCGCGGCCGCCACCGCCTCCCTCCGAGCCGCGCCGCTGGCCTGCGAGAGGGCCCTGGGGCCGCCCCGGCGCCGGGGCGCGCGGACCCACCTCCCCAGCCCTTGTGCCTTCGCTGCAGCCGCGGCAGCTGCAGCGGCTCCGCTCTCCGCTCTGCCCTTCCTTCCCAACACACTCTCTCCAAGTGACGTGGCAGGCCCCGCCTGCTGCCCCCTCCCACCCCACTCGCGCATCACACCCCTTGCCCGGCCAGGGGCCGCGCGAGCCAGGGCGCGGCGAGCGGACGCACCCTCACCTCTCCAGTAATCTTTCCCGCGCTCTCCTGGCACGCCTCTCCCTCCCGCACGTCCACATCCACGGCCCTCTAAACAGGCGCAGGTACCCTAATGCCACACCCCCCGGCCCAGCAAGTCGCTCTTCTCTTTTCGGTTTAGGGAGCTGACCTGCGCAGTGCATCTCATCAATAAGAAAACACCCCTCACCGCCCCCCCCCCCGCGCCCCATGGCACAGAGTTCTGTGCCTCCACTCACCCAGAAATTTAATGAAAGAAATCAAATTATATTTTGTCCTTCTGTATTTACGAAGACCTATTTGCCAGCTTCTCCAATCTCTACTTAAAAAAAAAAAAAATTGAGGAAGCATGTTTTGATGTCTTGAGAGCTTCCAATTTAAATTGTACTCCAATGTCAGTCCCCAGAGAATCCCATACCTCCCTTTGCAAACCCGGGAGGGCGAGGCCGCCATTCTCCCAGGATTGCAAAGTGATAGCAGGGAAAAGGGTAGGAAGTCGCTGGTTGCCTTTTCCAACAGAAGTTTTCTAAGGGAGTCCTGGGAGTTTGGGCAGCAGCCCCAGTGAAGAAAGAACCAGAAGATGGTGGCATCTCAGAGGTAGCATAGCCCAGGGAAGTGCATCCTGGAATTCATAATCTCCCAGCCTCCCTGGGAAGGAATCCGGAGTGAATGAGAAAAGGGGGAAGAGGGGAGTGGAAAGGGCATGTTGATTAAACTAACAGCTGCACTTCCTGAGCACTTAATATGTACCGGCCACCTTCCAGGTGCTTCACCTGCACCACCTCACTCCCTCTTCACAATCCTACGGGAAAGACGGCCTCTGCTCCTCAGTACTGTTACAGCGAAGACCCACCTGGCAGGATTTGGGTAGGGACCCAAGTTTGCTGTAGAGACTCTTCCCCTAACTCTCCAGGAGGGAGAAGGTAAGAATGGTTTTCCATCCATTTCTACCAGAGGCCCTATCGTCTTCCATCGCTGTATCACACAGGTTGGGGTCTGCTGGGGGAGTTTTGGTCTGATCTTTTCACACTGCCACTGCCAGGTAGGGTTGACGTTTGCTTCTCTGTGCTTCATTTTCCCCCTTTTGGGGTGGCTGTGGACAAAACAGGTTGCTGACGATCAGAAGGTGTTCGTGTGTAGCTTCTTGTGCTCTTAGATCATTGGTAAGAGCTCATGGACAATACCGATGGAAATGATACATAAAGGTACTCTCAAACGACAAGATTCCTGTGAGAGTTCTTTGTATTGCATGGAGTGTTTTAAAACCACAGTGATTCACTCCCAGCGCGGTGGGGGTGGGGGGTGGGGGGGAGATGGGGAGGAGGGAACTAAGTGTCCTGGATGTTTAGGGCAGAGGTCAAGTGGTGAGTGGGTAGGAGACAGGCTGCCACATCACCGCTTCACTCTCCAGTCTGGTCCGTCACCAGACCTGCAGGGCAATCGTTCTTCCGCTTCTTTTCTTTGCTTATCCTGTCCATTTCCACTCCCTCCTCTCAGCTTGCATGTTTCAGTGAATGGCGAGAGAGCAAGTGTACCCAGTCACTCGGTCAATATTTTTCCTATTCACAGGCTCTGTAATTAATCAATTTAAACTTTGCACTATTAAGTTGCTCCGTTAAAAAAAAAAAGAAATATTTTAAGGAAAGAAAGGGAACCTAAAAAACCTATAGGTTTTTAAAGAACCTATTTCTTAAAAAAAGAAATATTTTAAGGAAAGAAAGGGAACCTACACATACGCTGTGTTATATGATATAAGTATATCATATATTATATGATATACTTATATCATATAACATAAGTATTATATAACATAGAAGATACTCTTTTTTACCCATGTCCAATTATCTGTAATTCTTTTCCGGGTGGTAAATTGACTCACTCATGATCCCTTTTGTCGTCTTTGGTCAGTTTTTACAGTGAAATATTCATTCGCATGTTTGTTTTCATCATTGCCATTTTTATCCACGAGGTTATCAACTAGGTCAGTAACTCTTCCAAACAAACCTTGGAGAAACGTGGGAAGGAACCTGCATTCTGCCAGGAGGGTGCACAGTCTAACGTGGTGGAAGGAATAGCCCTTTGAATACCACTTGGGTTAAGGCTGCCAAGCTACAGGCAGAGCTGATGCTCCTGGTTACTTTGACATGCACCCCACAAGGCTCTGCCCCAAGACAGGTTTCACTGTGCACAAGGAGTTTCCCCTGGAGGGAAAACCCATTAGCAAGTTCATGAATCAGAGTTCTGTTTTTAGTTCTTTTGTGAAAGAGACTCGTTTCTTAGCTTTAGAAAAGCCCTTTTTTCTAGATCTTTCCTCTCAAGCAAATATTAAGGGTGAGTAAGATCACACCTTTGGAAGTGCCAGTTCCTGTGTGAAGGAAGCATAACCCCATCCACAGACGGCAACGCCACCTCCAGTGACCGGCGAACGCTTCCCCGGAGTTCACTGAGCCCCAATGTCATGAAACCGTGGGCTTTTCTAATTGTATCTAAATCCACACATTTTCGCTAATGGTAGGAACCATTCATTTATTTAACAAGCTTTCATTGAGGAGCTTCTGGGTGCCCACCATATGGCAGGTGCTGGGGATTTAGAAGTGATCTGGACAACCCACCTGCTCTTATGAGCTTACATTTTCGTGCAATAAGTACGTGACGTTCTAGATAGAAAATGTTAACAGTAAACAATAAAGAAGATATTTACATATTGTAGTAAATGCTCTGATGAAAATAAATGGGATGCTGAGTCAGAAATGAACCTGGGGATTCTGCTTTGAAGAGGGTGGTTGGGAAATTTCCCTCTGAAGAGGTAATATTTCAACTGAGAAGTCCAAGATGAGAATAAGCCAGACTTGCTAGAAGCAGGGAAGAGCATTCCGGGCGGACAAGTTCAAAAGCTCTGAGCTAGACAGGTCATGGGTGTTCAAGATGATACCAAAAGCCACGTGCTGGGAGGAGAATGGGCAGCAGGGAGAGATGTACAAGATGAGGCTGAAGAAGGAGCGAGGGGTGGGTCTTACAGGGGGCGGTGTTCAGGTGTTATCTTAGGATGTTGGCTGTGAAGCCAATGACGGTTCTCAAGAGGAGAAAAGACATGACATGATTTACATAGAGGCTGTGGGGGAATGAATTACAAAGCCACAAAAGAAACAATCGGGGGACCAGGAAATTGCAGTGATTTGGGGAAAAGATGATGGTGACTTGGACTAGAGAAAAGGTAGGGTGTATAGAGATACAGAGGGAGGGGGTGGGGTTGGGGAGATGTTTAGGAGATAGAATTAGCAGGAACTGGTGATGGAGAGGACATGAGAAGTAAACAGTGGATGCCAGGTTTGGGATTTGAGCAACCAGGTGTGTTGGTGGTACCATTTATTGAGAAGGGGAAGATGAGAGACTAAACAGCTTGGGATCAATCAAGACCCATATCGTTTTTAGACGTGTTCACTTGGAGAGGCAAATGACGCATGTGCACGAAGACGTCAAGGAGGCGCTTGTTTATCCACGTCTAGAATATGGTAGAGAAATGTATGATTTACGAATTTAAAATATTTAGAAGTATTTAAACCCCTGGCATTAACGTCTCCTAGAGAATCAGAATATGAACGATGAAGAGACACGTAATCAGGACCAAGTCCTTCACAGCAGTCTACAAGTTACCATTCAAGTTCAGGAAGAAGAGGAACCAGCAAAGAAGACCAAGGGGTTTTCAGTGGAAAGGAAAGGAAACCAAGAGAAAGGATTGCCCTGGAAACCAACAACTGGGACCAGACCCCAGGGGTCCCATCCTCCCACACCCATGCAGACCTTCCAGCTGAAAACATATCTACGTCAAATTAGGAGCGCATGGTGGGAATAAAATGGTACCAATAGGGAGGAACCACCTAAAAATGGACGTATGTGCCAAGATGAGCAGATAAAATGTGGCAGATAATTTGACAACCATTTACATTTTTATCTTTGCCTTAACATGTACTTACCCCAGGTATATAAATGATCATTCTCCTCTATTTCACAGGTTTCTTTGATGCCATTTTCTACTTTGCTCTGTGTATGCGTGTATGTGCTTATCATCACCCCAGGAATAAGATCCTTGAAGTTTTCCTTTGGGGAGACTTAGCCTTGTTTCTCTGAGTAATCTCTGCGAATGGTCCTTCTCACTGCCCTGTCTCTCACAGACACCTGTGGAAGGAAGGAATGGTAAGTGGTCAGCTTCCTCAGTTCCTACCTGTGCACAAGTATGTATGGATACACACATCCTCCCTAAGAAGAATCACTCCCCTCTCTAGGTTTCCACTGCAGATGGTTTGGGAAAGGGATGATGAGTCAGACCATGTGTCTCATGACCATTTCCCTCCCTCTGGGCTTTCCCTGGGGCTAAAGTGACAAGGGGAAGGACAAATGTAAACACGTATCTTGTAGATAAGCATCAGTTATAATTAGCTGCTTAGCCAGTTTTTGATGATGATGATGATTGTGATGGTGATGAACTCAGCTACAAAGTGTGATGGAGATAATGATGCTCCAGGACCCACTAGAGGAAAATCTAACAGATTTCAGTTGAGTGAAGCTGTATATTGGGAAAAGAATGCATTAGACATCTGTGTCTTGCAAATCATCAGCCCTAAGAAATGACTAACCGTGCCAAAACATAAATCTATAAAGAACGCTTGGGACTTCTCTGGTGGTCCAGTGGTAAAAAATTCACCTTCCAATGCAGGAGACCGGGGTTTGATCCCCGGTTGGGGAGCTAAGATCCCACATGCCACGGGGCAACTAAGCCCGTGTGCCACAACTGCTGAGCTCATGCGCCTCAAGGAGAGCCCGCATGCTGCAAACTACAGAGCCCACCTGCCCTGGAGCCCACACACCACAACTAGAGAGAGAAAACCCGCACACCACAACTAGAGAGAAGCCCGCGAGCTGCAACGGAAGATCCCACATGTCGCAGCTAAGACCCGACGCAGCCAAAAAAAAAGAAGAAGAAAGAATGTTTTACCAGTCAAGGAGGATCCAAGAGCACATGTTAGTATTACAGGTTTGCAGCTGCTTCTTCATCCCATTCCCCTACTGTGGCATCATTAGTGCTATTTTCCAAATGTCTCCAGCTCTCTCCCTTTCAGGAAGGTGGGGAACTGTACACTCTAGCTCAATTGTGGTTGGACCAGTCCAGTAGTTCCAACCCATGAGTTGTAAGCAGAAGTGATGCGTGTCATTTCTGGACCCAAATATTTAATTAAAGCCTCTAGAGTTTTCTTTATCCCAGCCACAATGGCCAGAATCACCCATGATGGTGGCTGCCCTGGCAGAGTGAGGTGGGTTCCAGAGTGAGGTGACGTGGGATAGGACCCCCAGACAAAGCAACAGGAACGTAGCATGAGTAAGAAAAAAAATCTTCTGTCGTTCTCATTCTCTGATACTTGGGGATGGATTTGTTGCCGTGGCATAATCTAGTCTATCCAAACTGATCCACAATGATACCCAGAATCGAGAAGGTGCTGTAACCAAAAGCTAAAATTTGTGTCATTGGTTCAGGGGCCAGATAATGGGCAGTAAAGACACTTTATTGGAGGCTGTTATGGACTATCTATGTCCTGAGTGGCAAAATATTTGAAAAGTTGTTGCCTGTGATAACTTAGAAGGCAGATAGCGTACCTAAAGACTGACACATCTATGAAGAGGTTAGAAAACTGACTGTTAGTATCACAGGGTGGCTACCATTGGCAAGCAGAGCTGAAATGGACAAGAGAGAGTCCAGAGATGTGGGGATCTTCAGGGCTGGCAGAGGCAACAGCTGCTATTCCCAATCAGATGTAAACAAAAATTGAAAGACCTCTGTGGCAGAAGGGCTGATTAGGACTCAGCCTTGCTTCGTGGAACAAATCTATCGTAGAGCAGTCATGCCCATTGTTAATACCTCTGAAGGAAATAAGCTGTTTTACAAAAACCTAATTAAAGTTGTGGCTTCCAAAAACATTATTATTTGAATTAAACAAAGTGGCTTGTGGGGAGGGGAAGAAACTAGAGATGTGTAACCTCCCACAGAACACTAATAGGCTCAAATTATCCACTGTTAGGTTGATCTCAGGAAGAACCATGGGTGTGGTTACTGACTAGGGGCACAGAGAGCTGCCTGGACAGATAGAAGAAAGTCTAAGATGATTTACATCGGTCATACTGCCAAAGGAACAACGACCTGGACTAGACCATTCAGGACTGTTCAAGACTTGAAACAACTTTTAGGCCCCTAAATTTTGTGTGTGTGCGGCACGCGGGCCTCTCACTGCTGTGACCTCTCCCGTTGCGGAGCACAGGCTCCGGACGCACAGGCTCAGCGGCCATGGCTCATGGGCCCAGCCGCTCCGCGGCATGTGGGATCTTCCCGGACCGGGGCACGAACCCGTGTCCCCTGCATCGGCAGGCGGACTCTCAACCACTGCGCCACCAGGGAAGCCCAGGCCCCTAAATTTTTATGGTCAGGAAGCAGACAGAGAAACCTGCTCAGTCCCCAAGAAACATATCACCTGCAACGCCCATCTCAGACAGGACCAAGGAAGATGACAGAGAAAAAGGGTGTTCCAGAAGGAGAAGCCAGGGGATAGAGAGCAGTGAGCTGGGAATCCCTCCCAAGCAGCCACATGAGGTCCTAATTCTGCTAAGTGGAGTTTCAGAACCACAGCAGTCCAGTGATGGCCGCACTGCTTCCATCTCTCCCCCTTCTGAACGGGAATATTTATTAAGGTTATCTTATTCCAAATCAACCCTTGTCCATCGCGTTGTGAGAGAGGGAAAGGTAACATGTCTTTGGTTCTCTGAGTTTCTGAACTAGGAGGTCCACGTCTGTAACTGATGTGGAGACCAGAACATGTCCCTCTGAACACAAAGACCTGCTACCCGCCGCTGGAGGTCCTAGACTTTGAGCTTGGTACCTGGAATGGATAGGACTTTCGTGTTGTCTCCCTTAGAGAGTGAGTAAGTGTATTTTGCCTGTGAGGGTCAAACATTTCACGATCAGGAGGGCAGACGATAGTAGGCATTGTTGCTATTTACCAAATATTTCCATCCCTCTACCTTCTGAGCACGTGGTAGGTTTGTGTCCTTCCTGGTCCACGTACGGCGGGCCAGGGTCATGTGACTAGCTCCAGCTGATGCGTTGTGACATGTGTCATATCTGGCCTGCAGCACTGAGTTTCCCAAACTCTTTTCCTCTGCCATAACGCTCCACAGCACTTGCGAGAGTGGCCGCTTCATCAACCTAGGGCCGCCAAGAATGCCAGTGAAGAATGTGTAAATAATCCTTCAATAGAACCCACTGAGAGGTCTGGGATGTTTGTTACTACAGCTTAACCTAGCCTCTCCTGACTGATACACCTACTTGTTTTCCTGCTTGGAGATACATACAACAGAGGTCATTGATGTTCTATTTTCTATGGCCACAAGAAAAACATTGAACATAAATCATGAAATTCATTTCAAAAGCTTAATTTTGGTCAACGCTTTTGTTTTTATTGTTGGTTACTTCTCCCCCCCACCATATCACGCTGCAGAGGGTATACTCAGAAAAGATAGAGAAAATATTTTCTGGCCTCTTCCACCACTGGAGTGAAGTACAAGTTCACGAAGAGATTGATCTGGAAACTTTGACACAGTTGAAGAAATTGTATCTCTTGTTGGTTCTGCTCACTGCGGACTCCGTGAAGTAAAGAAGTTCTCTTAGGTCTGACGACAAATGAAAGGACTTTATGGTTATAAGAAAAATAAAGCCCAGGATACAGTTTGTGATGTAAGCTTAAGGCAAAGGAAGTTCAATTCTTTGCATCAAAACAGAAGTAAAATGGTTTTCCGTATCCCCCCAGGGTCAGGAATTGCAGGAACCTAAAAAGGAAGAAATTGCGAATTCCCTGGCGGTCCAGTGGTTAGGACTCGGCCCTTTCACTGCTGAGGGCACAGATTCGATCCCTGGTGGGGGAACTAAGATTCCACAAGCTACTTGGGGATCTAAGATTCCACAAGTCGCGTGGCATGGCCAAAAATTTTTAAAGAAAGAAAGAAAGCAACACAACATTGTAAAGCAATTGTACTCCAATAAAGATGTTTTTAAAAAAGGAAGAAATGAAGAAAGGAGAGAAAGGAGAGAAAGGAAGAAAGGAAGAAAGGAAGAAAGAAAGAAAGAAAGAAAGAAAGAAAGAAAGAAAGAAAGAAAGAAAGAAAGAAAGAAAGAAAGAAAGAAAGAAAGAAAGAAAAAGAAAGAAAGGGAGAGAGAAGGAGGGAGGAAAGGAGGGAAGAAAAAGAAAAGAAAAAAATAAAAAGGAAGAAATTAGAGAAGGTTGTCTGTCGAGTAGGACAGGTTCCCAAAACAAGTGGGAAGGCAAGGTCTCAAAGGCCTTGTGAGGTAGCCTGTCGGATGCAGGAAATGGATCTGGCATGTCTAATGTGCACTTTTAGGCTGTTTTCTCTTCTGGGCTTGGCTTCCCGTTCCAGTCTTGGAGAATGAAGGGGCTGCTTTGGAAGAAAATATGGGGGACGTTAGGGAGGAGTCTACAGAAGGAGGAGACCCCACTAGCATCCCCCGCTCCCCTCTCCCCTTTGGATGCAAATAGACAGACGGGAGCAGTAGGGTGAGGCTGGGGCAGCCTTGTGCCTGGTCCTTTCCAAAGCGTTTATGCTTCCCTCCCCCCAAGCACACTGCAAACAGAGAGCCACTGTCCCTTGCCCAGTGAGTCTAAGCTGGATGTAGCGGGGCCTCCAAGGCGCTGCTTCCCTTCCTGAGGAGCTAAGAGTGTGATTTTCATGTTCTGGTTCTTCTACTTTCCCGATGGAATGAAATAGCTGGGGCTAAATAATGCAACATTCCCAGTCCACCGATGGTAGCTTCTCTCTTTTTTTAACTACAGCCTCTACTTCGTTCTGAAGAACAAATTATGTTTTATGGCCTTTTATAAAATATTCATCCTTCATACCAGTGCTCTCGGTGGCTCAGGAAGCCTGGAAATGGCCTGGGGTGAGGAGGACCTCATTTCCCCCAAGACACAATTCCCAGAGGCAGGCGGGCTCCGACCACAGGGGCCATTATGCTGGCCGCCAGGTTGGGAGCAAGGATTCCAGCATCCTGCTCCACAGAGCTGGACTCTCAGGACACCTGGAAGTTGGGGGCCTCGGGGGTGGAGGGGAGGAGGGTGAAAGGGAATCGTGCTGCTCTTCCTGGTGTCCCCACGCTTCGTGCCTGCCTTCTGAAGATGCTGGAGGTTCACCAATCATCACACGATTCCTTCTCCTCCGCACCCTCTTTTCTGAAATGCATGTGTTCTGCCCCCCAGGCCCGGGTCCAGGACAGCAGCAAGGGGGCCAGAGTCCAGAGGAAGGGAGGCGGCAGTGTCCGGAGGGTGTGGTCGGGGTGCAGGGGGGAAGAGGGAGAGGTGACAGCTGTTTTCTCTCCATGTACGTTTCCCATCCAAGTGACCAAGGGACACGGGTTCATAATAACATGAATAACGCCCTCAGTTGATCGTGGTGCCTTACAGTGTGCAAAGGAATGTCACATCCAGAGCCTTGAGCACTGAAGTTGGAGTTGGGGAGCCCGACTTCCAGGCCTGGGGTGTCCAGTGATCAGCCCACATGACTGCACTTCCCTGGGCCTCGGTTTCCTCACTTGCACAGTGAGGGTTTATACAAGAGAAGTCTGGGGTCTAAGGTAAATTATAACCCTGGTTCTGCAACCCTCAGACTCTGGATGTGTGCCCCTAACCCTAGGTTGGTACCATTTCAGAGGGTCTCCAGGCATCTGCCAATCTAGGTAGAAAGAACCCCATTTTCTCCAAAAGCAACAGCATGAGCAACTCCCGAGTAGAGCGGTTTTCCAACGCTGGTCTCACACGGCTACCCCAGGTGTCACCCACCAGACCTTTCCCACGGCAGAGCGAGGAGTGGGTTCTAGGCACCCCTTCCCGCTGGCCCAAGACCTGATTCTTGGAGGTGATGCCCAGGAGGACGTGTGTCGCCAGCTGCAGGGACACGGCCACAGAGGCAGCAGGAGGATACACACACCCTCACCACCCAGATGGCACTTGCCCCCATCTTCGCACGCATCCCTGCACCACTGCCTATGGAGGCATGCTCATCTGAGGATAAGGTGAAGGACCTTACACTAACAGCCCAAATCTGGAGAGGGGAAAATTACAGGAGAGGACATTTCCAATGGATTTGTCATCACAAAGTCTCAAAGTACTCTGTGTCTCTCATTTATCCCAAAACCTATCCAACTGAAAAGCGCAAATTAGCTAACGCGCACATTTTCTATTAGCCCAGGCAACCGTATAGATAAGAACCTGCACATCCTGGGCTCCTCAAGCTGTATTAGCTGCTAAATAGATAGAATTCTCCCCTCAGTCCAGGGTGACCTGAGCAGAATTTATGAGTGGGGAGAGGACAAGACGGCAGCTCCTTGGGAGGGCTGTCTCTGTGCTGACTCATCTTGTTTTCATCACTTGCTGCCCCGGCCATGCATACTGGTGACCTGAGAGGTAGTCATTCATCCGCTTAACAAATAATCATTGAGCAGCTTCTGTGTACCAGGTACTGTGTTAGGTACTGGGTATAGAGTGTTGAATGAAACAGGCCTGACTGTGACCCTGACCCCCAGGACAGTCTATCTAATGGGGGGGAGCAAAGTATATACATACAGACATGAGTGTATAGACACATGTGCACACACACATGTATTTAGAGACAGACTCCTCAAGCAGCCCTAGGTGTTTCGGGATTCAGCCATTCAAATCATTCCAGCTGAGACCCCAGACATCACGGAGCAGATAACAGGACATCCCTGCTGAACTTGTCTGAGTTCCCGAGCCCCAGAACTGTGAGCTATAATGATACCAAAGTGATATTGGGAGACAGTAGGTGTCGGGTAACTTGTCTTGCAGCAAGAGATAACCGAACCCCTCGGAGAAGCCATGTGACCTGCAGAGAGTATCTCAGCTAAGAAGTTTTACAGTGGAGGTTCCAAGCCAGCTGAGCTGTGAGGACAGACCACCTCCTGGGAAGTGAGTGGGATGGTAGAGCTCAGGGGAGCCCAGAACTTTCCTGAATGCAGAGTTAACCCTCTGCACTTTCTCTTCACACACACATATACACCCACACCCACACCCACATACACACATATACACACACACAAACACACATACACACACTCACACATATACACACACACATACACATACACTCTCTCTCTCTCTCACACACACACACACACACACACACACACACACACCTGGGCATCGTATTTCACTATCTCGTCACCAGAAGGGAATCCTTACAGGAAAAGGACAGGCACGAAGTCTCTCATTTAGGGAGAAAGCATCAGCTTAGCTAATCCAAGTCAGCAGACTTTCGGAATCCGGGTCTGGCTGATGTAGGCCACACTCTAGCCACGCTCTGCGGCACAGAGAAACCAGACATAAGGTTCCAATTTGAATTCCATTTCCATGAAAAACACGTCCAGCCGAATCCTCCCAAAGCCAGGAAGGGGCCCTGCACTAGGGAAGAGCCCCGCATCCTTACAAAACAGGTCGAAAACAAGGAGATGGAGAATGGGGAATGGGGGGCAGGAGGGGGGCGGGCTTCACGCTGTCTCGATGTCGTCGGCTCAGGAATTGTCAGGGGAAGGGGCAAAGTGACGTTTCGGAAACAGGAAAGGGAAGTCGCAACTTCTTTTTTTCTGGGGTGGGGGGGGGCACTGCGTGGCACGTGGGATCTTAGTTCCCTGACCAGGGATCGAATCCACGGCTCCTGCAGTAGAAGCGCAGAGTCGTAATCACTGGACCACCAGGGAAGTCCCGGGAAGTTGCAATTTTTGATACCTTCCATGTGTCCTGATTCTGTTCTCACCTGGGGAAATGGCAAACCACGGGAGCATCCTGGGTTCCCTTAGAGCCCCGGGCAGATTGGGGCCGAGCATTTGGGACTTGCGCCACGAATTGTAAAGAGAAATCAAGAGGACTGTGGAGTAATTTACAAGGTCAGAGAGAAGGCCTGTGACATTCTGACTGCAGCCCCCACACCTAACTGGGTGGCTGGTACATAACACACACTCAATGTTTGTTGAATAAGTGAAAAAAATAAATGATCTCCGTACAACTGCCCTGATGTCAAGTTCCTAAAATATTAGGAAGTGGGCAGCCTGTTCCCCATCCAGATGCCTCTGATCTTCTGAGGAAGGGGAGACGCACCACAAGTGCGGGGCTCCTTTGCCCACTGGTAGAGCACAACCTCGAGGGAGGTGCTGTGGAAGGAGCACAGGCCAGGTGCCACTCCCCAGCTGTGTGACCCTGGGTGCATTTCCCAACCTCTCTGAGCCTCGGGGTTCTCATTTTTTAAAATGAAGCTAAAATGTCTCTCGGTCCCAAATGAACGTGAAGAAGTTTGGGATACTTTTCATCAAGTAGAATCTTAATAACTATAGTTCCTTTCACTTTACCTTGGGTTGGCACAACTCCAGGGATAAAATTTTGCCATAAAAATCTATAGCCCTAGGTTTCTTACTCTTCCTCCCACCTCCTTGCCCTTGCAATCTGGGTACCTGACAGCCCAGGCATGAAGATTCACTTTGGGTTGAGGCTGTACATTGGATTTATATCTCATCTCTCCCACTGCAGGCAAGTTACTTAACTAATACCGACTGCCAATTCCTCATCTACGAAAAGGGAGTCCTGACAGTACCTCTGTCGTTGTAGTTCAAAGGATGTCTTCATGAATTGGCAGGTCGTACCCCGTATGGGGCAGCCTGCACTCCATACCCTGCACCGTGCACCCTGGCGCAGCTGCTCAACAAATAATGAGGAACGGGCGTGTTTTTTTGATTTGCGCAAAAGTTCTCTATGGGCTAAAGCTGGCCCTGAGCGGTATAAAGATTAAATGAGATATAGCAAGAATGTCACTCACCCTTTTTCATAATAGGAGGAAGCTTTAAAAATATATCCCAAGTCTGATCACTTTTTCTCACTCCTTGAGAGCTCTAGAAGTCTCTCTGTTGGTCTCCTGCCAGTGACGTGCTGGAGCTCATACCGACCCACAAGAGCCGACCGCTAGCAACCCACGTGTCCATCAACAGAGGAATGGAGAAAGAAGATGCAGTACATATACACAATGGAGTACTACTCAGCCATTAAAAAGAATGAAAGAATGCCATTGGCAGGAACATGGGTGCACCTAGAGATGATCATACTAAGTGAAGTAAGTCAGAGAGAGAAAGACAAATATCATATGATATCGCTTATATGTGGAATCTCAAAAACAGCACAAATGGGGCTTCCCTGGTGGTGCAGTGGTTGAGAGTCCACCTGCCGATGCAGGGTACACGGGTTCGTGCCCCAGTCTGGGAAGATCCCACATGCCGCGGAGCGGCTGGGCCCGTGAGCCATGGCCGCTGAGCCTGCGCGTCCGGAGCCTGTGGTCCGCAACGGGAGAGGCCACAGCAGTGAGAAGCCCGCGTACCGCAAAAAAAAAAAAAAAAAAAAAAACAGCACAAATGAACTTATTTACAAAACAGAAACAGATTCACAGACATAGAAAACAATCTTAAGGTTACCAGAGCTTCTAGCACTTTCTCTCCCACTCTCTGCCCTCTCCCCACTTCTTCCTCTCACTCCCTAGTCATCTTGCCTCTGCTTCTGGGGATCACCCACAGATGACTCCCCATGTTTGCCTAGACTCTTGCCTCTCACAAGGTGTTTCCAGTTTGCCTGACAAGCCCTAATGGAACCCCGTGTAGCAGCCAAGCTGTCAGCATCATATTTCTAACACGAGGACCTGCTCCTGAAATTCTTACTTGAGCCGCTGCAGGTCCCGCAGCTCATCAATGGTGGCACCATGACTAGGATGCAGGTCTTTGGCCTCCAAATGGGGGCAAACCTCATGAAAAAGGCCTTCCGATTTGCGTTTGCACGAGGACAGCTTTATCATGCTGTCTGGGATGCCTTCCCCAAATTTCCAGTCATCTCCTTGATCAAACTAAGCATTTTTCACAGCAGCAGTTAACTTTGACAAACGATTGTTAATGAGCCGGACACTGTAGGGGTTTTACATACATTATCCTTTTCATCCTCACCATTCTCTGAAGCTCAGAGAGGTTAACAAACTTCTCCAATTCACCAAATAGACAAACCGTGGAGTTGGAATTCAAACCCAGGTTTTTAACAACACACACTGCAACCCTCTTCCTGAAGGAGATCCACCATAAGGAAAAGCAAAATAATCAAACAGAAGGGCAGTCAGAGCTCTTCTCCATCCAGTGTCTTCACTGATCAACTCTGAATGGTCCGCATCCCTCTCCTTCCTGGAACAGGGACCCTAGAGGCTCTAGGACCGGGATCCTGAGTCCTGGGTTCTCCGTACTCACCGCCAGGCTCCTTCTCTGACTCCTGGGCCAAGCTTTAACCTCCTCTCTGCCCACTCAGCCCCAGATCAGCCCCCTCTTCATGTTCACATCCTCACTCCGAAGCAGAAGCAGCCTACAGCCCTCCCTCCTGCAAGCAGACCAAGAATAGCTCGTGGCTGGATAAAAGCTGCGAGTCCTGAGCCACAAGCTTGATTCCTCTTTAACTTGTCCTTTCTTTCAAATGACCCCCGTTCATCGCTCTCTGCCGCCTACCCCTCAGCCCTCACGCACACGGCGCACCAGCTCTCTTCGGATGACTTTTTCTTGGGGATTATCAGAGAGGGACTTGCTTCCCAAGCCACTCTTAGAGACCCCTCCCAGCCAGCCCCCAGCCTTCAGATCGCAGAGTTCATTACCGAGCCCACTGCAGCTCTCAAAATCTGGACACTTAATGGAGATGGATCTGTCCCCCGGGCTGGCTCTGTTAGCAGCATGTTCACTAAAGGGTTTCTTCTTGTTGTTTTTTCCAAGGTAGGGCTTGAACTGAGAGAAAGGGAGAAGAAATAATCTTCTTATTATGTCTTAAAAAAATAAATACTTGCTCTAATAAAATCACCAGCCCTGAAATATGCAGGCAGGGAGATGGAATGTCTTCCATTCCTAATTAAGTTCCCATAATGAGGAAGGGGCAGAGCAGGACAGCGATTGGAAAGGCATCAGGGCCCTAACACTTGGAAGAAACACTGTCTCCCTTCATCACAAGACGTTTCCATGAGCAGTCTCTCTCTTCTCTGTTCAAGTGATTTGCATACTCCCTTACACAAGCGTCTGAATTAATCTGGACCTTTCTCCTAGGCCAAAAGGCATTTAATTCTCCTTTTGATGACCTAGGTTGCCTTATTTATTCTTCTAAATTATCTTGTCCAACTTAACCCACCCCTCTCCTACTTATCGCTCCTGAGTCAGCTCCTATGAGCCCTCCGTGAGGGGAATCAGTGTGTTTAGTGAGTTTAAGGAGGGGGGGAGGGGGGCAAGTAATCGGAAAAGAAGCAGCAAAGGAAGATGAGGAAGGCCAGGGACTCTGCTTCTATCAGATCAGACAGGAAGCAGCACCTCCTGGCAGAAAAGCTGCTCTGTCCTAAGTGTGCCGGGGCTAAGGCACTATTTTCTTTTGAAGTGTGTTTTGCCACTGCTAATGGACTGGTTCTTACTGAATCTTGTTTCCTGATAGATTTAAAGAGACCATGAAGGAGGCGTGCTGTCACAAGCCACAATTCACCTTTCCTTCCTGGAGTGTTTGTTGTTTTCTGAGGCACTCTCTCCAAGGCTCAAAAGCCCACATTCAGCCCTCATGTATGAGGCACTGCTCTAATTTAACTTTCGAAACTGTTTTATCCTTAGAGTCAGATAGTTGGGGAAAGACTGACCAGGTGTGCAGTGAACCATCTCCTTTTCATCCTGGGCACGCAGCTGGACTACATTTCCCAGCTTCCCTTGCAACTAAGTGGATGCAGCACCACGTAACCACATTCAGCCCAGTGGAATGTGGGCAGAAGGGATGTGGGTCCCTTCCCGGGCTGGCTCATAGAACTATGCAAACCTGAACACTCTCTCTCCTTTCCCCATCTTTTGACCAGCTAAGGAGGATGCCGAGGACTGCAGGGTGGAGGGGGTTGAGGGAGCCATAAGTTGGAGGGATTTTGAGTCCCTGAGTCACAAAGTGGAGCAGAGCTAAGCAGAGCACCTGCATTGCTGTTCTATGAACAAGACATAAACTTTTAATCTAACTAAAATGTTGGATACAGCAGTTAGCCTACGCTGGCTAGTACATCCCCCATTCTGCAGACTGTGGATTTGAATTATGACTGAATTTCTGTGTCTTCCTCAAGTTCTAATGCTATTCAGTGGCACAGCTGGGATTCACAGGCAGATTTTCTGGCTAAAACCAGTGCTTTTGCTGCAGTCCCACAGCTGCTTCATCATCGCTCTGCCACTACTTTCAGAGAAGCAACAAATCTGCTGAGAGAGGCGATCATCTCGTGCAGATGCACTTACAGCTCATTGATGCTGTCCTAATTAGGATCGTAATGAAGATGACTCTGGGGGAAAAAGAAACGGAAAGCAGGGAAGTAATCAGAGCCACGTCCTGGGCATAATATGTGGAGAGATTCTGCAAAGTCACCTTTGAGGACCTCAAAACAGCCTTAGCAACAGCAGGCACCAGGGTTAGCCCAGGGAGGTTGGCAACAAGGGTATTATACGGCTGCAGTGTGCTCATTTGAGAAAAAGGTAGACCGTGTGTATTCCCTGGGAGGAAGGAAGCCCCAGGCATGCAAGGAAGAATTCCTAGAATGTCACCATGCATATGGCCGGCACATCAGCACCATGGCTCCTCTGTTTGAAATCCTTCAGTGGCTTACCTGTGGCTACAACATAGAGTCCAGCACCTTAACTGCACCCACGGTCCACCATGATCTGCCCATTCTTACCTATCCAGCCTCAACTCCCTTCCTTAAGGACAGCACAGGCAGAGTGTGGGCAAGCACCTTATGCTCCAGCAATTAGACTATTCTTAACTCCCATGCCTTCCAGGTCTTTGCAAACGCGGTTCGTTCTGCATGGTCCCCCAGTCCCAGCCACAGCCCCCTTAAAGCTCAGGCCAGGTGTCCTCTCTTTCTCCAGCCTGGGGTGATGCCCCTGCTCTGTACCCCACAGCCCCCCTTTGCACACCCACATTACAGGGCTTGTCAGATCGCTGTGCAGTTGCTCACTCCTGTCTCCTACCAGGCTGTGCATTGGGCACCCCTGATCTCCCAGCTCCCTGCAGAGCACATGGAACATAGTAAGAGCACAAATGCGAGGTGAGTGCAGGGGTGGATGGCTGAATAAACAGGATCCTTAAATAAATTTACTTGGCCCCATAGTAGATAGAATAATAATGGCCCCTGCAAAGGTGTCCACATCTTAATCCCTGTAAACTGTCACTACGATATGTTACACGGCAAAATGGAGTTAAGTGTGCTGATCAACTGACTTCAAGAAAGATGATTCTGGAGTGTCCAGAGGGGCCCAATGTCATCACAACGTCCTTTAAAGATGGCAGAACAGTCAGTGGTGCAGTGACACAATGTGAGAAAGATTTGATCAGCCACCACTGACTTTGAAGGTGGAAGAAGCCACAAGCCCAGGAGTGCAGGCAGCCTCTAGAAGATGGAAAAGAAAACAGCAAAGCCAGAAAACAAAACAAACAAACAGAAAAGAAGGGATGTACCCCTAGGACTTCCAGAGAGGAACACAGCCCTGCTCACACCTTGATTTTAACCCAGGGAGACCCATTTCAGCCTTCTGGCCTCCAGAACTGTGAGATAATACATTTATGTTGTTTT
This sequence comes from Orcinus orca, assembly GCF_937001465.1. Lineage (NCBI taxonomy): Eukaryota > Metazoa > Chordata > Mammalia > Artiodactyla > Delphinidae > Orcinus > Orcinus orca. The sequence goes on along the minus strand of NC_064569.1, from coordinate 5,115,078 downwards.
CAGCCACGTTTGTGCTAATTTGTTGCACAAACTAGAGAAAACAAACACAGACACTTTTAAACTGCATGCAAAGTTCCAAAAGAGAAAACAGCTATTCATCCATCCACGTTATTTGAGCATCTGCTGTGCACAAAGAACTGTGCTAAGATCTAGAGGGGTGCAGAGCTGAATTGGAACAAATCTTACCCGTTCGGGGAATGTGGGTGTGGGGAGGAGTGGAGTGGGTCTTGACCTGCCACTGAAAGACACCTGAAAGCATGGAAAGAGGAAAGGAGCCGAAAGTGGGAAGGAAATATCCCAGACCTGGATCTGAGACCAGATCTCTCCTTGCCCAACAAAAGCAAATGTGCAGACGGGGTCACTGCAAGAGAAGGGGCTTTGAAGGCAGCCGTGTAATGGGAGCTCTGCAGCACGCTGTCTGGGAACACATATGTAACTCACATGTAGTTTCCGACTTATGGGAAATAGCTGTCCTTGGTGACAGCCCTGTGGAAGATAAGGGAATGAAAATCACGGAATGCCAAAGCCACAAATCACTCTTGTCCAGTTCCTTCAGTTAACAGGTGAAATACCCAAGGCTCAAAGGGGGAAACACCACCTTCATTCCAAAGAGTTCCTAGACTCTGGCCGAACAGGTGTAATCCTCCTCTCGTGGATGTTTCCTCAGCCCTGGGTTCAGACCTCTATGGCACTAATCATCACAGGTGTTATAGTGTGTATGTGGCTGCCACATCCCATTGTCCTGTCTACGTCTTGAAGGCAGGGTCTAAGTCATATGCATTATTTTATTCCCCTTATCAGTGACTAAACATAGTAATCGAAAAATAAATGTTTGTTGAATGACTTCATGTAAGATCCCAACAGGGAAAATCAGATAAGCAGAGACTTCCCAAATCAAGTGACCAGAGATAGAAAGACATTGGTAGCAACGTTCTTTGATAAATACGTATCACTTTTGAGTCTAAAGGAAAGTTGTATTTTAACAAAAGTGATTCAAATTCATGTTTTCTGTTTGTTTCAAAGCCTATATTTTTCGGGCTTCCCTGGTGACGCAGTGGTTGAGAGTCCGCCTGCCGATGCAGGGGACACGGGTTCGTGCCCCGGTCCGGGAAGATCCCACATGCCACGGAGCGGCTGGGCCCGTGAGCCATGGCCGCTGAGCCTGCGCGTCTGGAGCCTGTGCTCCGCAACGGGAAAAGCCACAGCAGTGAGAGGCTCGCGTACCGCAAAGAAAAAAAAAAAACAAAGCCTATATTTTTCTATCCTGCTGCCCTCTTGGAAATGCGAGCTGTAGTCCTCATCCAGTCACTTACTGGTTGTGTGACCTTGAACTGGTAAATTAATCTCTGAGAGCCTTAGTTTCTGCCTTTGTAAAGTGTGGATAATGATGCTTATCTGTTCAAGTTGTTTGGAGGATGACGAATGGCATTTGCACAGCCCCCAGTGCCCAACGCCTAGTAGATGCTCAATAAATGTCAGCTCTAAGGGGCATCCTCCAAGGTGGGGAATCCCTTTGTACTCAGCTGGGAGGCACTGACCCCATCATTACAAACCAGCCCCAGCCCTGTGGGCTCCCTCCCACCACACCTGGGAGAACAGAACTCTTTTCTAACACACCTCCCTCTGCCTTCTTCCTTCTTCCTTCTCGGTGGGCTGGTCAGCTGAGGAAGTGCTCTGTTCCACCTAAAACTTGTGCCCAAAAGAGACTCACCCACACCATCGTTCCAGAGTCATCTTCTAAAGCCTGTACTAGAAACTTCTGTCTTTCAGCAGATAACTCCTCTATATCCAGAAATAATGAAAAATGCTGGATTTTTTTGGTAAAATATTAAATTAAAAAAATCAAGCTACAACTGTATATAAAAAAAGGTCCTAATTTTATAAAGTGTATAAACATATTCAGACACATAGATTCAAAGAAAAAAGATGAGAAGGAAATAAGGAGAAATCTATAATTATTACTCCAAAGTGGTAAGCTGATGCAGGCTTTTGTATTTGTTTGTTTATTTGTTTGGCTTTGCCTTTATGTGTTTTGGAAATTTTTACAATGAAAAATAAAACTTGAGCATTATTTATTCATTTGTTTCTCTATGCATTCCTGAGGGAGAAGGCAGGATAAAGGACGTTTCTGTTGGTTGCTGTGTTCCTCGCAGGTCTACACTGTCTCTCCCCCAGGGTGGGCCCCCATCTCTCCTTTGCCCTTTCATGCCGTCCAGGCAAATTCATTTTTGGCATTTTTGCTCCCAGTTCCACGTCTCTGTTCATTTGCCATCACAACCCTGGGACCATGTCAGGCTCTGGAGCAGAAAGAGTCCCCCTCTCCTCACTCGCCTCCTCCAATCCCACCTTCCTCGGGAGACCTCCTGAGCCTGAGGCAGACCTGAGAGCCTCCCCCACCCCCCGCCCACCCTGTTAGCCCCCCGCCCCAATCCACGTGGGCCTGCTTCCCTTTCTGCTCCAATTATATTGATTCAACCAAGTGTCAGAGAAGTAGAAGTTAGGACAGAAGGTGGGAAGGGTGGGTGGGGGAAATGGATGAAAACCATAAAATCCCAAAAAAGCATGATTAAGTTTGCATAACCCTAGTGAATCCAGGCCACACAACTGGCAGCTAGAGTCTCAAAACGACACAACCAAAAGGGATTCAAATGGTCCTTTTTCTCTGACCCCTAGCAGGAGACAGGAGAACGTGCATCCAAAACAGAGGAAACAGGTGCTTCCCCTTCCATGTGGACACGTGCTCTCCAAAGAAAAGCACTGCATTACAAGGTCCCTTCCAGACAGAGAAAAGAAACACCCAGTCTCAGGGTAAGCAGAGCCCTGTCCCAGAGCCATCCCTGCAGGGACCTTATTTACCTTGGCTTTTCTGTCCTCTAACTCACAGACTGACTTAATTAAGCTCTCTCTCTCTCTGACTATGTGTCTTTTTGTTATTATTCAATGTATTTAACTAAAATAAAACCAAAACAGTTCATCCATTTCTCCCACCCCCCCCAACCCCCTGCCTCTGACAACCACCAATTTGTACCTATGAGCCTAGTTTTATATGTATTTATATATGTATATTATATAAATACATATAATATACATATATATGGATTCTACATATGAGAGATCATACAGTATTTGCCTGTCTCTGTCTGACTTACTTCCCATAGCATAATGCCCTCGAAGTCCATCCATGTTGTCACAAATGGCAGGATTTTATTCTTTTTTACGACTGAATAATATTCCACCACATGTATGCACACACACACGCACACACATACACGCCTTATTTTATATATATATATATATATATATATGGAATTTATCCATTTCTTCTAGGTTGTCCAATTTGTCAGCATATAATTTTTCATAGTAGCCTCTTACGAACCTTTGCATTTCTGTGGTATCAGTTATAAAATCTCCTTTTTCGGGGCTTCCCTGGTGGTGCAGTGGTTGAGAGTCCACCTGCTGATGCAGGGGACACGGGTTCGTGCCCCGGTCCGGGAAGATCCCACATGCCACAGAGCAGCTAGGCCCGTGAGCCATGGCCACTGAGCCTGCGCGTCCGGAGCCTGTGCTCCACAATGGGAGAGGCCACAGCAGTGAGAGGCCCGCGTACCGCAAAAAAAAAAAAAAAAAAAAAAAACTCCTTTTTCATCTCTGATTTTATTTATTTGAGTCTTCTCTCTTTTTTTTCTTGGTGAGTCTAGCTGAAGGTTTGTCAATTTTGATCTTTTCAAAGAAGCAGCTCTTAGTTTCTTTGATCTTTTCTATTATCTTTTTAGTCTCTTTAGTTTCTTTGATCTTTTCTATTATCTTTTTAGTCTCTGATTCATTTATTTCTGCCCTAATCTTTGTTATTTCCTGCCTTCTACTAATTTTGGGCTTTGTTTTTTCTTCTTTTTCTAGTTCCTTGAGGTGTAAAGTTAGGTTGTTTAGACATTTCTTGTTTCTTGAGGTAGATATTTATCACTATGAGCTTCTCTCTTAGAACTGTTTTTGCTGCATCCCGTAAATTTTGGTATGTTATATTTCCATTTTCATTTGTCTCAAGGTATTTTTTTATTTCTCTTTTGATTTCTCCTTTGAACAATTGCTTGTTCAGTAGCATGTTGTTTAATCTCCACACGTTTGTGAATTTTCCAGTTGACTTTGTGTGATTAACTTCTGGTTTCATACTGTTGTCAGAAAAGATGTTTGATATATTTTTAATCCTCTTAAGTTGATTAAGACTTGCTTTGCGACCTAATATATGATCTATCTCAGAAAATGTTCTGTCACGTGAGAAGAATATGTATCCTGTTGCTTTTGGATGGAATATTCTGTAAATATCTGTTAAGTCCATCTGGTCTGATGTGTCCTTTAAGGCTGATGTTTCCTTATCAATTTTATGTCTTGGTGATCTATCAGTTGATGTAAGTTGGGTGTTAAAATCCCCTACTATTATTGTATTGCTGTCTATTTCTCCCTTTAGATCTGATATTTGTTTTTTATATTTAGGTGCCTCTATGTTGGGTGCATAAATATTTACAAATATTATATCTTCATGTTGGATTGACCCTTTTGTTATTATGTAATGCCCTTTCTTTGTCTCCTATTACAGTCTTTGTTTTAAAGTCTATTTTGTCTGATGTAAGTATAGCTTCTCCAGCTTTCTTTTGGTTTCCATCTGATGTTGTCCCATAAGTCCCTTAAGCTATTTTCTCTTTTTTTCATTCTTTTTTTCTTTTCGCTGCTCTGATTGGGTGAGTTCCACTGTCTTGTCTTCAAGTCCACCGATCCTTTCTTCTGCTTCATCTAGTCTGCTTTTGCATCCCTACAGGGTATTTATTCAGTTCAGTTATTGAGTTCTTCAACTCTGTGACTTCTATTTGGTACTTTTGTATATCTTCAGTCTCTTTGTTGAAGTTCTCACTGTGTTCATCCATTCTTCTCCCCAGTTCAGGGAGAATATTCATGACCATTACTTTGAACTCTTTATCAGATAAATTACTTATCTCCATTTCATTAAGGTTTCTTTTCCCTCTGAGGTTTTATCTTGTCCTTTCATTTGGAACACATTCCTCTGTTTCTTCGTTTTGCTTCCTCTGTGTTGGTTTCTATACAGTAGATGAAACAACCACCCCTTCCAGTCTTGAAGGAGTGGTCTCATGTAAGAGATGAACATTTTCCTTCAGCCCTGCCTCAACTCCTGGTTGTCTTTTAAGCCTCTGTGCTTGGCCAAGCAGCCTGTTATATTTTTAATAGCTCCCAGTAGTTGAGGGTGTGCCAAGACCTGTGAGTGTCCCAAAGGGGAGGATCTCAGTCACCACCTAGATCCAGGCTAACTGGAAACCAGACCCTCAGGCATCAGCTTTTAAACATATGCAAATACACACAGTCTTCTGGGACCACAAGCATAAGCCTCACTGTCCAGCAGGTCCAGGTGGTCTGGAGGTGTCCCCTGTGCGGCAGTCACAGATATCAGGGCTCAAGATGAGCGTATAAACTCTCTTCTGGGTGATACCTGTGAGCTGCAGCAAAGCAGAGGAAGAGAGCCAGGACGGCACCCACAGCCTACATTCCTTGAGAGCGGTTCCACAGGCCTCCAAATGTGTCAGACCTGAAAACTGCCTTTCAGGCCAAAGGACACGCAAATAGTCCTTCTTCACAGAAAGACTGGGGTGTGTGCCTCAGTCCACAGCCTGAGTACCCTGGGGGTGGTAGCCTGCTGAGAATCATCTCTTCAACCACCACAGTCCCATGGGACTCAGGAACACAAGCCCCCTGGCCACGAGAGCCAGGTGGTCTAGGGGCAGACCCTGGGTGGCTACTGCAACATCCGAGATTCCAGGCACAGAAACCAGGGCGCTGGGTGCATGCAAAGCTCCCCTGCAGGAGACGCTGGCCTCTGGAGCACAGCAGAGGATGAGTGCAAAGACAACGTCACCCTCCGAGGTCTCAGGAAAGGTTGACAGTCAGCCCTTAGCTGTGTGTTTAATCAGAAGGCTGCTCCTCTGGCTGTAGTTATAATAATCAGCTGATAGGCCTCCAAGCTCCAAGGGGCCTGTTGCCTCTTGCTGTGCTCTGGGGGTGGCAGCTGTTTAAGAACTCTTTCTCTGTTGGTCACCATCCCGGGGGACCCAAGAGTGGAAGCCCCACTGGCCGCCAGGTCGTGTGGAGGAGGGCCCTGGCATCAGTCACAAAAATCAGGGTGCTGGCCTGGGTTGTGAGCTCCTTTCTGGTGACACCGATTATTACAGTCCCTTGGCCTCCAGGGCCAGGTGATCAAGAGGTGTGCCCCAGGCAGCAGCCACAAAAATTGGGGCATGGACGTGTGCAAAAGCATCCATCCTAGAGACACTGATGTTCGGGCAGCCCAGCAAAGGGAGCGAGGAAGACCGCACCCACCCATCTGCATCTTGGAGAGCGTTCCAGCAGACTCCTAGACGCAATGCTAAATTAGGTGCCGGCCCCTCCAGCCAATGCTTTAATATAAGCAGGGGAGTGTTCTTCCTTTAAGTCTGGAGACAATGGGCTGCTCTGAGCTGGGCCCTGGGATGGGCAAGTCTAAGTGTGGGAGTCCTTTAAGAGCCAGTTCACAGATTGTTAGTCTTGTGGGTGTCAGGACCCAAGACCCGTGGGTTTTCAAAGCCAGAGGTTTTGGGGGGTTCATGCGTTCCACATGTCAGGATGCCTGATGTGGGGTCAAAACCCCTCATTCCTCAGGGAGGAACTCTGGGTTCCGAGTTCCCTCCCGGCTGTGAGATGCACACCAGGGGTAGGGTTTGTGCGAGATTGTGTCCCAGCCTCTCCTACCTGCCTCGATGTGGTTTTCTTGTTTGCCCAATGTGACGTTATCACTCAACCAGCCTTTAGGATTTTTAAAAGGAAATGGTTCCATGTGTACCTAGACTCAGTGTATTCATGGGAGGAGGGGAGTTCAGCATCTTCCGGCATCGCCATCTTGAACCAGTCACGCAAGGACTTCTAATACACTGGTTTCTTTTATTCCAGCTGTGGCTTCAGAGCTGACTTGCATCCCCTGTCTAGAGGTCATTTATAATCACAAATATCAGAAGTGATGACAAAGTTGAAGGTATTACTTATTAGAACACGAGTACAAGAGAATGCCTGACTCAGTCTAAAGTTTTCTCAAGTTGAAGGTATTACTTATTAGAACACGAGTACAAGCGAATGCCTGATTCAGCCTAAAGTTTTCTCTTATTAAACTTGGGTTATTTGTCTCTCTTCTTGCTGCTATTTCAGGGGAAAGCACTGCCAGGTCGAGTTTTTCCGTATTTGACTCAAAGGGATTTGACGGTGGAAGTTGATCCTTGTTTTCACACTGGTGCCAACAGTTGGCCTAGTGTAAGTGTTCACAGCCAGATTTTCAAATTCCAGTAACCAAGAGCCCGTAATGAAAAGACTCTTACAAATCTCTCTCTCTGAGGCCTCTGGCCAAGAAAAGCAGGAACCTTTGATGTCCTCTGGAGCCAGAAGGATCTAAGGATGGAGTGGAGACAGACAAGAGTCCTGGCGAAGAGCTCAACTGGGTACACTTATTCAAAGCCTGTCTGAGACGAAGTCTGTCCCCTTCTGGGCTTGCCAGACCACTCCAGCCTGGGGCCAGGGCAAGCTGGATTTCAGAACAGTTGCCTGTTTATGCTACCACATTGCACTCCGTTAGTGACCGGCCAGTGGGTCTATTTGCCCAAAGAGGCCCGACCCAGCCACAGCCAGCACCACCGCTCCCCCAGGGGCCTTGGCTGTTCCAAGTGGAACCGGTCCTGGACTGCTTTTATTTTTTCAAACCTCTCTGTACATAAGCAGGATGTTTAGAAACCCTCGAGATGGCCAGGGATCTGCTGTGTTGGCCATCGATTCTCACTTGGAGAGTGGTTCTGATCAGTATCAGTGGACCTGCTTCTGCCATGGCTCTGGATATAGCCCAGGACAGCTGAAACCTCCCTCTCTCTCTAAGAAAACTTGGCTACAGGGAGTTCTCACTGGTAGGGGGGAGGTAAAAGAGATGCCTTCACTTTTTAGGGGTGTCTCTTATTACAGCCTTAAGAAATCTTCCCTGATCCCAGAGTGTTCAAGGGAGAAAGGTGAGTCTCATACGTGGGGACATTATTCCCTTTGGAGAGTTCTTCTCAGCCCCCTAAGGGCTGGGGTAGGATCCAAAGAAGAGTCCTCCGTGGAAAACAGCCTGTCTGTGATTAAAGGTCTGTTGGGGGGCTTCCCTGGTGGCGCAGGGGTTGAGAGTCCGCCTGCCGATGCAGGGGACGCGGGTTCGTGCCCCGGTCCGGGAGGATCCCACGTGCCGCGGAGCGGCTGGGCCCGTGAGCCATGGCCGCTGAGCCTGCGCGTCCGGAGCCTGTGCTCCGCCACGGGAGAGGCCCCAACAGTGAGGCCCGCGTACCGCAAAAAAAAAAAGGGTCTGCTGGGCAAAGTGTTCATGAGTAAAGACCCCCTATTGTTCCCTCTAGACTGAACAGAAAATGCACACGAGCAGGGTTGCCATTGATCAATAGAGCCAGTGCCTGCTCCCCTGGAGCTGAGTTCATCCCAGATGCGGAGGTCCTAACATCTGAGGATGGAGACTGGAAAACCTCAGGCACATTGAGAAAGCCAGAGCCCTCCTGCAGGGAAGGGACTAAGGGCAGAGGCAGCCACACTTAGAGGCCCCTTCTGCTGGCTCTTTCACACACTCCTGCTTGGCCAATCCCCAGGCTCAGCTGCCAACATTTCACTACCTGCCTTTTCCAGAGCTCCCTGAGGGCTACCCAGCACCACGGGGCCTCCTGCAGCAGCTACTGCAGGCAAGACTAGCCCCCTGCCCACCCCGCCACTTCCATCACCCTGCAAGATCTGCTGCCCTGTTAACCCTGCTGGTACCCACACAGCCACATCCGTCCCGCAGGGTCCTCCATCACCCAAATTGGCTGTGCAGTGGCCACCCCTTTTGCCCCCGAGTCAATTCCTTTCTGCCCCTTCAGTCTATCTTCCCTGTTGCCTAAGCCATGACGGGCAACTCCGGAAGTGCAGTGTCCTAGCCCCGTGCAGCAAAGCAAGGCTCGGCAGGTAGCCAGTCCCCAGAGCAGTAGCCCTCCCAGGACCCAGTGTCTGGCTCCAACTGGGGAAGGGAAGCCCTCATGAGAGTGGCAGGACCCATGGCTTAGGAAGCAGAGCATCTGTCCTAGAGCCTCTTCACAGAATCTGTGGCACCTCTGCTGCACCCTCTGCAAATCTGTGCAGAAAGACCCCAGCAGGTGGTGAAGGGGTTCCATGATGGGGTTTGGGGTGGGACTTTTGGAAGAAAGGGGTTCCCCAGATTATGATGCTGGATCTTTGTGCTACTTACAGATTCCTCTTCTTGCCACCGTCGTCGTAACCCATGGTCCTAGAGTTTGACCTTTCCCCCACAGATCAGAGGAAAGTGGGGAAGTACACTTTACTCCACCTTCAGCAGAACTCTCCTGCCCTTGAGAGAAGCTCTTGATTAAAAAGTCACTGGCAACAAATTGTTGAAGATACTTATAATTGTGAGAACCACTGTGCCCCAGCAGGAGCCCTCCACACACTGTGTCTAAGCTGCTGTCCACGCAGCCATAGCTCTCCCGGCCAACCACAGCCCAGGTACACACAGACTTGAGAAGAAAAGACCACTGGGAAACTCGTTTGTCAAAGGCAATTTTAAAAGCTTGGCAAATGTGTGACAACATGGATAGACCCGGAGGACATTATGCTAAGTGAGATAAGCCGGACACAGAAGGACATATGATCTCATTTACATATGGAATCTAAAAATAGTCAGATGCATAGAGGCAGAGAATAGAACAACAGTTACCAGGGTCGGAGGAGGAGGAAATAGGGAAATAATGGTCAAAGGGTATAAAGTTTTAATTATGCAAGATGAATAAGTTCTGGGGATCAACTATACAGTCTAGTGCCTATAGCTTACAATTCTGTATCTTATACTTAAAATTTTCCTAAAAGGAAACATCTTATGGTGAGTGTGCTAGTAATAATAATAATATCAATAATATTCATGGCAAAAGAAAACCTTGGGAGGTAATGGATGTCTGTAGCCTTGAAGGTAGTGATGGTTTCCCGGGTTATACTTACGCCAAACTCGTTAAATTGTGCGCATTAATTGTGTACATGTCATTCATACCTCAATGAAGTGGCTTTAAAATTTTTGGCAAAAAAGAAAAAAAGGACAAAGGTTTTATAAGGAAATCCTGAAAGAAACTTGTTTGATTGCTTAATGGAAAACCCAGGGCGATACATTGGGGGAGACCCCCTGTAGGTTCCAGCAAGGTTAAGGTAGTATTCCCAGTAGTTTACCAACAGATACTATCTTTGGGTTTCAGGAACAAAAATTAGAACTCTTGAGAATTTTCAGGAATTCCCCAAATCATAAGTTATTCTTTAAGTGTTTCTAAAATTAATTATACTCTTTACTCATGGATATCTAAAAAGCTGTATAATAAAGAAGAAATATTAAGCTTAGTCATATTTATGAAAACTATAGTCTTAGCAAATATTCAAACACTAGCAAACATTACTGTGTATTATTTAAATAATGTAACATTCAGATCTCCTAGTGAGAGGTTAACAGCGCTAGTCAGAATCATACGTTGAAATTGCTCAAGACATATTTTTTTTTTTTCCAAGACATATTTTGCTCCCCAAATTTATTATTTCTTGGAACACCATTCCAAGATTTGTATAAAGTACACAGTGCATAAAAATGTATCAGAAATTAGTAAAATTCATTCATTATTATTTTATTTGCAACAATTACTCACCATTAGAGACAGGCAGGTCACAGACACTCACAACATGGCTATAGCTTATGGATGGCAAACTGGTTAGATCATCACTGCTTTTCTCCTGAGTGTTCCTGTCCTGGTCTCAGAAACTATCACCCTTAACCTTGGACTCTGTGTGTCAGTGGTTCCTGCACTCACATTCCATTGCACTTCAATGGATTCCTTCAAATCAGTAACATCTCTATGTCACTTATAAAGCTTTAATTCTTGCAGGAGAATTATAGAGTTTTTTTCTTGTTTTCCTAACTTTTCAACTGGGTTTTTTCTTGAAATTTGAAATTTGGAAAAACACAGAAATTTCCCAAGCAATGCTGGGAAAGAATTCTCACATGGAAACACTAGTCAAGATGAGCTGCAAGCCTGGTGGGGAAGGCCCACCGGCAGGGCCCCTGGAGGGGAAGTAGAGAGCTTGATGGGGGTTGGGGGCAGAAGCTGGGACTTGGGGGTTACAGCCAGCCTCAGGACAAAGCACCTGTGAAAACTGGAAAACATAAGCCCGTCTTCTGCAATTTAGCCTTGGCGAGGAACTATACTGGAGACAGAAAGCACCGGCCTCATTTAGGAGTTAATGAAGAACCTTTAAAGAATGAAGAACATTGACAAGGTACTTGGAAAAGACAAGTCCTGCCCTTACGGTAATGGCTTGTCAGAGAAAGCAGGAAAGTATTGGGAATATTGACACAACCTCTTACATCAATTAAAGTGAAAACTACACCTATTTCTTATCTTGTTGTCATAAAGTTGAGTTTCTGCCTAGGACTTTTTGTTAAGAAGGCCAAACACCTTTCTGGTAATATTGAGAGATTTGATTTTTATAGTTCCATGGACAGTAGACTTGAAATCTTGAGACAGGTTTGTTCCTTGAAACTACACTTATCAAAATGTTTGCAGGAAAAAAAAAAACTGTGTTTTTAAAATTATAACAACTTAAAGTCATGAGAAGTTGACTTATTCACCAATCCTAGTGATAATTTTCACCAGGACGTTACTGGCCTAACTCTGTTTCACTTAATCTCTCTAAAAGGACTTTGCAAGTTTCCTTAAAATCAGGAAATTAGCTAAAAGCACATTTCCTATTGTAAAAATGGATTACAAGGAACGTAAAAGGACTCTATAAGAGATTAAATTTAGAACTTCTAGAATCTCAATTTGTTACGACCCAGCCCTCAGCCCTTTAGCTCTTAGGTTTGGCACAAATGAGGAAGGCGCTTGTTCTGAAGAGCATTGGGATGTTCGAGGCTGGGATGTTCGAGGCTGGGATGTTTAGGTTGGGGCCTGGAGCAAGGGGACCACCAGGCCCAGGATACATGACCACAGCCTCAGGCGCATCTCTCTTGAAAAAAGTGCCAGAATTCAAGAGAAGCGGCAGTGCAAACACGAGAGGTAAGTCGGGACGCCTGTCCTGTCTCTTTAATCTCCTTTACTCTGAGGCAGTTCCTCAGTCTGTCTTTTTTTATGACTGACGTTTATGAAGCATAAAGACCATTTATCTTGAAGAATGTCCCTCAGTTTGGGTTTCACTGATATTTCCTCAAGATTATAGATTCAGGTTCTATATTGTGGGCAGGAATACCACAGAAATGATGTACTCTTCTGGGAGCGTCATATCAGGAGGCACATGATATCCATTTTTGCTGTAACTGATGACGTTCATACTGATCATCTTGTTAAGATGGTGTCTGCCCGGTTTCTCCACCACGAAATTATTATTTTCCCTTTGTAGTGAATGAATATCTTTTGGGGAGTTACTTTGATACTCTGTATGTATCCTGTTTCTCATCACCCACTAGTGTTAACATCCATTGATAATTCTTGCCTGAAACAATTTTAATTATGGGGGTTGCCAAATAAATTTCTAATTCCATAATTTCTCCTACATTTATTAGTTGGCCTTCTACTATCAGAAAGAGCTTTACCTTTTCCCCCTTTCATTCATTTATTCGTCCATCTATCTATCCATCCATTTATCCAATCACTCATTGGTATGGACTCAGGGATTCTTATCTTATTCTATGGCGTATAGTCTATATAATAAAATCACTGTTTAGTTTAATGCTCAAGTTGTCTTAGATTTGGCCAGTGGGAGCCCCTGGAACCTGGCTGCTGCAGTCTATGACTTGTTCCCATCATTCTTTGAGAAGTTCTTTATTTCCCAATATGGGAAAATGTCCCAGTCCCCAAGCCCTACAATCAGCTATTTCTCCAGGGAGCCCTAACTCCTTTTACTGGAAAATATTAAGAAACCAAGATCTGGATGCTAGATGCTAAGTGTTCTCAGAGGGTATGTGCATTCAGTTAAAATATCAAAATATAGTTAAGTTCACTTGTTTTTATTTGTACTCCATTTGGGGTTTCCTCTAACCGTATTGATTTTACCGTATGTGTGTTTTGAGCATATGAAATATAACGTGGTTCTAAAAGGCTACAATTATAATTGTAGTTTGAAAAGTGTCACTCCTCTGCCACACCCCTTCTATCCTGTTCCTATAGCCAATCCTTTCTACCCTATTTCCAGCCACCACCACCCATTTGTAACCAATCTCATTAGTTTCTGGTTTATCATGCAGATTAACCAGAAATGAACAGATACATGTATCTTTCCCCCTCATTCCTTACCTAAAAACCCATACTCTAGACTGTTTTTCTCCTTTCACACTGGAAATCACTCCATATCCATTCAAAAAACGGTCCTCGTTCTTTTTTATACCTGCACCCCATTGGGTGGACCACTCTCTGATGTTTGAGCCTACGGTCTGTTTCCAACATTTTACAATTACAATCAATACCGCAAAGAATTATTTTGTACGTAAGTATTTTCTTGTTTATGGAGCTGTAAATACCTAGAGGTGGAATTACTGGCACAAATAGAAAATGCACATATAGTATTTTTAGCTATTGCCAGATATCCCTCCCAAAAGGACTGTGCCGGTTTGCATCCCTACCATCGAAGTATGAGATTGCCTGTTTCCCACAGCCCTGCCAACCAGGATGTGCCGTCATATTTTTTAATTTTCACCAAGTTAACTGAGGACTGATCTCAGTACAGTTTAAATTTGCGTTACTCTATGAGCGAGGTTAAACATTTTTTCTTTTGCTTAAGAATATTGTGTCTTTTGCCCGGTTTTCTGTTGGGCGCGTGCTTTTATTAGAACATGGCTATGAACGCTGGGCAGAAGCTAGAAGTTGTACATTTGCTTAACATTCATCCTCTTCCTTAACTTTTGCACCATAAAATCTTACACTGTAGTAACGCTTTAGTCCTTGCGAAAATTTTATCAAGCTGTGTATTTATGACTTGTACATTTCTCATTTGAAAAACTCTTAGCTGATTTAATTCTGCACTAAATTATCAGTGTCTTGTCTGCCTAATGCTTAAAGGAAGGCTGGTAATTCCCAGAATCATACCCAAGTAACCCTGACGTGAAACTAAGAGGAAAAGGTGACCCTCTGGAGAAAGGACATACTTGAAAGGTGAACCCAACAACACAGCGCACACAGGGTCATCCTACTTCCTCTCCCACCGTGATGCTCGCTCCCACCAGCCCCTAAGACCTTGCCAAAGCTGGCACCCCTAGACAGACCCTCCTAACTCAGCACTTACAGGAAAGGATTTATCCAGTGGGCAGCAGTAAGGACCCCTGGTCTTTAGTATTTACCTACAATCCCTTCTTTGTTTCCCAACAAGTGATGCCTCTCTGTTTCAAGCCTCATTTTCTCCATATTTTTCAGGGATGGTAGAAGGAAACAGTTAATCAAGTCTATTAAATGTTATAAGCTCCTTAGAGAAAGACTTGGAAGGACTTGGATTTTTCCGCCATTCTCATGTACCAGGCAGAGAGGGAGTGGTCCGTTAGGTGTGTTCTCTCCTATCCTCAGCCCCTGGAGTCTCTGTTATGGGAGAGATGGGATAATCCGAAGAAAGCTGCTGTGAGGGGATGGATGGAGGGATTTTTTTTTAAGATTACGGGTCGATTTGCTGCACCTTTCAGGACAGTCCTGGCTGAAGTCACAGTGAACACACACACACACACACACCTTCTTTCTCTCCCTCTCCTCCACTTCGAGCAGCACTGGGGGCAGAGCCCATTCCTGTGGCAAGAACCCAGGCTCTCTGAGGATCCCTGGGCGTTGGTTTGACCCCCAGTTTCCGACCGTGTACCGGAGCGTCCACACGTGTGTGGTGCAGGTCTGCAGAGCAAACATGTAGCCACCTGAAATGTACCTCTCTGTCTCCAGACATCGTTTGGTGGTTCTGTTTAGGACGGCTCTTCCCTGGATGGAAGGAGAAGAACTGAAGGTATTGAAGTGCCCTGGTAGAGCATCATCTCCCTGCTGTGCTCAGAGAAAAGCCCAAGGGCTCCCTCAATCCTCTGCGAGTCATCCAGTGGAGAAACGAAGCCGAGTGCTGAGTTAGATCACCCGGTGCTTTCTCTCCTAGTCCCACCGCAAACTAACCCCAGACCCGGGAGTAAAAATGCTGTGCTGGGTTCCTATGTTCTCATCCGTATCTCCTGAGCTGGAAGCATCAGGTCAGCATGGCTGGCCAGACAGGGTGCAGCTTGAAGAGCCGTGGCCCTTCTCCACTCGACCTCCTTTCTACGTCTTCATCCCTGAGCCCGTGAAATCCATCAGAACTCTCCCCTACCCCACCGCCTCCTCAGCAAGGGACTCCAGTGGTGGGACTGGGGTATAAGGTCTGTTCAGGACTCTCAGCCTATTTTCTCCACCTGTTTTCTCTGGGGAGGGAGGCAGTTCCTGCCTCCCCTGTTGTGGGAGCTTCACCAAGGTTTACTGCTGGAAACATTAAGGGCGTTAAAGCCAAAGAGTCTGGGTTGGATCTCTGCTCCACTGTGAAGAGAGAGATGTGGGCAAATTACCTATCCTAAGTCTCAATTTCCCCATCTCTAACATGGGTCTAGAGTTGATATCGGGGTTAACGTTGGGGTTAATATTTATTGAGCTCTGTACCTAACATGGAAGATGTGCAATATATATTAGTTCATCTCCATCTCTCCCCATCCTAACGGGGAACGGGGGAGGGAGGGCATCCTTCTCTGTGCTCCCTTGTGCCACCTGCAACGCCCCTGGCCTCTTTGCTCCTTATCTGCTCACCTTGACACTGACGGTCATGCCATCTGTCCTGTTCCATTCTCCTAACTCTTCCCTCCCCATGCCCCTCTCCACCCCTTTGCAGGAGTCTACCTTAGTATCTGGGTGAAGTGGTCCCCTTTACCCTCAGAGCTCACAGCATCCATGTGGACGTCTGGTGAGAAGCCCGGATCTCACTGCTCCACCTCGATGACCTGTCCCCACCTCGTGCTTGCCTAACACCAAGCAGGGCTGCAGCTCTACGTCCAAATCTCTGCTCCCTCTCTGACCCCACCTCCCTTCCTCTCATCTCTTCCAATCGCCAACGGCCCCCACCAACCCTGCTCCCCCAATCTCACCTGCCCCCGTCCCTGGCCACCCTGGACACCCTCTGTCCACCACCTCCCACCTCCCTGGCTGCATCCATCCAGCATCGGTCATTCAGGGCTCTCCTCCTATTCTTTTGTACTTTTTTTAACATCTTTATTGGAGTATAATTGCTTTACAATGGTGTGTTAGTTTCTGCTTTATAACAAAGTGAATCAGCTATATGTATACATTTATCCCCATATCTGCTCCCTCTTGCGTCTCCCTCCCACCCTCCCTATCCCACCCCTCTAGGTGGTCACAAAGCACCGAGCTGATCTCCCTGTGCTATGCGGCTGCTTCCCACTAGCTATCTATTTTACATTTGGTAGTGTATATATGTCCATGCCACTCTCTCACTTCGTCCCAGCTTACCCTTCCCCTTCCCCGTGTCCTCAACTCCATTCTCTACATCTGCATCTTTA
Organism: Orcinus orca; assembly: GCF_937001465.1. Taxonomy (NCBI): domain Eukaryota; kingdom Metazoa; phylum Chordata; class Mammalia; order Artiodactyla; family Delphinidae; genus Orcinus; species Orcinus orca. The sequence goes on along the minus strand of NC_064569.1, from coordinate 5,098,391 downwards.
TTCCTGTCCTGCCCCTAGGTTCTTCAGAACCTTTCTTTTTTTTTAGATTCCATATATATGTGTTAGCATACGGTATTTGTTTTTCTCTTTCTGACTTACTTCACTCTGTATGACAGACTCTAGGTCCATCCACCTCAGTACAAATAACTGAGTTTTGTTTCTTTTTATGACTGAGTAATATTCCACTGTATATACGTGCCACATCTTCTTTATCCATTCATCTGTCGATGGACACTTAGGTTGCTTCCACGTCCTGGCTATTGTAAATAGAGCTGCAATGAACATTTTGGAATTATGCTCTCCTATTCTTGAACTGCCCGCGTCACTCCCACCGCTCCTTTCTCTGGGCCCCATTCCCAGACCACAGATCGCTCCTGGAGAGGGTCCACCAACTGAGCAGGCCTGGCCCCTAAAAAGTGGTTCGAGCAGTCTGGCCTCAGAACTTGGCTTACTCCGTAGGGTTGCTCTTCCAAGCCTCCTTAGCATGCTGTTTCCTTCTGCCCCAGCCCTTGTCCCTCACTTTCACTAAATGCCTTTATTTTTCCCTTTGTCAAGAAGACCTTGCTCCCAGCCAATCTAGCCCCTCCCCAATGCCATGAGCAATCTCGGGGTACTGCTCAGGGGTGGTCTCAAAGGAGCTGCCCTGCCTCTGTCTCTACTATCGGCCCCCTGTGCTTGGAGCCCAGCCATCCTCGATGCCAGAGAAACAAACACCCTTCCTGTCTAACATCCTTCTCTTATTTCTCCCTCTTGGCAGATCCCTTTTCTATGACTTTAAATACATCCAAATGTCCAAATATTCGAGGTGAAAAAATGTTCCTTAACTCTATCATCTTTTTCAACCAGGATTCAGTGTTTTTCTCCCTTTCAGAATCAAACTTCCCAAGCAGTGAGGCAAAAACAGTGGATAAGATTCTGTGTTTGAACCCTGGATATTTACATGCTATGTGACCTTGGAATATTATTCGACTTCTCTGTGTTTTAGTTACTTCATAGGTAAAGTAGAGCTAATGGTGATACTTCTCATAAGATTTGAGTAAGGACTAAATTAGGTAATGCTGAATCCAATGTCTGGTACATAATATGTGATCAGTAAATATTGGCAATTACAATTTATTGTGACCTTGCAGATAAAATCAATGGTCTTTTTTTTTTTTCTATTTTCTCTCCACTTCCATGTGACATGTACTTTGGCAATATTCCTTACATGTCTTCAGACTCTCCCCCTCTGGATTCTCTTACGTGTGTTCATCTGGGTCTTATACATTTTTGGTTTGGTTTTTATTTCAGGGGCATGGCCTGCCACTTTTTAAACGATTTTTTGATTCTTTTTCACTTGTACAAAAAGAACATGTGCTCGTTTTTTTAGCTTAAGACAACATTGTCTATCTGGCTGCTATACCCTGTTTTTGAAACTTAACATAATATCATGTGCGTTTTCCAGTGTCATTCACTTTTTAGAAAACACACTTTTTGAGAATATCATTTGAATGACTATATAATATTCAGTTCAAGGGATGAACAAAAATCTCCCCTACTTTTGGACATTTAATCTTTCCTAATATTTTGCAATAATTATTAACATATTTTCTATATTACTCTTGATCTACATTCTATATTATTCCTTAAATTAAAATATTGTCTTAGAATTAGCGGGCTTCCCTGGTGGTGCAGTGGTTGAGAATCTGCCTGCCAATGCAGGGGACACGGGTTCGAGCCCTGGTCTGGGAAGATCCCACGTGCTGCGGAGCAACTAGGCCCGTGAGCCACAACTACTGAGCCTGCGCATCTGGAGCCTGTGCTCCGCAACAAGAGAGGCCACGACAGTGAGAGGCCCGCGCACCGCGACGAAGAGTGGCCCCCGCTCGGCGCAACTAGAGAAAGCCCTCGCGCAGAAACGAAGACCCAACACAGCCTAAATAAATAAATGTATTTAAAAAAAGAAAAAAGAGAGAGAGAGAATTAGCGCCTTAAAAGGGGGCCTGATCAATTTGGGGGTTCTGGCTAGTGTCAGACCTTTCTGGAGCTGTGCCCTCCAGCACGCGTGAGGGCCGTCCCTCAGGGATCTCTTCCTGGCTACTTCTCAAACCCAACTACGAGTGGCTTCCTCCTTCTCACGACCTCTCCCAGAGATCCTCTGCTGTCACGCTATCCAGAAAACTTCTGAACAATGACTGTCACTCAAATTCTCCATTATATCAGCTTTGTCTCGTCTCTCCTCTCCCCTCCGTGTTCCTCATGTGAAAGTCCAGATACCTCAAACTGGCCTCTCTCCAAACAAGTCCCTTCTCAGTCACTGGCACCATCTCTCCTGTGGTTTTCAGAGGTCAGAACCTCTTTTGGTTGACTCAAAACATTAATCATGGAATTGGAAGACAACAAAGGAATTATCGAGCCTTCCCTCCCTCTCAGTTCTGGGAAACATCTTTGGTAACTTTTTAGTAGAATGAATGTGCGATTTGTGTCTACAAAGAAAACAGAGCACAAAAGGGACCCAAGATTCCAACAAACATCATTTTCACATCTGAAAGAGCTGTGGTCCTAAGAGATAAGATGGGTAGGAAGAGATTAGATGGAATGAAGGGACTTAAACCTGACTTGAAATCAGGAAATGCACCGTGAGCTACACGAGTGTCTCCCTCTTTAACTTTTGGAATTCTTGACATAGTGATCATACAAAGGGACCCAGCCTGGACATCAGAGTGGTGGGCTGAATTCCCCTGCATGTCCCGCAGCTCCAGATCTCACACCAGCCAAGATGTCTATTCTATCAGCAACTTCAACCCGCTAAGAAAGTAAGTGATCTTCCAAAATTCTCTTGGAAAGACAACCTTCAAAATGTTTGGGATGTCGTCATTGTTTCTTTAGCATAAGTACTATCTGGAGGTTTAGGATAAAGTTGAGATGTGAAAGGAATCAAACACATAATAATTGCTAAAGACTCTGTGTACATTTACTATTTTTAAGTACTTACAATGTTTAAGAAAAACTGTCTTACAGATTAACCTTTTGATAACAATTTTAAAATGTGTAATTAAATAAATCTGTGATTGTATGTTGAAATTTACTGGATCGCAAACACTTTTGAAACATTTAACAAAACTTAAGAAATCATTCAGTTTAAAGTCAAGATAATTGAAGTTCTTAAAAAAGAAAATTTAATGTATTAAATTTATAAATACAGTCTGTAATGTTTAAGGGAATTTATTAACTTGAAAAACCCCTTTAAAGTTCTCATCACAAGAAAAAAAAATTGTAACTGTGTGTGATGATGAACATTAACGAGACTTACTGCGGTGCTTATTTCGCAATATACATATAAATCATGTTATTATGCTGTGCACCTGAAATTAATATAATGTTATATGTCCATTATATCTAAATAAAAATAAGTAAATGAATCAAATACTACAAATAACTTTATACTCATAAATTTGAAGAAGTGGAACAGTTCCTCAGAAACCATAAACCACCAAACTCAATCAAGACGAAATAATCTGAATAGCCCTATATCATTTTTTTTTAATTCAACTCATAATTTAAAAGGTTCTGAAAAAAAAAATCCAGGTCCATATGGTTTCCCTAAAGAATTCTGGTAAAAATTTAAAGAGGGACTAACACCAATGAAAGACGATCTCTTCCAGAAATTGGTCTCTTCTGTAATATTTGTCAACATGACTAATTTTATCAACAGAAAGAAGGAACACTTCCCAACGCACTTTATGAGACCAGTATCAACCTGATACTAAAAACGAAGACAGTAGCAAAACAAAAACAAAAAAACTGCAGACTGTTATCTCTAATGAACGTAGACAAAAAAAAAAACTTCAGCAAAACATTAGCACAATTGTTCACATAGGTGCCTATATATGTTTTCCTGGAGACAGTCCATAGCATTCCTCAAGGGGTTATTAGCTTTAAGTGAGCAATTACTGTTAGACAGTCCATGTCTCTTACAATGTGAACCTAAGCTAACACAGCACCAAGACGCTCCGAGATACATTCACAAACAAAGCATTACCCGCCTCTCTCCCTCAGGACATCCCATTCCTGCCAAAGTGGCTTAGGAATGCAGCTCCAACACACAGTTAATTCACATGTAGATGTGGTCAGCCCTGTCCCTCATGCCACTGTCATGTGACTTCTGCTGGATTCCCTCCACCCTGTTCTCAGTCAATTGATGATGATGTTAAATCAGGGCTTTTACATCAGTGCCTGTCGAATTTCATTCTAGTGTTCCAGACTCTCTGATTATCATTAATAATAAGGCTAATCACAACAGCTAATAGTATTGAACGTTTTCTATGTGCCGGGCACCATGCTAAATACTTATATTATCCCATTTAATCATCTCCACAGGCTCGTAAAGGAGAAACTATCATCTCCACTTTAGAGATGAAGAAACTGAGTCTCAGAGAGGATAAGAAAATAGCTAAAAGTGACTGAACTAGGATTTGAAGGCAAACTCTTAACTGTTAAGTTACAACACATTCCAATATCTTTTCCCCTTGGCCACCCCGCCTTAGTCAACAGACTCAGGATTTCATGCCCAGACTAGAAAATTTTCTAGTCTTTTCCCTATACACTGCTACAAAATTAATCTTTCTAAAACACTACTAGATCAAATCTGAACCTCTCAGACTATATTTTAATATATCCATCTTTAAAAAAAAACAACACTTGACTCACCGGTTTAAAATCCCAGTGTATGTGCAGTCTATTTTTGACTGCCTTGGAACATGGCTGTAAAGTAGGTTTCTCCCCTTTGCCAGGGTGTGTCAGGCAGCAGTCATCAATGTCTGTCTCAGCAATCAGTGGTCCCACATAGACTTCCCCAGTTAGGTGGTAGTAGACATTCTGCAAGAGGACAAGGGGACTTGCCATGGAGACTCAGTGGGGATGCCCTTGACATTACAGAGGGCATAAAGACTGCTCTTGGTTTCCTAGACACCCAGTCACCACGGGGGGACCACTGAACTTTCGTGGGTAACAAAGTGTGACCTCTGCACCCTTCTCTGACCACCCCTCATCCCCAGCTGATTCTAGAAAGACCAGGCATGAGGGAGGGACACTAGCCTTCTTCCTTCCATACAAAGGCTCCAATAGAATTAATTCCTGCATAGATGAGGGAGCTTATCTTTGAAAACAAAAACAAAAACAACACAACTGAACTTCAGAAGCTGTCATTATAAGTCCCAGCTAAGGGGTTGTTGTCAGGAAACCTTTCAAATTCTCAGTCTCTCACCGCCTTGCTCAGTGAGCTTGGACAAATAGGTTGTTTCTGTATCTCCATTTTTTTCTTTTCTCAAATGGAAATTCAATCTGTCCTGCAGACCTCAAAAAGTTCCTGTGAGGGCCACATGCAAAGTCGCGTGATAGGCGGAAAAAGTCCCCTGGGTGCCCCCTCCACGTGGTACCAGACCTCTCCTACCCCATGGAGGGACTTCCATTCAGCCTCTCTCTTCTCTAGCCCTCTGTTTCCTTCTCTATGGAAGGAACCACACGTAGCATCACCTGTCCACCTTCCAGGGCATACAAGGGGCAGTGGGTGGATAGAAGGGGCGGTGGGAGGAGGGGAAAAGGAAGAGACTGGAGGTTTTTTTCAATGAAGATATGACCACGGAGAATGAATGTGCCAGAGCACAGCCTTTCTTCCTATCCTCCCTGTACCTGAAACGCAATGACTGCTCACATGAACTTGGAAGTGCTTAGTGACAAGCACGGGTTCAGGCTTCATCCTCACCCATTACCAGGGATGCCCAGCACCTGCTTCCCCATCATCTAACGCCAAGTCCAAATCTGGCAAAGGCTACCAGGGGGTGAGCCACAACAGACTCACCCTGCCAGGCAGGGAAGATACCTGGGAACTGTACCGATGGAGGTAATACATGATCGGCTGTTGCCTGGAATAGCTCCCTGGTCCAGGCAGACACTTTCATCCAATGGGTTTTTCATCTGAAGGAGCAAAACACAAGGCAACACTGTTGGAAGGAGGCAGAGAAGGAGGGTCCCCAAGCCTCCCCAGGCCCTGCATTTTGCCCGGTACTCTAAGGATGCCAAAGGGAGTGGGAATTTGGGATCCCAGCAGCTAGTTTCTGAGCTGAAGTGAGGCTCTGCTGTGATGCCCACTTCCTGGGAACACGCACCCCCTCAGAGCATCAGACCATATATAAAGGAGGGGCTCCTACACTTGCAGTCAGGTGGGTGAGGCCACACGCCCTGACTGGCTGAGAAACTGTGAGGGTCAGAGCAAGGGCTGTGGTTTGCAAAGTAAGGAACCAGAGGCGGAGAGGAGGAATAGATGGGACCGGGGAGCAAGGGAGGAAGGGAAACTAGAGGGCTCAAGCGTAAGAAGTTGAGGAAGGAGTTGGGGGCAGGTAGGGAATCGGGGAGGACGGGTTTTGGAAACCCTTGCCCAGGCAGTCATGAGATGATTCGGGTCTCGTGGTCTTTTACATCCAAACATTTAAAATCTGAAATGCAATTTCATGAAACCTGCTCTTCCATAGCCCGCAGTGCTGTGGACTGGCTTCAGGACTGGATAAACATTTTTCAGATACCAGTCAAAAGTTCTGCATTTCAGTTTCTTCTGGAATGCCATTCTGGGAGAAACGTCTCCAAAATCGATTCCAGAGCTCTGCAAATAAAACATGGAACATGTCTGTACCTTGCAACACCCTTGACTCCACCAAAGGGTATGGATAACGCATGAGGGAACTGAGTGTTTCCCTAATTCCCTGTCAGATATCCTTAATCATTTATAGTTTTCCAGGGAAAGTGGAAGAAGCTTGACCCCTAGGAATATCTGCTAGTTGCAAAGGCACTTGCAAGGCCTGCGTAGCGGGGTTTACGTCTCATCGTTAGCAAGCTGACGCCGACTGCTCCTGTTGGAGATAATATTCACATCAACCAGACACAAAATATTCCTCATCACGTCCAGAAAAGGCCTCCAAAAGGAATATTCTGGCAGCAAGATTTGGAGATCCTCTAGAAGTGGTATCTGTGGCCAATCAAAGTGGAAGAATGCTTCAGCCCAGAGCCACAGCTCGGGAACAGAGACGGCATGTCATGCCGGCCTCGAGGACTAGGGCAAATGATGTGACCTTAGCCAAGAAAGTCATCTTCGTTCACGTGCATCCAACAGGATTCCGGTGTCTGTTCCCACCATCCCACACCCCAACCGCCATGTTTATGTCCTCTTTAAACAGTGGATCCATGCCCAACCCTGCCCCACAAGGAATCCCCCAGTATAGATGATGGATGAAGGACATGGAATCTAGAAGTTTCCTTGGTTTGAATCCTATCTCTGCTCTTACGACCTTATTACCTTAAGCAACTTCCTTTCCACTCTGTGCTTCAGTTTCTTCATCTGAAAACTTAAAATAATAAAAATAAGCCTTAGGCCAGAGGTACGTTGTGATGCGTCATGAGTGCCTGGAACTTAGTCCTGGGACACAAATGCTAACGTCACTATTCTCACCCTATGGGGACTTGACTTAAATTCTTTAGGGCTGGGATGGTACTTCTGCTTGATCCCTTCCCATCTCCCGCCGTGACCACCACCTCTTCCTTCTTCATCCATCTCTGCTTCTGTTCAAGTCCGGGACGAACCTGGAGAGGTATGTTCCAGGCCATGTAGACCATGTCTTTGTACTCATCCATCCAGCTTTCAGCCACTCTCAGGGCATTATGCTTCAAGAGAATACTCAGGTCCAAGGAGTAGGGCTTGTGGTGTCTCTCCAGGTGGGCAACCCGGGAACAGGGCAAGACCTTGATTCTCCCACTGCATTGCCACACCTGCAAGAGAAGAAAAAAGCAAAATCGCCTGGGCAGGCTGGACCCATGGCTGGAAAGTGCACAGCCTGTTGACTCAGAGACAACACTCTGGAACCACTTTTTTTTAATTTCTTTTTTGCGGTACGCGGGCCTCTCACTGTTGTGGCCTCTCTCATTGCGGAGCACAGGCGCCGGACGCGCAGGCTCAGCGGCCATGGCTCACGGGCCCAGCCGCTCCGCGGCATGTGGGATCTTCCCGGACCGGGGCACGAACCCGCATCCCCTGCATCGACAGGCGGACTCTCAACCGCTGCGCCACCAGGGAAGCCCTGGAACCGCTTTTTAAAGAGTGTACATTCAGTCCTCCTACTCCCATCTCAACGCACCCCCAAACTATTCATATAAAACCATCTTCCTTAGACGTCTACAAAACTGCTTCTCTCCTGTCGCTCAGACAGCGCCAGAAATCCTACCTCCTTCAGGAAGTCCTCCTGAAGGGACCAGAGGAGGACCCCTGCTCCTTTATCCCCAGGGAAAATGCAGAAGTCCTGAGGTACACCATGGCCTGGGCCAGTCTCGCTGGACTTGGCTTCCCATGACTGCTCTCTGCCCTGGTGCTGGATGTAAGGCAATGTGGTGGACAGACTCTCAGGGGCCCCCATGAGGCCTGACTCCTGGCATTCACAAGTCTTCCTAACCCCCTCCCCTGAGGGTGGGCTTGAAACCTCCTTCTAACCAACAGGCTATGACAAAGAGGACAGCATGTGCGCGACTACACGTGTGTCGTTACGTTACATAAGCAGGTAGTGTCCATCTTGCTGGGGGATGCACCGTCCTGCCGGCTTTGAAGAACCAAGCCACCAAAGGGAGAGGTCACATGGCAAGACACTGAGGGCGGCTCCCAACTGAGAGCCAGAAAAAGCTGAGTGCTTCCTCGGTCTGGAAGACTTGACGGAACGGAGTGCTGTTAGCAAACACACGAGCTTGGAGCAGACGTATCCCCGGCCGACCCCAGATGAGAACCCAGCCCTGGCCAACACCCTGACTGCAGCCTTACAGCAGACCCGGCTGAGCCAGGCAGGGGCTCCCAACCCACAGGAGCTGTGAGATGATAGCTGCATGTTGCTCTGAGCCACTAAGTTTGTGATGATTTTATTGCACAGCAATTGGTAACTAATCCAGGTAACTCTTGACCAAGAGATACCATGACGTATGATCTAATTATAAATGTTTGTCATCCTGATGGACGCCTGGCAGCCCACGCATTCTAATATGTGGCTTAAAATGTATTCTTTATGCCAGTAGATGACTGAACTGTCTAGTGATATTAGATCGACACAATGGCTCCTGTGTGTTCTGTTCATGGCTGTCCAAGTGAGTTGCGTTTTCTGGGAGCTATTAGCCCATCCAGCAGTGGTTAGCAAGCTACCACACTCATGTCTGTGGGACCCCCAGAGCAACTCAGGTCCTGCTGGTTCAGTTAACACCCAGGGTTGGGGGAGGGTGGGCAGTCCCCTTATCTGACTTTCAAATTTTTTTCACCCCTTCCTCTACTTCTGAACCCACAGCTTCCCCTCCCTCACCATCTCTACGATCCAGAAGAGCAAAGTGAAAAACAGCCAGGCTTTGAAATCCAAATGCCTGTATCCAATCCATCCCTGCACCCCCGGCAGCGAGGGGGGGAAGCCTGCCCCCTCCCTGAGCCTCAAGGGACTCAGCCACAAAAGGGCTGCCAGGGGGACTAAATGGTACCATCTTCTAAGACGATAAACTCGAAGCACATCTTTTCTTCGTCCTTCTCCTCCATTTCACCTCATTGGTTCCCAGCATCATGTAGAGGTTCCATCTAGCTTGCTTTCAGACTTTATTTTCTGTAGCTAAACACTGAAAAATCCCAATACAACTTTCCTTCCATTTTCCTAAAAGAGTTTTCCAATCCACAGGCATTTAAGGGAGAAAAATGAACAGTGGGCACAAGAAACCTTAAATCCAAGTGAAAAGATAGAAGTCAGAATTGTCATTGATGAAGCAATTTTAACTCTTATCCTGAAACAATAGGTTTCAGATTTTTCTCTCTCAATTTATTCCCACTTGCCAATTGCCCCCTCCTCATTCTCTCTGTCTGTCTGTCTGTCTCTCTCTCGCTCTCACTCTCAAACACACAGAGACATGAAGCTTCTGCTTATAGTTACAATGGCTTACTTTGTATCACAAACTATCCTGATGTTTCAGGAATTTAACCCTCACCATGTAAGTATTATGATTACCCCCATTAAAGTAATGTGCCCACGTTTACCAGCTAAGAAATGACAGAGCCTGATTCTGATCTCAGACAGTGTCAAGCTCTGGTGCCAGGAATACACAGGGTGCTGGACCAGTGCTGAGGGCATCAGACTGACACTCCATCTCTAATTATACGCATTCATGCGCACCACCACTGCGTGGCCTCTAGATGTCAGAATAAAACACCCCGTGCAGCTCTGATGTTCTACAAGGTCTGCTACTGTTAGGAGAAATATATGTCCTAACAAGCGCTTAGAGGTTTGAAAAGGCAAATGGCCACACACACAAACAAAGGAAACTGGATATGGGTAAACCGTTTTATCAAGAAAAGGAAAAGAATGACCCTTCCCTGACACTCCCTCTATTTCCAGCGAAATCTGTTTTTCTGAATCACAAAATATTGAAAGAAATAGGATTTCTTGCGGAAGATGAAATGAGATGCAGAAGGGAGAGCAGAGAAAAGCGTGATGAACTCAGAAATGGTAAGAAGGGCTTTGGGTCCTAAGTTGGAGAATTGAGGTTCCAGGCAAATTCACGGGATGCTCTGGTGGGTAGGAAAACCCAGCCACGAGGAACTTGGGTCATCCTCAGGACTTTGCTAAGTACCATGCATAAAATAATGATTTCTGCACTTACGTTTTTTGTGCTAGAGGCTAATTGTACTCCCAATGTCTACTCCCCGCCCCCTATATCTGCCACTGCCACCACCCTTTCTCCATGTTCTCAGACCTTCCGTCATTTTTGACACAATGCTCTCCTTCACCACTAAAGCGAGGTGGCCAACTGTCCAGAGATGTGTGCTTAACACATTTTTTAAGTGTCAGAGTTTATATTTATTAAATGCTTTACCGTATGCTAGGCACTGACCTCTTCTTTTTTTTAACATCCTCATCAAGATATATTTCACAGACAATAAAATTCACCCATTTAAAAGTGTATGGGGGAGGGATAAATCAGAAGATTGGGACTGACACACACACACTACTATATATAAAATAGATAACTAATGAGGACCTGCTGTATAGCACAGGGAACTCTACTCAATACTCTATAAAGACCTATATGGGAAAATAACCTAAAAAAGAGTGGATCTATGCATATGTATAACTGATTCACTGTGCTGGACACCTGAAACTAACACAGCATTGTAAATCAACTATACCCCAGTAAAAAAATTTTTTTAAACTCTCCAGAGGGAAAAAATAAAATTAAAAAAATGTACAATTCATTGTTTTTAATATTCACAGAGTTGAGCAACCATCATCACTATCTAATTTTAGAACATTTTCATCACACTAAAAAGAAAGTCCATACCTATTAGCAGTCACTCTATTTCTCCCCAACCCCATCCCCCCTCAGCCATAGGCCATTGTTAATCTACTTTCTATCTCTATAGAATTGCCTATTCTGGACTTTTCATTTAAATGGAAACATACGATATGTGGTCTTTTGTGTTCACCTAGCTTAATGTTTTCAAAGTTCATCAATGTAGCATATATCAGTACTTGATTTCTTTCTATTGTCAAGTAATATTCCATCACGTGGGTATACCACATGTTTATCCATTCATCCACTGTTGGACATTTAGGATGTTTCTCCTTTTGGTCTGTTATTAATGCCACTATGAAAATTCTTGAACAAGCTTTTGTGTTGGCATATTCATTTTACTAACATACACACCTAAGAGTGAAATTGCTAAGTCATGTGGTAACACTATATTTAACAATTTGATGAACTGCTGTACTGTTTTCCAAAGTGGCCACACCACTTTACATTACCACCAGTAATAAATGTTGGTTTCAATTTCTCCACATCCTGGACAATATTTGTCATTACCTTATTGTGATGATAGCCTTCCCAGTAGGTGAGAAGTATTATCTCACCATGGTTTTAATTTCCATTTCCCTAATAACTAATGATGTGACCATCTTTCCCTGTGCTTGTTGGCTATTGGTATATCTTCTCTGGAGCAATATCTAAGGACTTTATTCATTTTTAATTTGCTTATTTGTCTTTTTATTATTAATTTGTAAGAGTTACTTATATATTCTAGATTCAAGTACCTTATCGGATATATGGTTTGCAAACGTTTTATCCCACTCAGAGATCTGTCTTTTCACTTTCTGGATATTATCTGCAGCAAGAAAAAATTTTCAGTTTTGAAAATTTTCAATCATCTCTTTTATCACTTAGACTTTTGGTGTCATATCTCAAAATCATTGCCTAACAACACCTGATCTTCAAGATTTACTCATGTTTTCTTCTCAGAGTTTTATCATTTTATCTCTTACATCTATGACCATTTTGAGTTAATATTTACGTCTGATGTGATTTAAGCACCCACTTCATCTTTTTGCATGTAGATGCCCAATTGTCCCAACACCATTCTTTCCGCCATTAAATTGTCTTGGCACTTGTAAAGAAGGAAACTTCTTGTGTGTCTCTTTCTCTCTACTTACAGCACGATTCACAATGAAAACTTCAGTGACCAGAAGTGTACGTGTGGGTTTCTGGGGCTCCCTACTGTGTGTCTCCTGTATTACATTATTATCACACAGAACACTTCATTTTTGATTCTTCTGGTCACCAAAGGCGTGGGAGTTTTTCCCACACCAAGCAATTCTCTGTGATACGAGCTGGGTGTCCTACAATTTCATTCAATTCTGACAGTATCTACCTGGTGATAATCAGATTCCACATGGCAAGGACCCAGTCCGACAAGACTGCTCCGCACTTCAGATGCCAACCGCAAAGAACAGAATAAAGGATACAGTTCAACAGTCAGACGAAGGCATAAATAGAGAAGATCTGGGAGGGTCCTGACCGCAGGAGTTTCTGTCCCCACAGAGCTGGGGTACATCACCCTCCCAGTGTGGATGTGCTCCCCAGCCTGGAAGCTCCCTGAATCCCATACTACTGAGATTTTTACGGAGGCTTCCTCATACCAGCATGATGAAATATTAATTCGATTGTTCAACCCTCTCCCCTTTCTGGAAGATGGAAGGTGAGGCTGAAAATTCCAAGCTTCTAAGCATGACTTGGTCTTTCTGGTGACCAGCCCCCATACAGGAGCTCACCCAGAGTCACCTCCGTAGAACAAAAGATGTTCCTAGTGTTCCTATCACTTAGGAATTTACAATGGTTTCACGAGCTCTGTGCCAGGAACTGGGAACAGAGACCAATATATATTTCTATTATCTTAACAATAGTATTATTATGAGGGTCAAATGCGATAATGTATATAAAATGCTCAGAATGGAAGCAGTTCTCAGTAAATGTGAGCTGCTATTGCTACCGCCTTGGTGGTTATAGCTGTTCTTGTTGTTATAATTATTGCTTGAACGATAACACCATTCACATGAGAGGAGAAAAAGAAATGGGTACCTTTAAGTTTGGCCACATTGAGTCTGAACAATCTGGATTGGAGACATGTGAATTTGGGAGTCATCACCGTGTACACGGTGGTTGACTTCATAAGAGCTGGATAAAATCATTCAAGTTACGTGCGGATAGAAGCCTTCAGCTAAAGCCTGGGGATCATCGATATTTAAAGCAGAGGAGCCTGAGAGATGAACTTTAAATTCTTTCAAGCTCAGTGGCCATTCTTAATGTCTAATGTGTTCTCAAGAGACTAAACTGTACCCTTTCTTAATCGGTTACAAATATCTGTGTAATTTCAGAGGATTCATTCATCTGACAAGGAATAGGGTTGATAACAGTGGCTAAGAAAAAGCTGATTTGTGGATTGTGACCATGTGTTGGAGGGAAAAAGGAAATAAATATTTTGTAAGCACCTTCTATGGGCCAGCCAGTGTTAGGCACTATCATAACCATCCTTTGATGCAAGGATTATTAGCCCATTTCACAGATAAGGAAACTGAGAATCAGAAGGTTAAGTGATATCTACTCTGGATCAGGTTGTATTTGTTTCAGTGTTTTAATCACACTTTTTTTATGCTATAGTTTTGGGGGTTAGTACGGATAATCTGCAGAGTTTTTCTTTTGCACAGATATCTATTTCCTAACGTCCTTCCTGACCTCCTGGACTGGTTGCCTATATATTTATCATTATGCTAAAGTCTATATATGATGCAGAAACAAGGGTTCCATGACAGTAGTTTTTCACTTCAGCTGCTCAGCCAGGAGTGAGAATATCACATAGTAAGGCTCCCAAAAAAACCATAAGGTAAGCAAAATTGCTGAGTAAGAAGCCCACTTTAAAGGTGGTCTTTCCCACCAATAATCAAGAGGCTTAGACAAATCTTTTTCACCATAGCAACAGAGGAAAGAGAATCTTGCTGCAGAATTAGCATCATAAAACCTAATACATTTGTACATAATTAGGAAGAGACAATGGTGTAGTCAATAAAATTGATAAACATTTAACTTGGAGAAATGACAGAGCAACAGAATTCTTTGCAATTATTCACCAGCCCTGAGTATCTATAAAAGAGCAGAATTGGCCCAAGGGAAAAAAATTAGCCTGGAAAATAGACCAATACAGATTGCAGAACAAAACAGCAAAAGAAGAGGGGAACTGGAATCACGACCAAAACATGAGTTTTAGGGTTTTTTTTTTTACCACACCTGATTGTGAGTTGCATCAGTGACCTGGTAGGGAAGTCTTCGTCATTACCATCAGAACTAGAGTAGACGCAATTTTTAGGCAGCCCACACTTGTCTATGCGATTCACTTTCATAAGCCTTTAAATTCAATTCTTCAAATGTTATCTGATAGATGATGATTTGAAGCACTACGTTACTTACCAGCTGCCACCTGCCAGCAACCGCTCAGTTTCTGTTTCATTTAGGCATTCCAGTGAGACTTTAAATAATTCAAGGTGAAACTATCCATTTGAAAAAAAAATTGGAAGAAGCACTTAAAAAAGATATTCTGGAATTTCAGGCAAATGAAGGTTAATTTGATGAGTTCAAAAAGGGGTATCTCTACCTTACGTCAAACTTACTGAAGAATCAGCTGAAAATAGATGGAAAAGCACCATAATTTCTTTCTTTTTTTTTTTTTTTTTTTTGGCTTTCTGGAATCAACGTCTGCTTCCAGCTATGATGGAGTAATTGGAATCAGAGTTTCCCTCCTGCCAAGACTATAAAACTGAACAAAGTATATGAGACACCTGTTTTCAGGCAATAGGCAGCAAATAACTGTGATCCCTGAGAGAGGGAAGCATGAGTTGAGTCCTACATTTACCCCATCCCTTGATCTGGGGACAATTTTGCAACTATGGCACAAGATGGTCAGCCCCAGGCAGAGAGTGATAGTCTCCTGAGCTGAGGAGTCAGAGAGCTAAATTTGGGAGCTGCTAAAGCATCTGTAAATTTCAGTGCAGGGTACCAAAATTAAAGGAGCTACCTAGAAAGAGGATGATTTCCGAGGATTCCCTCCAGATTCCCAGACATGGGATAGACTTAATGAGCCCAGGAAGAAACTCCACAAGGTCTAGCCTAGCACAACTGCTACAGGGTTAAGACATAACAAAGATGCTAGAAGTCACACAGTCTTAGCAGATACAGGAATTCTGGCTGAGTCACAATGGAGACATCTTAGTGAACACCCTGGGTATCCTGCTAAGACAATAGAAAGACCACTGCTTACGTGTAAGAACCATGCCCTAGGGTAAGGGCCACTCTAAACCCACTCTAACAAAGCCCAAAAGCAAGTCTCAACAACATCAAAATAAACTTCCAGTATATTAACAGTCGGAACAAAATTCAACATTCTTTAAAGGAAAACAATATAAACCAGATGCTTTACAAGGATTCATTCACAATGTCAAGGATATTATCATGAATTACTGGACATGTGAAGAAGCAGAAAAATGTGACCCATTAAAACACAAGTCGATAGAAACCCACCAGAAGATGACTCAGATGTAGTCATTCAAACACTAGGACTTTAAAATAGCTATTATAAAAATGTCCAAGAATTTAAAGAAAGAGATGGACATAATGAATGTAGAGATGGTGAAATCTCAAGGAAAAACTAGAAACTCTAAAAAAGAACCAAATGGGAAACCTAGAATTGAAATTTATAGTATCTGAAATTAAAGATTTACTGGGTAGACTTAATAGCAAATTGGCAACTTCAGACAAAAAGGTCATAAATTTCCAGACATATCAATAGAAATTATCCAATGTGAAGAAAAAAGAGAAAAAAATGATTTTTAAAAACCATTTTCTTGAGCTGCAATCTCTTCTTCCCTTATTCATTTCCTTTCATGCATCTCTTTCAATTCTCTCTCTTTCCTTTTAATTTCCAGCTCAGCAATGTGTTTTATGGTCTGTTTGTATACTGCTTCTTTGAACAGCTTGAGATCATCCTCCTCCACATTTGTAGGTTTTCCTTCCTTCTTTAATTGCCCTTTTTAATCTTTCACAGTGTGTTCCAGGTATTATTTCCGGGCCTGAATTACATCCAGGGCCCTCGTCTTTTGTTCCTTGTCCAGTAGCAACTTGTAAACATTGTCCACAGCTTCAAAAGGGTTTTGTGCTCCATCAGCATCACCCTCTTTTTTCTCAGGATGCTCCAATATGAATAACTGCTGAAACTACTTTCTTATTTCTTCATCTGTCACTTCAGGATCTATCTGAAGAACATCAGGGTTCAAGTTGAAGTAGGAGGAACCAGGACAGGTCAATCTTTCAATCTCATTTTTGGACTTTAGAACGGAATCTCTCTTCTTTATTTGTTTCACCTCACAGTAGAAGGTCATAAATGCTTCCTCTGTGCTGCCCCCTCCACCCCAAGCCTGCTCACTCCTACAGCCACCATTTCCCCAACTCGTTCACCACGTGACTCTTCCTCTTCTTTTCTATTATGTGCATTTAATGCTATACATTTCCCTCTTAGCACTGCTTTCACTGTATCTCATAAATTTTGATGAATTCTATTTTCAATTCAATTTAGTTCAAAGCATTTTAAAATTTCTCTTGAGATTTCTTCTTTGACCCTTGTGTTATTTGGAACTATGTTGTTTAATCTCCATGTATTTAGGGATTTTCCAGCTATCTTTTTATTTTAATTCCACTGTGATCTAAGAGTACGCATTGTAAGATTTCTAGTCTTTTAAATTTGTGAAGGTGAGTTTAATGTCCCAGAATGTGGTCTACCTGGTGAATGTCCTACACAAGCTTGAAAAGAATGTGTATTCTGCTGTTGTTAGATGAAGTATCCTATAGATGTCAATTATATCCAGTTGATTGATGGTGTTTTTGAGTTCAACTATGTATTGACTGATTGTCTGGCTGGTAGATCTGTTCAGTATATGCAGAGGGGCACCAAAGTCTGCAAGTGTAATAGTGCATTAATCTATTTGTCCTTGCAGTTCTATCAGTTTTTGCCTCATGTGGTTTGACACTCTGTTGTCAGTTGCATACACATTAAGCATTGTTATATCTTCTTGGAGAGAAGAGACCTGGTGTGGTTATGTTAATACCAGACAAGGAAGACTTCCAAACAAGGAGTATTATCAGAGATTAAGTAGAAATTTTATAACAACAAAAGGGTCAAACAGTCAGGAAGGCATAACTATCTTACATGTATGTGAACCTTAGAGCTTCAAAATACATGAAGCAAAAACTGTCATAACTAAAGATAAATAGGCAAATCTACAATCCTGGAGAGAATAAGTGATAAAACTATTGGACCAAAAAGTTAGTACATGCGTTAGTTTTCTCTTGCTGCATAAAAAATTTTCACAAAGAGGTGGCTTAAAACAACATAGTTTTGTAGGTCACAAGCCAGGGTGGTCTTAAATGGGTTCTCTCCCAAGTGTCTCACAAGGCCAAAATCAAGGTGTCAGCCACTCTGGGCTCTGTAGCCTCTGGGAAAAGTCACTTCTAGGGTCGTTCAGATTGTTGGCATAATTCAGTTACTTGAAGCTGTAGGACTGAGGTCCCTGTTTCTTTGCTGGCTGTTAATCAAGGCCACTCTCAGCAACTAGAAGCTACCTGCTTCCCTTGCCACCTGGGCCCCTCCATCTTCAAAGCCAGCACCTCTTCCTCACACTTGAAATCTCTCTGACTTCCTCTTCCGCTACTAGCCAGGGAAAACTGTCTGATTCTAAAGAGTTCATGTAAATGGAGCACATCCACTGGGATAGCCTCCCTAATTTTTTTTTTTTTTTTGTGGTACCCGGGCCTCTCACTGCCACGGCCTCTCCCGTTGCAGAGCACAGGCTCCGGACGTGCAGGCTCAGCGGCCATGGCTCATGGGCCCAGCCGCTCTGCGGCATGTGGGATCCTCCCGGACCAGGGCATGAACCTGTGTCCCCTACATCGGCAGGCAGACTCTCAACCACTGTGCCACCAGGGAAACCCAGCCTCCCTAATCTTGAGGTCAACTGATAAGTCATTTTAAACGTGTAGGGGAAGAAAAATACCTTTCCCCTAGCCTTCTAAGTTCTGGGGTTACTATAATAAAATACAGATTAAGAAGAGAAAAACAAACTAAAGTTTATTACATGTATAGCTCTTGGGAGAGATAACCAGAGAAATGAGAAATCCTCAAGGAATGGGCTTAGAATTCAGGCTTAAATATCATGATCTTCAGCTAAAAACAGAGAAAGAAGGATGTGGGGGAGGCCAGTTATGGGAGTGATCAGGAAAAGTAAGGTAAATAAAAGTAAGACTAGTTATGCAGACTTAAGCTGGTACCTCATCCATTGATAAGAGTCTCTTGTGATTTATAGTCATCCTTCTCTTCCAGGTACAGAGAAGGAGAAACTCTTACAAACGGAGATTTCCTTTGTAAATGTAAACTCCTCCTGTAAAAGGGTAACTTCTACTTTAGTTTCAGAGCTTCTCCTGTGTCTTCTGTTTCTCAAAATAATCAGTTCAAAATAATCCTTAGGACAAGGAGGCGTATTCTGGGGCGCCATATTTTGGTCTCTTCTACAATTGCATCTATAAAAGCCTCTTTGTCACGTAACGTAATTTAATCAGGGGAGTAACACCAGGGAGTGGAGGTCATAGGGCCCCTCTATGCGTCTTTCTTCCTATCCCAGTAATCATGATATGGCAGATCTGAACAACACAATCAACATGACCCAATTGGCATTTATAGAACACTCGCTCCTAAAGTTAATTATAAGATCTAGCTATTCCACTTCTAGGTACCACCCAAGAAAAATGAAACCTTCTGTCCATAAAAAGATTTTTATATGAATATTCACGATATTGTATAATTAACAAAATAAAAGATTTTAATGATGCCATTAAAGCATATGCCTCCTCGTAATAAAAATAAAGGCAATTAGAAACTCCAGGAAATTTCTCTTTTTCTGAAGTCTCTGGAGAAACATGAGAGAGCCAGAGAAGCTGTTAAATAAATGTTTGGAAGGATGCCCTTGTGCTCTCTTTCTTTTCTTCCTTCTTTGGACGGTCTTAGCTACAGACTTCCGTCTAGCGGTAGCCAGACGGGTATCGCATTTCGTCCAAAGTCGGGATGGTGCACATCTTCAAGGCAGAAAAGAAGTGGTGAGAGAAGCATCCACAGGTGATGGGCAGATTCCACATGTGTGGTGGTGATGCCACTGGTGGTGGTGTGCGTGTGCGTGTGCTTCTGTGTGATGGGAGGAATGGACTTTGTTATTGGAACCGAGCAGGACCCTGCAGGGCCCTCCCCGGTGCCAAAGTCACTCCATGTCCCATTTCTTGTTTGTATAAAAAGGCTTTGGTCTCCTAGGCCTTCCTTGAGTTCCCAAGAGCAGATTCAAGCAGTTACTAATTAAGGAAGTGAGGCAATGCAGGAACAAAGGAAAAGCAGTTAAGCAAGAAAAGTAATGAGAGCTTAAGCAATAGTTCAGTGATAAAACAGAGTCCTAGTTCCCCTCAAGGGATGTACGTAACCATCTGACACAGATCTTTGAGTTGTTCTGCAAAAACTGAGACCACCACCCAGGTGGAAGATGGTGACCACATGCTGACCACAAGCACATAGACCCCAGACTAGTTGGAACCAGAAGTTTAATGATTAAGATTCTCAAAACACCACCAAAAACAACCAATCAGAAGAGAGACCACAAGCTGCAACCCTCACCCAAAACGTTGCCTTTAAAAACCCTTTGCTGAAAACCATCAGGGAGTTTGGGTCTTTTGAGCATGCGTTGCCTCTTTTCCTTGCTCGGCCCTGCAATAAACGCTGTACTTTCCTTCACCACAACCTAGTGTCAGTAGATTGGCTTTGCTGCACGTTGATCGAGGAGACCCAAAGCCAGGTTCGGTAACACTATTTCCACTATGGGTGGGAGGCAGCCTGGGCTATGGGATGCTTCTGGGACAGCTGTAACTACTGCTGTGATTTCTCTTAGCCATTTTTAATGTTGCCACAATGGGATTATTATTGGTGGGGGGAACGGGCAAGGGGAGGGAGGGACATGTTTGCAAAATCTTAATTAGGGATTTTGCCATCTATCTAGCTCTTTAGGAATAGGGTCCCCTGCACCCCTCTGGAGCTACAACCTATAAATTGTCTCACCCCTTATGTGCCTAAGTAGGAGAAAATAGACACATAATTTTAATCGTGTGCATGTGTGCCTATGATTGGTATCTCAGCTCGATTCTAAATCTAGCTGATTCATTCTGCAAGTGACAGCAGGGCTTTCAAACTGGTAGAGTAGCTCTTGGAATAGCTCTGTGCTTCAGGGCTGAAGTGGGTCCTGGGAAAGAACTGAATTCTCCTCTCCTGTGTCCCTTCTCTCACTGCCCACAGCTGGAGATAAAGCCTTCCTGGTCCACTCTTCCCTAGTCTGGGCAGTTTGCAATCAGCACACTTCCCTCCTAGTTCTTTGGGCTAGTTCTACCTTTCCAGGGAGCATAGCTTTTTTACCCTATTGCTCTGATGGGTTTTTCCAACTACCTCTGAGAAGACTAGGGACCCCATACAGATGCATTCGCAGCTGATTGTAAGGCTAGAAGGTGGA
This sequence comes from Orcinus orca, assembly GCF_937001465.1. Classification (NCBI taxonomy): domain Eukaryota; kingdom Metazoa; phylum Chordata; class Mammalia; order Artiodactyla; family Delphinidae; genus Orcinus; species Orcinus orca. Next base: position 5,077,392 of record NC_064569.1, on the reverse strand, counting down.
CAACAGGCTAGCAGAGCCCCAGACCCTCTATCCCCCTCACCGCTTCCTGCCCCCATGGAGTATCTTGCTTTTATCTGTTTCATATATAAGCTGTCACAGAAGGGAGATATCTATTGAAGAAAGCATTAGGCGGTTCTCCCCGCAAAATATTGAAACCAATAATATTCTAATGTTTGAAGACGGTCTTCCTAGAATACTTGTGAAGAAAATCATACTTCCAGAAGCTTCTGCTTATCTCCAACCATACGTGTTTCTTTCCTTATGCAAAGAATTTTTACTTACTCTTGGGCATAAATACTTGATGCTTATCTGAGGACCAACTTTTGATTAGAGCTTTGTCATAGAAAGTACACGAATGTATATACATACCAGCAAAAAATTGTTTACAGTTTCAACCGAATGATGAACCCTGTCCTCGTACTCCAGGCTTGTCCTTCCGTTTTCAGTTTACCTGGTCCATGCTGGCATCAGTGTTTAAATACCGTCATGTTCTGGCAATGCTCTTTAAAATAGCTGTGACAGCTTTTTACAATTTAATTTTGTTGCTATTATTGTATTTATTAGTTTTATTATTATATAAGTCAAACGTTACAGAAAGCTTATAAAATAAAGAGAAGCAAAATCAAACAAATACTTAAAACGCCTGTAATCCCAACACCTGGGGAGAAGCAGAGATGACATTTTGATTACCTCCTTCCAGTCCCTTTTAAAAACATTTTTAACAATAAAAATGGGATCATGTGAAGTTTTAACTTGCTTTTTTTTTTTTATTTAGTGATATAGTTGAGTATTTTTCCATTTAGTAGTCTTCAAAAACCTTATTCCGAATAGCAGGATGGAATTTTATCAGTCATTCATCCAAGCCTTGCTGGTTGGTAGTTACTTCCAATTTTCTACAACTATGAACAATGCAACAATAAACGTCTTTGAAGCAAAATTTAATTCTTTGCCTACATTCAAGATTATTTCCCTAAGGTAAATCCCTTGCAGTGTTATTTTCGTACATATTCCCAAAGTGCTCTTCATTTCATTTTATATACCACCGCCTCTCACCCTCCCAGCAGTACGGAGGATTACCATATCACTGATCTGTGCAGATTCTGTATAATAATAATAATAATAATTATTTACTAACATGATAGGCAGGAAATAGCTTATTGCCATTTACACTTGTATTTCTTTGGTTACTAATTATACTGCCCTTTTTCATAGGCTTATTAGTCAAATATCTTTCTGCTTTTTGGATATTTCCACTTGGACGTTCCCCAGGCACCTCCAGTTGATACACCCAAAAGTTAACTCAGGGCTTCCCTGGTGGCGCAGTGGTTGAGAGTCCGCCTGCCGATGCAGGGGACGCGGGTTCGTGCCCTGGTCCGGGAAGATCCCACCTGCCGCGGAGCAGCTGGGCCTGTGAGCCATGGCCGCTGAGCCTGCGCGTCCGGAGCCTGTGCTCCGCAGCGGGAGGGGCCACAGCGGTGAGAGGCCCACGTACCACAAAATAAAATAAAATAAAATAAAATAAAAATAAAGAGCTTTCACACATTTACAAAAAAAAGGCTGAAAAATTTTCAGCTTTCCTTGAGAAGCTGAAGATCTGGTATCATTGACCGACCTCCCCATCCGGAAATACTCTTCTGGAGGGAGCTGGCGAGGAGCTGGGAGCTGCCCATATTCCCCACAGTCCTTTTGTCCTTTTAGTAAAGGATAATTGTGAAGCAAGGGTAACAGTCATGACTCTCCGGCAGATATAAAAATGAACACATTAAAGATTGTGTTTAATTCATTCACGAGGAGAATGGTGAGGTGTTACAACCAGTACAAAGGAGAATCCAAAGCTCAGTCATCTTGAAAAGAAAAAAACAAAAACAAAGCTCAGGAATCTTGAAATAAACATGCCATTGGAGGCAACACTGGGGGAGACAGGTCAGCTGAGACTCCATGGCAGAACTTACATGTATATAGACAAGAATTACTTTGCATTGATAAACAGAATATTGCCTGTCATTATCAGTAAACAACGACGTCATAATCATCAGTGATTGCAGCCCTCCAACAGTGAGCTGGTGAGCCCTGAGGGAACTCAGGAAGGAAACAGAGCATACCTGCCATCTAGCAGCCCTCAGACTGCAGCCACTCCCCACGGTGAGCCCCGAGGAAACTCAGGATGAGAAAACGCAGGATACTCGCCCCAGATAGCTGAGCTGCATATCAAAGGAATGATCTCAGTGAGCCCAGACTCTTGCATCTTCCCATACATAGAAAAGCGCTAAATTCCTTAACTTGAAATATCTAGTTTTCTTTTATTAACAGTAACCTTTTGTTCCTACGACTTGCCCTTTGTTGCAAAACTCCCGTATATCCTCGCTCCCCCCTGCCTTCTTGGAGCAGTTTTCTCAGGGTTACTTGAGATGCTGCCTCCTGGGCTTGAAGCCCGAAAAATTCCCACCAAATAAAATGTAACTCCCAACTTTTAGGTTGTTGAGTATATTTTTTTAGTCAACAGCATTGTTATTGGTTATCTACAGCTTACAGAGTTGTAAAGCATCTCCCTAGAATCAAAATCAGCTAACCTGGACCTCATCCAGTCTAGACTCCAGGCAATGCAGTTTTCCACGGAAGCACAAATGTTCCCCTATGCTTCTGTTTCCCATTGTCCTATTTACGGACTGCCTGGACTCAGAAGCGTTTGTCCACCCGGATCCTACAGAGCTGTCATTTCTCTCGTTTTTACTCAGTTCCTTCAATTATAAAATGTACAGATTGGCATAGATAATCTCTAAATTACCTTACAGCTCTTTAATTCAAATATCTTCTTTTTTGTCCGCGCCGCACAGCATGCAGGATCTTAGCTCCCCAACCAGGGATCGAACCCGCGCCCCCTGCATTGGCAGCGCAGAGTCTTAACCACTGGACCACCAGGGAAGTCCCGTAATTCAAATTTCTTAGGGCAGCTTCCACCCAACACTCCCAACACACATCATCTCCATAAATTATTCATCCTTATTCACATGCTTATCAGTGAGGTGTAGCTACCCTCATTTGTGCTAAGGTGTTAATGGGTGATGTTTTATTAATATGATACTGTATCCTCTGCAACATGTATTTCTACAGCTTCAATTACCACCCAAACCATCATTTTTGTGAAAATACCTCACAACACTCAGCTCCAAACACCTGCTGCTTCAGACATCTAAAGTCAGCAAAGATCTTCACCCCATAAGACTGTACCCTTTTCCCCAATCCCTGCCCCCCCGGCCCCCCTTGGCCCAGTCCCAGAGAGAGGACAGCCTCTGTTGGCAAACTGGGGATGAAAATAAGAGAAGGCTGAAAAAAGTACCAACCACACTATCTTCCTGGACCCCAGCTGGGGGGCAGAGAAGAGAGTTAGGGTACCAAGCTAGAATTTGAATGATTACACAACACTGGGCATCCTGATGACCAAATAGAGCCTATTATACCTTGGGCTTTTATTACAAAATTGAAATGATTATTACCTGAACAAGACCAGAACAATTTGGGGTCAGATGGAGTTTTCACCTAAGAACAAGGAAAGAATCTCCCCACCCCGTTCATTCATCAATTCATTCACTCAGCAAATATTTATAGAGCGCCGAGTAGGTGCCTAGGCCTGTCTTCAACTCTGCTTTCCATTCCTTCTACCTCCCAGGCACCCCACAGCCTTCCAGAATTACATCACTGTGTCTGAGGCATGAGATAGATGGGCTCCAGCCTAGGCATTTACAACTAGCCTCCTGTTTACATTTCCTGAAGAAGAAGGCAGGTGGGCTCTAGGCTAGATAGTTACAACCAGCCTCCTGTGTGTACTTCGAGATGGAAATAACAACAGGAACGGGGTAAATAGCTGGACTTTGTCTCCTGTGGCCACTTTAAGATAGCAGTCATGGCAGGGACAGAGAGGGGCTAAAACCTTGCTTGAGCAAAAGATCAAGAGGTCTCGTATTTCCCATCCTTGGGGCAAGGGAGACACTGCACATGCGCAGAAAGGCTCCTTAGGGGTCAAAAAGGAGGGGGCTCCACGCCAGAATAGGTGGTGACAAGCCTCCCCCCACCTCCCCATAGGCCTCCGGGCTGGCATCCATCTCGAAAAAAGTTGCGCAGGCCTGTTGAGGAGTGCCCTAGGGCAGGTCAGGCGTGGAAAAGAAATGAGATTATTGGCCAAAGGTAAACAAAGACCCGGAAGAACTGCCCTGTATAAAGGACGTAACCGTCTCTTTACTGCGTTCCTCATCATTAGGGAGGATGCCCACACCCTTCCTCTCCGGTGTGTATCTCTGCTTTGCTCTGTCTTAACTAAAGAAACTGTTTCTCCGTGAGCTCTCCCACATGTTGTGCTGTGTCTCTAATAATAAACTTTGTACTTGTTTTTACAGTTTTTGCCTCCTTGAAACAAGCTTGCTTTCAAGCAGGGGTAAGAGTCAGGGAACCTTTGCTTCTAGCCTCTAGCCCTTGCTGGTCTAGTGGCTAGGATTCCTGGTTTTCATCCAGGCTATCCAGGTTCGATTCCTCAGCAGGGAGCTAAGATCTTGCTTCAAGCCACCACTCACCGCTGTCTCTCCAAGATCATGAGCATGTCTTTCTCCTGAGTGTCCTTAAGTCAGAACCAGCTCAGCTACTTACTAATGGGATAAGTTACCTTCATTAAGCTGCTGTTGCCATCACTTTGAAAACAGGGATCCCTCCCTGCTTTAAGAAAGGCAGCTACTACTTATTAAGTCAGGAAATGAATGTATGGACTCAGTCACGGCATTGCTACTTAAATGATAACAGCTAACATTTACCTAGTATTCACTGTGTGCCAAGCTCAGCACTCAGCATCATCTCATTTAATTCCTCACCACAGTCCTCCGATGTAGGTGTTTGTAGGTATTATTATCATCACATCCATTTTACAAACAAGGAAATTGAGGCTGAGAAAGAGAGGTTAGGGATTTGTCTCCCAGCTAAGAGGTGGAGTTTTGCATAGAGCTTACCTGCTAAACCACTGGGCATCACCCCCAAGGTAAAGGCTAAACTCCTCTCTCCTTCCCCTCCCCCAACACACTGTAACCACCTGACTCTCACACCCCAGTGCATCTCTCAAGCCCCCAGTGCATCGCTCACGCTGTTCTCTTCACGCTCAGTGACAGCTCCCTCCTCACCCAAACACTCACACACCAGCTCACACCTGTCCCCTGGTTATCCTCAAGACAGCTTTAGAAATCCATTTCTGGTGGTTTTCTTCTTCAAGCTCTCAGAGCCCTTCACAGGTATGCCATACACACTCCCACTCTAGAACTTCTATTTGTCCTTAGGATAAAGGTCAATGTGACCTTAGAGCTGAGGCAGGAGATAGATGGGCCCCAGGCTGAACAGCTGGAGTTTGTCCCCTGTGGACAGATACTCCAAGATGAAGAGGAGAAGCTAAGCCCCGCCTAGATAGAGACCACATAGTTCTCGTTCTCGAGGTCAAGGAGACCTTCCCGACTATACATGCGCAGAAAGCCTTCCTGGAGGTCGAAAAGGGAGTGATGTCACCCGACCCATAGGCCTCTTCGCTAGAATCCATCTTGGCTAAGAGATATGCTCGCATACACGGGAGACCCTGAGATAAACCAAATACGGACTCAGAACCAGGAAAAGCAAGATGATTGGCCAAAGGACACCTGGAAGAAATGCCCAACATGAGCGATTCAAACTACCACGAGGGCACGACTCTCTCTCTGAGCCCACCCGTGTGTCTATCCACAGATACTCTTTTTTCCTCCTAATAAATACGTTACTTGTTTCGCTACTTTCTGTTTCTTTGTGGAAATGCGTTTTCTGCAAAGCTGTACAGGCAGGGCCTTGTCACTGGTCCCTGGTCTCATGAATAGGATTCAGTGTTCTCGCTGCCGCAGACTGACTTCAGTCTCTGGCTGGGAACCGAAATCCTGCTACAAGCTGCTGCAGGCCAAGGCCACCGGAGATCAGAGTCAAGTAAAGCCAAGGGAGATATACAGGAGGGCCCAGGAAGACAGGAACTTAGAATCTGGACTAGGAACTTAGAGTAGGATCACAGGATAAATACATGTAAGTAAAGTATAAATGACAATGTCATGATAAGAGGGGCGGTTGAAATCAGCTTTGATGTTCAGGTCATATGCACCTTGAATCCAGAGAACATGGGCCACAAATGCACCCCTAGGAGAGCAGGAATTGAAGTCCCTGTAGGAAGAGCCCCTATAGATGGACACTCAACTCATCCCTCCTCGCCGTGGAAAGAATCACCCTGGACATGTGTATCCCAGATCTTGCGCCCAGGACACATCCCTGGTCCCACGCGATCTCCGTGCACTAAGGAGGGAACTCCTAAAAGCTTGGGATGGTACAATTGTTTCCTAAGTCGGAAAAGGTCTTCAACCTCCAGACGACTTAAAATTAAATACACAGAACGAATTCAAATCTCGATTCATGTTTATGCTAAATTTGAGGCTAACTGCACATATTTGCTATTGAAAGTATTTGTAATTTTAAAGAATTGAGCATTTTGGAGTCTGACAAATTTATCTTAAGATTCCAATTTCAAATGTGTACTTTATTAATTCAGACTTAGATTTTTAAGTTGAAAGGGATGAGAATTTTGCTAAGTTTGTAAATAGTGTCATGATTGCCAGACTTGAAGGTTAATATCTATATAATTATTAGCTTCACTACAATTTTTTAAATATGTGGGAAGGCTTTGTATATTGGTCAGTTGCAAAACGTAGCCAAAAATGTATTAAATTTAAAAATGAGTTTAAAATAACTAAGAAAATTCAAGTAACTAAATTGTAAGAAACCTTAAAACTAATTGCTAAATTCACTAGCTGTATAAACAATTAGAATTGTGGGCTGAAATTTTAAGTTTAAAGGTTAGTTTTATTTATTGCTTCAATAAATTACATAATTTGAAAATTTCTAAACTGATAAACTGCCCTTTGGGAAACTGAAAAATCTAACAATGGTTACTGTTTGTATGTCTGTTTCCTGCCACTAAACAATGAACTCATTGAGTAGAAAGCCACTTCTTCCTTATATCCCCATCAGCTGGCACAAGTAAAGGCCAGAAGAGTAGACCACCCATGGTAAGTACACCAGCAGTGAATGTTTATTGCTCACTAAATGCCAGTGTGAAGTCAAATCAGGCTACACGTTGGATCTGTTTCTTTTACTTGAACCTTTGCTCTCCGCTGCTTCTGTTCACTAAAAGGATACTGTCTCTACATAACGGCCTGCCTCGGGGAACCCTGCTCCTCTGCCTGAATGTTAAACCAAAGTGCCTTTGTTCAGGGAAACGTCCGGACCTGTCTACCTGTGGATGGCTGCAAGAAAGAAGAAATTAACACATTCCCTCCAAGAGGGGGGCCATTCCAGGGGATATCTGCAAAACTTATGACCTTTTTACTTTACTTCCTCACCTCCTCCCCCTCTCTGTGCTATAAAAGAAACTGGCATCCAAACCCCGACAGGATGGTTTTTGGGAGACACTAGTCTGCCATCTTCTGGGTCTGCTGGCTTTCCGAATAAAGTCGTATTCCTTGCCTCCACACCTTGTCTCCAATTCACTGGCCTGTTGTGTGGCGAGCAGAGAGAGCTTAGACTTAGTAACACCAGGACTGTGATGTGTGCTTTACTCACAGGATTTCATGGGATCCTCACCACAACCTGTGACGACCTGAAAAAGTTAAATCAAGGTCAATTCACAAAGCCAGGGAGTGTTGGAGCCAGGGCTGAATCCGGGCTCCCTGACTTCAGGGCTGCATCTTCCCTTAACTTCTCTGTTACTAGTTGAATGGATGAAATTCTTTAACGGTGGGACTTTTGACAATCGTTTGAGCTGAGGAAATCGCATGCGTGTGCTGGAGACATGGGTGTGATTGTCCCGTGTGAACAAGCGACCAGGACAGCGACAGCGGATCTTGGAAGAGCTTCCTGGGACCGAGCTGAGGAACCGAAAAAGCTGAGTTTTCTTTAAAAGACAGAGAACGTGGAGCTTCTGGAAGGAAGGAGATAAGGGAAGGGATGGAGAAGAAAGCCACCTCATTTAGGGTTGGTTGACGTGAAGTGAAACCCCAAACAGCCCCCCACCGAAAGCTTGGTTATTGTGCTAATTTGTGGCAAATGACGAACAGCAAGTTCACGCTTTAATTTACCGGCTAAGTTAGTGCTCAGAGATGGACAGATACGACGGTGGCCTTTTGCATTTTGAACCTCAAGCGTGTCCTCTATTGAAGAGTGTGCCGTTGGGGAGAGAATCAGACGTAAAGAGGGAAGGCTGGCTGGACGACGGGGTGCCCTGGGCCCGACGGAAAAGCCAACAGAGCCGTGTGTTGCACAGCTGGTAGCACGTCAGGGGAATACCACACTCTGCTCAAATGGTGTTTCAGGCGTTTACCATGGTTTACCATTAAAACATGGTCACCTTCCTACCGCACAGCACGGGGAACTCTACTCAATACTCTGTAATGACCTACATGGGAAAAGAATCTAAACAAAGAGTGGATCTATGTGTATGTATAACTGATTCACTTTGCTGTACACCTGAAACTAACACAACATTGTAAGTCACCTATAGCCCAATAAAATTTAAAGTAAACAAATAATTTTTAAAAATTTTAAACAAAACCAAACCATGGTCACCTTGCCTAAACCCAGCTCCCAAGACACAATGGCAACACACCTTCAAAGATGTCCCCGGCAGGGGTCACAGTGGTCGTTCTCAGCAGGTGTGACACAGCCCCTGGAGGGCACCCCGGAAATCTGTGTGCAACCTTTATCACAATGATGGAAGGGGACTGTGGGCATTTAGTGGGGGTGGACATAGCACAGTAAGTCAGAACACACAAATCAAGACTTGAAACATCTCACGTGACTTAAAAACCCATTTATACTCACCTGAACTGCAAATTTAGCTGTTTGACAGATATAAGGGATTTCTGGTACGGGGTTAATACATGTTGAGTTTTCTAAGAATGTGATTTACTATATAAATCTAGGGCAAATTAGATTTTGTTTTTTTCTGAACTTTACAAGAAGCTGCTCACTAATGCAGAAGCTGACATCAGGAAGAGCAACGAAGCTCTCGGCAGTTAAGTGGCCAAGATAGACGGACCCTCTCTGCAGCCCTGACGTCAGGGAGCCTGGATTCAGCCTTCACCCCAACACTCCGTGGCTGTGTGAACTTGACCTTGATTTAACCCTTTTGGGTCATCACAGGTTGTGGTAAGGATTTCTTGAGATGGTGCGGGTAAAGCACACATCACAGTCCTGGCATTTAGTGACCAATAAATATTAGCTGCTAGTGTATCATGCATGGGTGACCTACTCTTCTGGCCACATCAGGCCAGTGTACCTGTGTGCCTATGGTGACTGCCCACATGAAGGCAAGCAGTTGACCACTTCACTATGCCCTTCAGTGCAACTGTGCTCACATCATCACTGGAGTACATGTTATTTTATTATGGGTGTATTATTCTCCTTCAATGCCTTGTTTATATGAGATAAGGCATTATGTTTTGATTACATGTTAGATAGGTTATAATAATACAACTTTCATAAAAGAATAATTAATAAAGGATGTATTACAAAATATAAAAAGGGGGCATCGGGTGTGACAGGAAAGAATCATCTTGGGTAAATTATGGTTTTAGAGAAAGCAAGTATGCAACATCATGAGTTAGGATACAAACCGATGAGAAATGGCATTGCTAGAACACACAGATACTGTACATCACACAATTATCATGTTTTCAAATCAAATCCACCCATCTGTGTGCCTGCTGGCTGGCTTGTGGCTGGCAGAAGTATCCTCCAAACCAACAAGATATCTCTTAACTGAAGAAAAAAAGGGAAGCAGGGTTGGACTCCTTTCCCTAGAAGACTGATTCTCACATATTAGTGTGCATGAGGATAAACCGGCATGTTTAAGGAAAATAAAACTCCCAGGCCCTTTCATCAGATTCTTTTTGCTTTTCAGATTCATCACGTAATATTGTTTTATTTTTGTCCTCCAGTTTCACTGAGATTTAATTGACGTGCATCACTGTCTCTAGAGGTTCTGACTCAGCAGGTCTGGGGTGGGGCTCCACCGCTTGAATTAGTAACGGGAGTCACACTCCTGAGATGCAGCGTTTCTGCACATCAGTGCTTTTCACACCACTGTGCACAAAAATCTCCCAGGGACGTTTTAAAAATGCAGATCCTGATTCAACAGATCAGGATGGGCCTGCCTTCCCGACAAGCTCCCAGGGGCTGCTGACGCTTCTGGTCCAGAAATCACACTTTTGTCCATCTGGGGACAAAAGATTCTGGAGCATGCAGAGGGGGCAGGGAGAGAACGCACGTAGGCACTCACGTTCCTCACTCCGCAAGGCTGAGGCGGACATTACTGTAAATGAACAGGGCTTTCACTGACCTTCCCACCCCACAGACTGAGGCGCTGCCCTGCGGTCGGCTGCATGACCAACCCTGGGCCGCCGAGGAAGGTGGTGCATTAGCTTCACCACATACTGTCCTGAGGGACTTGCCGACACGGAACCAACTGTGCATCTGGATCTCGGCTGTGAGGCTGACAACTTATGCAAACAGTCCTAATTCCGAAGCGCTGGCGCTCCTTTACGCGGCAGGGGATCCCTGTGCACCCACGTGTCTGAAACCATCTAGAGGCTGTCCTAACCGCAGGCGGGCAGAGGCCTCGGCAAGTTCAGAGCGGGGCAGAGGACTATGGAATTATTGCAGGTAGTCGGAGGGTCCATGGCTACGGACAACGGTTTTCCATGTCCTATATTTTAAATGTGTGTAGAGATCATTAAGATAAACGTTTAAAAATACCCAAAGTGTGGATAAGTTCAGATTAGTTATGGGACGTTGTGTCTTTTCTCAATTAGCGTTTATTAAAAGGCATCATATATCACACGGGGGCTTCACAATATCCTGACCTTAAAAAGCGGTTCTCATCTTCCGGAACATTCACAAGAAGTGGCCTGACAGAAGGACATTCAAATCTTCCAGGATTTCAGAGAATAAGATATATATGTGTCAGCATTAAATATATAAATTTAAAGAAAATAATGCTCAAATTCTAGATGGCTGAATCTCTCCCTTTGTAAATCAAGAAAGAAAATGTTGGCAAAGAATTTGATCTCAGATGTTTTAATAGGGGCTCTTAGGCACTATGTACAGGATTCTCTGCCAAAGGTGGCCTGGTCGCTAGTGACCCGAATGACACCAAAAAACAAGGGCAGCTCAGGGGCCACTAAACAGTGGCTGTCTTGGCCGGCTTCACATCTTCAATCTCAGAAGACAGCCAGCGGTACGTGCGGTGACGTCGCAGCACCTCGATGGCCTTGAGCTCCAGGGGCGTGGCCTGAATACCCAGGTCTTCCAAGCCGGGCAGGTGAGGCAGGGTCATGTCTGTGATGTGAACCTGTGAGCAAACAAGACGCGCAGAGAGCACTGAAAAGCGGCCAGGGACACGGAGTGCCGGCCTCGCAAACACTCCAACCCGCAAGCCGGCCTGAGTCCCGCTGCTGAGACTTCACTGGGTTCAAAGGATACGGGGCAGGGGCTGATGCCCAGAACCACTGAAAGCAGACCACAGAAAAGGGCTTGTGGAGGGAAAGGCAAGTGTCAGCTCAAGGTCTATCCGCGAGTACAAAACACAGGCTCCGGTGAGGGTTAAACAGCAGTCAGTCTGGGCTGGAGCAGACAGGTCGTCACATCTGTGAGGCTCAGTAAAGAAACAGGGGCTGAGGCAAAACCAGCCCGTCCCGAGCATCCCCTGGGCCTGTTCTCCGAGCACAGCTTTCCGCCTCGGTTTTGCTGAATCGAGATTATTCCGCGACAATCCAAGAACCTTTGTCTCCAGCTCTACTCAACCTGGCTGACTAATGCTGACTATAGATCTAAAAATCCAAACCCACCTTGTTTGGAGGGAAGGAGGGTGAGCCCGAGATTCCAGAGACCCCGGCTCATCCGCAAGCACACGAAGAGGCTCGGTCCACACCCAGAGCCGCGTGCACCCCCCTCCTCCCACCCGAGCACGTCTGCCATCCTTCCACCGAAGAGCCGTCAAGCTGCCTCCCCAGATCCAATCCCAAACCCAGCACCGGCTGCCGCGACACTTCCTCAGCAACACATGTAAGAGGTGCATCCGTCAGACACGCGGACGCGTCCTGGCCGCCAGTTCTCCCGCCCGATCTTTCCTGAACGCAGAAAGGACACCTTGGGATAACAGCTGCCCGCTCACATCTGTTCCCCAAGGACTGTGTTTCCATCTTGCTAACATTTTAGCTTTTAAGTTAACATTCAGAGGACACCCTGGCTGTTGCTTGTTGGTAAAAGGCCAAGAGATTTTCAAAGGGAGAGACGGCAGAGCGTGTGTATTTTATTTTGTATCCTCCCTAGAAACACTTCGACACAAGCACTTCTACACACAGTGGGCAAACGATCAGTGAGGGAGACCAGCTTGGAGACAGCGAGATGGGAAGGGATCAGCGCATTGCAGGGGACGAGAGGCAGCGGGAGCTCGTCCAGAGGCTACGGAAGGAATGAGCTACCCTCCTGGATCAGAGTGGGTAGAGTGGAGATGACTATTTCCTCTACCCTTCTGGAAGTGGAGAATTTTCAATGCTATTATAAACATTTTCATAATAAAAAGCTGAATAAAAAGGTAGGAAGAGGGAGGTGAGATCGAGCATACAGTTGGTTTCCCATCAATACCTGCTGATGGGCCAGACCTGTACTGTCCAACACAAATTTAATAAAACTCCAATCTTATTTCTGCAGTCACACTAGCCATATTTCAGGCGTTCCACAGCCACTGTTGCTAGGGGCTACTTTCTGAACACTAGAGATGACAGAACATTTCCACCACAGCAGGAAGGATGGGGCAGTACTGTTTAGATGGGTGAGGAAAGCAAGAAATCATGGAGGATTTCCAGATTTCTGGCTTGAGCAACAGAGAGAACAGTGATATCATTAACTGAGCTGAGAGGGGCTAGGAGAGAAGCGGGTTTGCCATTGTACTCTCGGACCAGCCGTGTTTCGGATAACTATTACACAGCTAAACAGATGTGAGGCCTGCCACTGGGTGGGCGGGCAGGCCATCCAGGGCTGGAGTTGAAGCCGCTGCCAGGAGCTCACAGACAGCAGCCGGAGCCCGGGGCGAGATGAGGGTCGCTCAGAGAAAGAGCAAGGACAGGAAAGGGCTGAGGACAGAGCCCTTGGTCCCCACCGTCAGAGACCAGGGACGGAGGGTGAACCAGGGAGACCGAGTGAGCACGAGAAGCAAGAGAATGTGGAGAGCGCAAGTGGAAACCGGGGTTTCAAGAGGACAGGAGCGGCGCCTCTGACCAATGTGGCTCACAGATTGGGTGAGGGCAGGTCAGAGTGCTGACCGCTGGAGTTGGCGGCACAGAGGTCACAGGCGACCGGGAACAGAGCCGGGTTCGGGGAGACAAGGAAATAAAAGCCAGGAGTGGGTTAAAGCAAGAAGGAGGTAAGAAGCTGTCAACCACAGGTAGAGACAGCTCTTCCGAGGAGTCTGATGCACACGGACACAGACAAACAGGGCAGCGGCCAGACACGAGGGGCCCAGGGAGGGACTTTGGCCTTCAAAAGCACACAGAGCTAGCGTTAAGGCTTGTCTGTCTGTACGTGGATGGAGATGATCCAGCGGAGAAAGGAAAATTGAAAATGTCAAAGATAGGACCCCGGAGAGCCTGGGCCTGGGTGCATTTTGTGCACGAGGACGGCAGACGAGCACGTGGAGCTGAGCCAGGCGAGCCCGGGAGCTAGCTCGACACTCACTCACCCATCTCCGCGGCTCTCTGCCCAGCATCCGCCCGGGCCAGTGTTCATCACCTCATACTCACCCGCTCCACTTTGTCCCTCGTGGTCCAGGGCTCAAACGGACTAATTTCAAAGAGTCGACCTAGCCATCTGGAAAGAGGAATGAACATGGCACACGTGGTGAGCGTCTCTGCTCGATGCTCAAGCCAAGCAAGCACGGGAGGCTGCCGGGGAGCCAGGAAGTCACTGCAGGTTTTTAAAGAAACGAACAAACATCCGAACCTCCTGGCCCCGGTGCCTGGGAGGTCGCCCCAGTGCCTGGGAGGTCGCCTCGCCTTTCACGCCAACAGCCTCATCACCTCCCTGTGGCTCTCCTAGGCGCCCACCAGAGGGACAGTGAATCGGGAAAGCTTACAGTACACCTGCCTCAGCAACAAGACAAACGCAAAAGATCCAACGCTCAGTGACACCTGTCACATTCAATCAAAGTTAAGCCCCAGACGTTCAAACAGGCTTCTGTCAAGGACACAGGGCGAGCCAGGTGGTATGCAAGATAGAAAGCGTGAGCTTAAAAGTAGGGGACCCGAGAGAACCAAAAAATCCAAAAGTAAGGAGATGCCTAAGATCTACGGTTCAAATGAGGAAGCCAAGAGAGAACCCGGACAAGAGGGGCCTCCTGCTTCCTCAGCACCATCTCTTCACCCTACTGAAACCCGGGGTCTCCTTATCTGCCACCTGAGTTCCGTCTCACGTGTCTTCAGGACAGGGAGGCCCCTAGGAATTCCTCGGGGCCCCCACAGAGGACTGGAGGCAGAGCTGGGAGCATGTGCTTTGAGCAGCAACCATCCCTACGGCCAGGCCGGCTCTGCTCTTATCTGATTGTCCTAATGGGCCTTTAGGTCAAAAGTCATCAAACCCAGGGTTCCGCAGCTTTTTAAAAACCTGAAAAACATCATCCCAAAGGGAGGTATAAAAAAATGAAAAAGGAAGGTGAAGATTGGTCAGAATTTCTCCAGGAACATAGCAAGCCTCAGATTCCAGCCAACCTGTTCCAATGGCAAAGAAAAGGCCACTTCGCTGGCTTACAAAAACAAAACAAAACACAGCGCTTACAATCCTCTGCTCTGGTCCTACGCTAACAGATCACCTCCAGTCTGTATTTTCGGGTCCTCGGGGCCACGCCATGGGCATACGCAGCTCCAGGAGAAGCCTCAGGCGTAGGCACAACCACGAAAGCAGCTCCCTGCAAACTGGCTGATACCCCTCCACTGCCCCGAGGCCCCCACCACAAATGACCTCACCGCTAGCTCCAGTCGATGCCCTTTTGTCTTTATCTTACCTGACTTTTCTACAGCATTTCATTCCATAAACATTAACAAAAGGCCTACTGTGTGCCTAACACCGTTCTAGGTGCTGAAGACACAGATGTGAACAAAATAGCAAAGCTCCTCTCCTTAAACGGCATTCCCTCCTTAAAGCGCGCCCTTTCCTTTGGTGCCCAGGAGGCCAAAGTCTCTCCCTTTCTCACTTGAGCCTCTGGTTACTCTCTTCTGGCCCCTGACAAACTGCTCTTGCTCCGCTGGTCCTTTACACGGAGATACTCCTCAGCCCTGCTCTTCCACTCAGTCCCCACTCTGCCCCGCTCACCTCGGAGTCGCTGCGAGTGTTAAATGAGATGAAGGAGGCAGCGTGAAAGACGGAACACTCCCAATAAACATTACCATCACACTGCCTTCTAACTGTCATCTCTCTGATACTTCTGTTAGGCCAGAAGCTTTTTTGAGGGTTTACTGTAACATCCTGAGTGCCTGGTACATTGCCTAAGACACAGTTGGCAACAAGAAATGTTTGTTGAATGACTGAATGACCAAACGAATGAAGAAGTGAGCTGCCGTGTTGCTTCATCAGTCAATCTCTGGCAAACTGGATGTGAAAGTCTCCCTGACCAGGACCTCAGTGGGTGATCATTCCAAGATGCTAAACCTACAGAGGGGAGAAGTGAAGCAAGAAGCAGGAAGAGCAAATAAGGCAACTGCAGGAGGCGGCTGAATTGACCTAGCTCCTTTCCCCAACCCCGGGATCAGACTGCCTTAATGAAGGAGGGCCCCTTTCCCCTCCTGGGTGAGTGGATGAAACAGAGGGAAACTTGATTGCTCCTTCACATGACCTGCCAAGCAAGATGCTGCCAATTAAACCCAGTGGCTTCTAACAGGAGAATCTGAAGACCTGCAGATTCAACCTTCCAACACAGTGTTTTTCTCACCCACAAATCAACATTCCCTTTCTTAGACTCCTCTGGCTCTTTCCTAGATGACTGTCAAGATAACAGAAGCACCTCCTGGTTAGAGATTCCCAGATTTCACCGCAATGGACGTACTCCCTCTAATCCCTGGGTGGGAGCATTACAAACGAAGTCTCTAGTTAGCTCTTTTCTAGAAGGCACAAAAAGTAGCGCTTTACTTACCGATAGACAAAATGTGGCAAAGGGTATGCCAGGAAGGGTCTGTGAGCCACGGCAAAGATGTACTGCACCAGGTCAAAGAGGACGTACCGACTGGGCCTACAAACAGAAAATTCACAGTTCTTCAGATTATTTGCTCCTCACAAACTTTCGTTCTTAGTTTTACAAAATAACATCTTTCTTATGAAAAAGGAAACACATACGCACTATAGGAAATACAGATTAGCACAAAGAAAAACCACCCACCAAAGATGAAGTTAATAAACTTAATATATAATAATAAACTTAACTTCTCATCCGCTTATATTTAAATTTAATTTAACTTATTTTAAAATTTCATTTATTTATTTATTTTTATTTATTTTTTGGCTGCATTAGGTCTTCGTTGCTGCGTGTGGTCTTTCTCTAGTTGCAGCGAGCGGGGGCTACTCTTCATTGCAGTGCGCGGGCTTCTCATTGCAGTGGCTTCTCTTGTTGCAGAGCATGGGCTCTAGGTGTAGGCTTCAGTAGCTGTGGCACACGGACTTAGTTGCTCCGCGGCATGTGGGATCTTCCTGGACCAGTGATCGAACCCGTGTCCCCTGCATTGGCAGGCGGATTCCTAACCACTGAGCCGCCAGGGAAGTCCCTCATCCCCTTATACATTTTTTGCTTTTATAAATATAAGATCACACAGGTCATCATATTCTGTAATGTCTTTTTCATTTAACGTTAAATCCCAATCATCTTTCTGTGTCACTAAACATTCTAGTGCATGCTTAATGGTTGCCCGTATTGTATTGCAGGTAATCATAATTATTTTATCACCAATTCTCAGGTTTTGGATATTTAAGCTACTAAAAATATTTTTCTTTTTTAAAATAATGTTTTAATGAACATTCTTGTTGCAAATATTTCTATATATCCATAATTATGTATCTGTAATATATTCCAGAAATAGAACTAGCTCAAAGTATATTTTGACATTTTAAGGCTTTTATCAAACCCCTTCCAAAGAGTTTATATCAACTTAATAGAAAATGCTAGTAGTCCCCTCACCAAAAATGAGTTTAGTCATAAAAAAATGAGCAAACAAAATTTTGTCCATCTGCCAGGTAGAAAAAGGTACCTCAACATTTTAATTAGCATTACTTTAATATTAGAGATTAATTTTTTTCTTCATATATTTTTGGCCATTTACATTTATTGCTTTTCTCTCTTTCCTCCTGGAGTCTCTTTCTATAAGAATGGTTTGTAAAAATTTTTATATTTTAATGATATAGTTGGAAATGTCTTTTATTGTTTATATTGCTGCCTTTTAATGTTTAATTGTCTTGTGGCATACAGAAGTTTAAACAGTTCATTTAATCAAAACTACTGACTTCTTTTACTTCACTGTTTGGTTTTATGTTTAGAAAATCCCTCTATAGTCACTAGTGACATAAATAAATGTCCACATATTTATTCTAATGCTTTGTTTTTTTACCCAGAAAATAAGTCATCCTGCCATGTATTTTTGTATTGATATAGGATAAAGATGCTATCAACATTTACTGAAAAATCTACCCTTTCCCCAAATTTTGAAATATCACCCTTATCACACTCTATTCTTACATATATTTGAGACTGTTTCTGGACTTCCTGTTCTGTTCCACCGATCTGAATAGCTCTGTACCAGTATAACCTAGCTTTAGTAACTATTATTGCTTATAATACACTTTAATATCTCTTCACCCATTTCCTAATCTCTTTGCCTTAGAAAGCCTTTGACAGCTGAGAGCTGAATTAAGGCAATTCTGTGAGAACCTCATCATTCTGACATTTTCACCAAAAAAAACCCACCCCAAAACAAAAAAAAAACAAAAAAGAAGAAGAAAATGTCAGCTAGAGGAACTACCAGACAAAGCCCTCAGATAGCTTCCTTCAAGTTCCAGAAATCACTGCATATAATACATGCTATGCCAAAGAACAACTGCAATCTTCATGATGACAAGCAATACTGGTATCTTGGGCAAACTAACTATGTCATACACTTGCTCTTCAGCTCTTCTAAAGCCCTTTGTGTTCCATTAACTGTGAATCAAAGACTGGTCTATGTGCCCCTGCTCAGAGAAAGGTACACTGAAGGCCGTGTCCTTCCCAGCTTAGATTTCATGGTTCCATACTGTAGTCATTCCTCTGCAAACATCCTCAGCAAAACCTTGTCCCCAGCACCTCTCCACTATCCTAGCACAGCAAAACCCCTTCTCGGGTTAATCCAAGTATCTGCCTTCTTTGTGCCTGAACCCCCAGCAAGACACAGTTGCAGAGAAAACAGCCCTGGGCTAACTGGCTTCCCCTTACATTTCTGATCATGAATTTCAAGGGAAAGGCTCAGCTCTGCTTTGCAGTCCTACTGTGCGCTCCCAGGAGTGCTCTTTTCCTCTTCTCTCAGGGAGCGCTTCCTATCTTCTTCTCCATCCTCAAATTTTCCATATACCTCTCTCACCCACCCCATCCTGCCTTTTAGCTGATGATCTTGTCTTTTCATCTTTTTCTTAATGATGTCTTATGAAGTACGGAAGTTTTTAATTTCAGCGAAGTGTAATTTATCCATTTTTTTCTTTGATGGAGTATGCTTTTGATGTCATATCTACAAAATCTTTGCCTAACCCCAGGTCTAGAAGATTTTTAAACGTTTCTTCCAAAAGTTTTATAGTTTAACCCTTACGGTTAGGTCTTGGATCTATGTTAATTTTTTGATGTATGCTGTGAAATCAGAATCTATGTTCATCCTTTTGCATGTGGATAGTACCATTGTTGAAAAGATTATCATTTCCCCATTGCAATATCATGGCACCTCTGGCAAAAATCTATCGTCCATAAAGGCTGATTTCTAGACTCTCAATTCTGTTTAATTGACTTCTTTGTCTATTCTTATGCCAGTACCACATTGTCTCTATAATTATTGCTTTCAAGTTAAGTTTTGAAATTGGAAAGCTTAAGTGCTCCAACTTTATTTTTCTTTGTCAAAATGGTTTTGGCTATTGTGGGTCTTTTGCATTTCCGTATAAATTTAGAATCAATTTGTCAATTTCTGCAAAAAAGCATGGTCAAATTTTGATAAGATCGAGTTGAATATACAGATCAATTGGGGGAAAATTGCCATTTTAACAATATTGACTCTTCCAACCCATGAACATGAAATGTCTTTCCATTTACTTAGGTCTTCCTTCATTTTCCTCCTCAATGTTAGGTGATTTTCAGTATATAAGTCTTGTATTTCTTTTGTTAAATTTATACCTAAGTATTTTATTTTTTTGATGCTACTGTGAATAAAATTATTTTCTTTATTTTATTTTCAGACTGTTCATTTGCTAATAAATGGAAATTGATCTTTATATATTGATATTGTGCCTTGTAACCTTGCTGAACTTGTTTACTGGTTCTCAGTTTTGTGTATGTATGTGTGTATCAATAGATATTTAATGGACGGTTGATAAAATGGACCAACATCATGTAACTAATAACTACAAAAAAACTACGGGCAAAATTAAAGTCACGCCTCTGCCTTAGCCTCAGGGAAATAAACCAAGTTTTCCCTGGGGCTGAAGAGAAGTGTGCATACACATTTACAATGTTGCGAGGAAAAATGCCTACACTTCCCTGTCTTACTTTTCCCATCACTGTGTCAGATAAGTATGACCTACTGCCGCCTGGCACAGAGGCTGGACTGGCTGGGCAAAGGTAAAGAGGACAATGGCTAACTCACCCCAGAGCATCTCCACTGAGCAGTAAGCAAAGTCTGTAAAACCATTTCTGCTCCTCTATTCCTTGGAATCCTGGTCTAAATATCTCTTGACTAGAACCTGGTATCTTTTGAGCCTAGTGTTTTATGGAAACCGTGCTGAACATTTTTTTTGTAAATAATTTTCCTAGAGTATATAACTGATTACACACTAATGTACTAAATTGGGAACTCAGGGAGACATACATCTTCCAGCAGCTGGTTGACATGGAAACACAATACAGAGTTTTTTGCACTGAAAAAAAACTTTACTAAACTAAATCGATGGTGATAGTGAAATGTGACAATATATGAATCCATAATGCTGGGAAAATATACCATGTCTCCTGGCTTGGAGAGAAGAATGTCTTTTCTCAAGAAGCAGGTAGGACTCTGGGCCAATTGTCAGGTGAATTTGGTACTTTTCCACTGGGCAGATTGAGTCTTAGTGTTTTGTTTTGTTTTTTTAATTTATTTTATTTTAATTTATTTATTTTTGGCTGCGTTCGGACTTCGTTGCTGTGTGTGGGCTTTTCTCTAGTTGCAGTGAGTGGGGGCTACTCTTCATTGCTGTGTGCGGGCTTCTCATTGTGGTGGCTTCTCTTGTGGCGGAGCACGGGCTCTAGGCGCGCGGGCTTCAGTAGCTGTGGCTCAGGGGCTCTAGAGCGCAGGCTCAGTAGTTGTGGCGCACGGGCTTTACTGCTCCACGGCATGTGGGATCTTCCTGGACCAGGGCTCGAACCTGTGTCCTCTGCACTGGCAGGCGGATTCTTAACCACTGCGCCACCAGGGAAGCCCGGGTCTTAGTGTTTTAGTTTTAATTAATTCAGTAAAAAGGTTCTAAACCTAGCTGTGAGATGATTGAATAATTTCAGGTAAGTCACATAGCTTAACTGTGCCCCATTTTTCCCGAGAGCGAATTTCAACAAAGAGAGCATATAACAAATGATCAGTCTTGCAAAGCCCTAGAAACTGTACCCTAAGCCAGCCATTTCCAACCTTTTGGGGCATCGTGATGATCTAGCAAAATTCATTTGATTTTGCAACTGTACTTATTCCCTAAAAGTGTTTTCTTTGATTATCCTTTGATATATTAAAAACACCACTGGAGTAGCACAAAACCATCCTTGGGAGTCACTGGACTATGGCTACATAACGGTCTAGGGCAGGGGTTCTCAGACTTTGGTGACAGAAGAATCATTTACTCAAGCGGACTCCTAGGTTCCCTCAATTCGGACTTAATATAAGCATTCAGGAGCTTCTGATAATGATGGCCTTTGGATGGTTCTTTGAGATATACTGGCCTCAGGGCCAAGACAGTAAGGTTTCTGGAATAAATATCATCCAAGAAAGACACTGAAAAGTGTAACCAACAGACCTGTGAGCAACAGGTTTAGAAATCACTGTTGTTGTAAATCACAGTTCTTTCATTTTAACAGGCTGCGCTATTTTAAAGTCAAACTCCAGCCACCTACCCAACGAAGGCAAAAGTTTTCCCTCTGGCATCTGGATCCTTAATTGCATTAACAATTCCTTTGGTGACATCCACAATCTACAAGAAATTATAATACATGTTTAAGTAACTGTTGAAAGAGAGAGAAACAGAGAGATGGGGGAGAGAAAGGAAGAAAGAGAGGAGGGGAGGGAGGAAGGAAGGAAAGCAGGCCACATGGATCACAACAACAGAATGGTAAGATTAAGATGACGTCATTGTCTGTTTTCAGAACGCTCCTAAAAGAACCCACATTTCAAGAGCTCAAATAACCTCCACATGGGAGGGTCACCTGAATACCTTCTCCAGTCGGAGCGCGTTAGCTTGGCGGGCATCCAGGCCTCTCCCACCGGCTCCAACCTCACCCCCTCCTCCTCCTCCTCTCCCTGTCACTGTGCTATCACAAAGCATTAGTCCAAACCACACGGAACTGCCAATATTCTACCATTTTGACTTTTAAAAAAAATAATAATCTTACATGATTTCAGACCCCATGGTTTTCACTAGGGGTGATTTTGGCCCCCAAGGGACATTGGCAAATGCCTGGAGGCAGTTTTAGTTGTCACAGCTTGGGGGGTGCTACTGCCACCTGGTGGCTGGAGGCCAGGAATGCGGCCACACATTCCACAGCAGCCACCACGGCAAAGCGTTACCGGCCCAGGAAGTCCACAGTGCCCCAGCTGAGAGACCCTGGTTCAACACAACGTGGACTCCGACATGCTCTCTCACCTCTGGGCCCCTGTACACACCGCTCCCTCTGCATGTGAATCATCTTTAGGGTCTCACGTAAGATGTCCTTTCCTTGGAGGCCTTCCCTGACCCTCAAGTCTGGAGTAGGTGTCCTCTGACATATTTACGTAAAACCCTCTCCTGTCATAGCACTTATCATGCTGCATGACAATTGTTTTGCTGACCTGCCTCTGACCATCTTGAGGACAGCAACGTGTGTCTGTGTCATTAGCATCTCAATATTCCCAGTGACGTGCAGTGTGCCTAGCACATTAAGGGCTCAATACAGTTTTCTTAAATGAATGAACAAGTGAAGACAGAGAATACATGTACCTCTTAGGTAAACTGAGAGGCAACCAGTCAAAGCAAGCTGACAAAGATGAAAATGATGGAATTACAGGATTAGGATAAAACTGGAAAACTGATCACCTGACTCTTGAATTCAGAGAAAGCTCCTTTATCCAGGGTACTTACATATACTGGTTGTTTCACTGTCTTCTTGCCCAAGGAAATAAGAGGGACACCACCAAACCATCGAATACCTGGCGGAAGAAAGACAACATTCTTAGAAGGCCTAGGCTGCCTGAAGACCCACACATCTCCAGGTGCCCCAAGCTGGCATAACCATTTTGCGTAGTAAAAATAAGGAAATAAATGTAGCTGACTCTGAGGCAGTTAATGGTCCTACAAGGGGCAGCCATTTGTTTTTCACACAACAAACATAGAAAGTAAAAGGGCCAAATACTTAGGGACACAAAGAACAAGGGAAAGTAGTCAGGTGGCTTGTCTACCTGTCTTCCACTCTGCAGTGCTAAGCGCACGGCCACTCCCAAGACTGCACTCTACCTGCACCCTATTCTAATCAACAGATCAGCAATACAACTAACCCAGAGAAAGATGCAGGTGAAAATAGGCATTTAGTGTATGATGAACGCAGTACCACAAATACGTAGAGAATGGAAGTATTTAATAGATGACGCTGAGATAATCATTCTACTCTTTGAAGGAAAAAAACAAAAAAGAAAGAAACGGCTCACATCTTGCCATAAGCCAAAACAAAATCCCAAGTGGCTTAAATGTAAAGGTAAAAAAAGATTTTCTCAAAAAAACTTTCTTCTTTTTTTTTTTGGCCACGCCATGTGGATTCTGGGATCTTAGTTCCCAGACAAGGGATTGAACCTGTGCCCCCTGCAGTGGAAGCGTGGAGTCCCCACCACTGGACCACCAGGGAAGTCCCTTAAAAAAAACTTTTAAAAGTAGAAATTATTTATAAGAGCATCCAAAAGAACAAAATACTTAGGGAAAGACTAAACCAAGTTGGTTAAAGACTTGCACACTGAAAACTACTAAACATTGCTGAAAGAAATTTAAAAAGACACAAATGGAAAGACATCCCACGTTCATGGATTGGAAAACGTAATATTGTCAAGATGTCAGTACTACCCAAAGCAGTCTACAGATTTAATGCAATCCCTATCCAAATCCCAATGGTGTTTTTTGCAGAAAGACAGGAAACTCCATTCTAAAATTCATATGGAATATTAAGACATCCCAAATGGCCAAAACAATCTTGAAAAAGAAAAGAAAAAGAGTTGGAGGTTTCACACTTCCCGATTTCAAAACTTACTGCAAAGCTACAGTAATCAGAACAGTGTGTAGTGATCAAAACAGTGGCATAACGACAGACATAGACCAATGGAATGGAATAGAGAGATATAATCATTGCACATCTGGCCAAAAAATTTTTGACAAGGTGCCAGCACCATTCAAAGGAGAAATGATAGTCTTTTCAACAAATGATGTTGGGAAAACTGAATATCCACAGGCTAAAGAATGAAAGTGAACATTACCTCACACCATACACAAAAATTAACTCAAAATGGATCTAAGAGCTAAAAGTACAAAACCCTTAGAAGAAAACACAGGGGAAAAGCTTCATGACAACAGATTTAGCAATGACTTCTTGGCTAGGACACCAAAAGCATAGGCAACAAAAGTAAAAATAGATAAACTGAACTACATCAGAATTAAAAACTTCTGTGAAACAAAGGACACAATTAACAGTGTAAAAATGCAACCTACAGAATGAAAGAAAATGTTTGCAAATCATATGTCTGACAGGAAGGGGGTTACTATCCAAAATGTATAAAGAACTCCTACAATTCAACAATAACAAAGAACCACCCAATTAAAATATGAGCAAAGGACATGAATAGACATTTCTCCAAATAAGATATACAAATGGACAACAAGCACGTGAAAAGATGCTCAACATCACTAATCATTAGGGCAAAACCATCAGATATTACCTCATACCCATTAGGATGGCTACTATCAAAAAACAGAAAATAACAAGTGTTGACGGGGATATGGAAAAATTGGAACCTTGTGCACTGTTGGTGGAAATGTAAAATGGTACAGACATTAAGGAAAAACACATGGTAGTTCCAAAAATTAAAAATAGAACGATATGCTCCAGCATTTTCACTTCTGGATATACATCCCAAAGAACTGAAAGTAGAGTCTCAAAGAGATATTTGTACACCCGTGTCCATCAGCATTAATCAGATAAAATAATGCAAAGGTGGAAGCAACCCAAGTGTCCACTGACAGATGAATGGATAAACAAAATGTGGTCTATACATACAATGGATTATTATTCAGCTTAAAAGGAAGGAAATCCTGTCACAGGCTACAACATGGATGGACCTTGAAGACATTATACTAAGTGAAATAAGCCAGTCACAAAAGAGACAAACGCTGTCTGATTCCACTTACATGAGGGGCCTAGAGTAGTCAGATTCACAGACAGAAGGTAGAATGGTGTTGCCAGGGGCTGCGGGGAGGGGGGGATGGGAAGTTGTTTGATGGATACAGAGCTTCAGTTTTGCATGATGAGAAGAGTTCTGGAGATTGTTTGCAGTACAACGTGAATACACATAACGGTACTGAACTGTACACTTAGAAATGGTTAAGACTGTGTGGTCTGCTCGGGCTGCCACAATAAAATACCACAGACTGAGTGGCTTATTTAAACAAGAGAAATTTATTTTCTCATAGCTCTGGACGCAGGAAAGTCCAAGATCAAGGTATCGGCTGATCTGGTTTCTGGTGAGAGCGCTCTTCCTGGCTTACAGGCAGCCGGCTACGTTCTCACATGGCTTTTCCTCAGCGCACACAGGGAGGGAGAGAATGATCTCTCTCTTCCTCTTTTCCTAAGGCCACTAATCCTGCGGGTTAGGACCCCACTCTTATGACCTATCACATGTGTCTGACAAAGTAGGATGCTACCTCTTTGTCTTTCAAAACCAACACCTAAGTGACTTGGAAAACAGACTGAAAGTGAGGCAGCACTAAGAAAACCGGGGCTTCGTAGGCCAAGTATAAATGAGGCACTGACCCCATGCCAGGTGCTGTAACATAAGCTAGCTACTCCATTAACCAGCACACTGGTCCTCAGGGGGACATCATCATGTTCATCTTAACAGATGAAGAAGCTGCGGTATTCAAAGACCTGCCAGAGTCCCAGAGCTGGTCAGTCCCAGGACCCAATTCATAGTCAGGTCTCGAACTCCCAAGTCCGTGCTCCTTCCAGGCATCTAAGCTGCTTCTTTTGATACAGAGTGACGAAGATCAAGAGAGGGACCATGCTGACTGGAAAAAGAGAACCTTTGGGGAGAAAAAGGCAACTCGAGGAGAAAAAAATTCAACCTCCATCTTCCAGTCAGAGAACATAGTTTGCTTGTGATTAACTTCAACCTGGTTAACCAGCATTCCCCCTCCTACTATTAAGGAAGAAGACCTACTTGCAAAATAATTGAGGAATCTATCCTCTCTTCCAAAGATGTCGGATGGCTTTATGATGGTAGCTTCTGGAAATGCGTCTCTCACTTCTTTCTCTCCAGCAGCCTTAACAACCAAACACAACAGAGTTCTGCGGTGAGTTAACGAAGCTCCCACTCCTTCCACTGCGGGGACGCAACGCATATTTCAAGGTCGTATTTCCTCCAGGTTAAGGGAATCATATTATTCGTAACACTCAGCTACAGTCACCCCCCTGCCCCCGCCCTTACATTCAGTTTCGCTTTCCACAATTTCAGTTACCCGCGGTCAACTGCGGTCCAAAAATATTAAACAGAAAATTCCAGAAATAATTCGTAAGTTTTAAATTGTGTGCTGTTCTGAGCAGCGTGATGAAATCTCATGTCATCCTGCTCGGGCCTGCTGGCACGTGAATCTCATATCGTCACAAGAAGAAGGGGGAGTACAGTCAGCAGATATTGAGTGAGAGAATGGGGGGCCATTCATGAAACATTCATAAACATTCATGAAATTTTTATTATAGTCTATTGTTATAACTGTTTACTTTATTAGTAGTTATTGTTGTTAGTCTCTTACTGTACCTAATTCATACACAAAACTTTATCACAGGTATGTGCATATAGGAAAAAGCGAAGTACATATGGGGTTTGGTACCATCTTCGGTGTCAGGCAGCCACTGGGGGATTTGGAATACATTCCTCATGGTAAGGAGGAGACAAGTCTACACGGAAATTTTTTTAAAAATACTAACACATAAAAACGCTCCACCTCTTATAGCTCTTGCTGGGTTTCTTCCCATATTTATTCTAAGGAAGTTTATGCGGAAGAAGAAAGAAGGAAAATCAGAGTAGACTCACTTCCTAGACAAGGTGCAGATACCAGCACCTGGTTCAGCCATCCTGCCTACCCGCACCCCCTGGAGGTGACATCAGAGCCCCGGTGGACTTGGACCTCCGTTTCTTGAGCTTCTCAACTCCAGGGACCTCGTCTTCACCCCACTTCAGCCACTCTCCACTTGGAGGCCTCAGACCAGAACAACCCAAGTGCCCCTCCTCTGAGCCCTACATGAAGACGTGCCGCTTTCAGAGGACCAGCTCCTGGGCCGCCAGCCTGCTTGTTCTCTGCTCCTCTGCTCCTGAGATGTGCTCCTTCAAGTTCTCGGGGACCCCATTCCACTGGGTCTGCCCTCCCCCACACCAATCCCTCCGAACGTCCCTTGCCCTAGATTAGATTCCATGGCCCAACTTGTCCATCACTCTCTTAGCGATACTGTAGACTACCTGCCCCCTTGTCCTCTACTCCACCCACCAGGCAAAATCCCAATCCTGGAAGAACCCACTAGCCTCCTTCTTTAAGCCATGCACTCCTGCTGCCTTCAGAGCTACAGGAAAATAAACAAGTACAAATCATCAATTGGTAACACATAAATTCCTGTCCCCAGTTTTAACCGGGCTCGTAACATTTCCCAGAAATAGGGTTTCCTTCTAATTAGTTTACATTTCCAGTTGACAAATTTCAAACCTTTCTGTTCTATTCAAGTTTCTCCCTTATTTTCCCCTCTTCCTTCCAGTAAATGACTTCATCTTCTAATTCAGGGAGAAAGTACAGCAGCAGAGAAAAACCACCTGGTGTTCCCAGTGCTGAATCTACAAAGCCAGGGGCACGAAGCAACATTCTCTCCTCCTTCCTGACCAGAGTGGAGGAACTCACCTCCTGTCACTTTCTCAGAAACCTGCCCACTACTCCAGCCCACACATCTGCAGTCAGGCTCCCCTTACCTGCACCTTCCCACCAGCATTTCAACGTCAAGATCGTCTACCTTAAAAGAAAAAAGAAATTCCAGCTCTTCCCCTCCAGCCTCCTGCCCCCTCCTTCCTCTTAGTAAACCACCTGAGAACGATGCTGTCTTACTGTCCCTGCTGCCTCCGCCCCTGCCTGCTCTTCACTCACTGCTGCCCCGACACCTGCTCAAACTGCTCTTGATAAGCCCACCGAGGACCTGCGGTGTAGACCCTGGCTGACCCTGCAGCTCTGACTCACCTCTTCACCTTCCCCCTGCTTCTGTAACCTCAGACTCTCCTGGCGTCCCTCCTGCCCCTCCGTCCGCCCTGCTCAGTCCTCTTGTTTGCTTTTTGCAGGAGCACCCTTCTCCTCGTCCCCCACACCCCCCCGTCAGTGCTCCTCTGGGTGCTGTCCAGAGCTCTCTGCTCTCGATTCATCCCCATGAGGCCACCTGGTCCCCTCGTGTTGCTTCAGTTAACAACAAACAGTGGGGACTCCCATGTTCATATCCCCAAGCACCCTCTTTCTTCGGAGCTCCAGGATCTTAAACCCCATTCTCCACTGGGACCTGGGTGACTGACATGCACTTGAGCTGCAACCTGAGTCCAAAACTGGATCATCCTCTTCCATTCTCCACAAATAACACCTCTCAATTTGTGCTACACACTGGGATTACACAGGGGGAGGTGTAAATACTGATGTCCGAGTTCCACCCCCAGAGCCGCTATTTCCGTTGGTCTGGGTGCCCTGGGCATCAGGATTGTTCAGTCCCCTCCATGATTCTAATGGGCCACTAAGGCTGAGAACCCCGCCCCCAGCACCCGGTCCTTCTCAAGGGTTCCTCATTTTGTTCAACAGGAGCGCCATCACGCAGGGGTTTAAGCCTGCGGGCTGGGCACCGCCGAGCCCTCCCTCACCCTCACCACTGACTACCCCACCTCCGCCCCCTCCAAACAATTGCGAACGCGGGTGATTCTCTGAATGCTAGGGCAGGGGCAGGCACGGGCTTCACTCTCTCACTCCCTCTCCCTCGCTCTCATACAGAGAATAGTGTGTACGCTGATTTATGACTTATAGTAAGCCTTACGTTAAGTACGGTAATGACGGTGAGCAGGCCTGTAAAAATTTTAAAAAGTATTAATTTTGACTTCAGGTTAAATCATTGCTACTTAAAAGTGTAACTATTGATATTATGAATTCCAGCAATAGTATGAAAACCAGCTTATCACAGAACGCTTTGAAATCCCGAGTCAGGTGTTCTTAACCAATTCCTATTTTTTCCTTCCAGAAACTTTGATTTTGAGGTTGTTTTTGTAAAGATTCCCCAAGCTACTTTGCAACACCTAGTGCATCTGGAATTGTTTTCCTCAATGGACTAGAAACTAGATGTGGGCTAAGACCATGTGTGTTTTATTTACCCTGTATCCCCAGCGCCTACTACAACATGGAGCACGTAGTAGGTGCTTAATAAATAATTTGGTCAATTAAAGAATGCAGTGGAACCAAAAGCTGGAGCCAGTGTCAAGGAACTCTGCGTCCTTATCAATCTGACCCAAAGCAGGCTCCTTAGGAACCAACTGCTGAAGGCACTCCCGGGCACCACAATCCCTACTGAGTCCCTGATGATAAAACATTGCAGGTTACAGACCGACTCCAAACCAGGCTGCTCAATCCCTAGGCACAATGTGGACTGCAGTGGGGTTTCTGGGAGTCCAAGAAGCCTGACTACAATGTGAACAGCCATTTTCCCTGGTAAATACTTATCCTGTCACCCCCAGCCTTCACATTACCCCTCCGAGCATGGCATAAGATCATGGCTATGCAAGGGGTCAGAGAAAGAAGGATGGTCCTTTAGCTTTGGTGGCTGACACAGGTATGACTCTTATGCAGGAAGCATACTCTACCTTTTGTGTTTACTCTGTAATTCTGTGATGTGCCAAGAAACTTTACACCCTGGAGGGTGGGTAATAGTATGATCTACCCATCTTTGAGGCCGCTTAGCACAGTTCCCTGCAAACAGAAGGCACTCAGCTACAACTCAGCCACACAACAATCACATCCTGGATATGGAGAATCAGAAATCCCCCTTGATTCTGGATACATCAGTGAGAAACCTTTCTCACTTAAACTCACGTTTCCAATGGGCTAAGAAACTCAAGCTCTGTGAACCACTTCCCAAATCAACTTGTTACTTACCTTATTTCTCAGATATTTAGAAGAGCTTTTAATATCGGCATTCAGATGTGAAACGTGAATAAATTTTTCAACTCCAGCTTCCTTGGACACTTGAGCGATTGCTTGGGGAATCTTTACAAAAACATCCTCAAAACCAAAGTTTCTAGCAGGAAAAAATAGGGATCGGTTAAGAACACCTGACTCAGGACTCCAAAGCATACTGTGATAAGCCGGTTTTCATACTATTGCTGGAATTCATAATATCAATAGTTACACTTGTAAGTAGCAATGATTTCACCCAAAGTCAAAACTAATATTTTAAAAACATTTTACAGGCCTCCTCACTGCCATTACCATACATAATGTAAGTCTTACTATAAGTCATAAATCAGCATACATACTATTCTCTGTCCTCAAGGAATCCCAAGGCTGAGGCCCTTCAAAAACATCTGGCTGCACTGACTGGGCGGGGAGGGGAGAAGCGCTGGGTGCTGGAGGGGAAATCACTGCTCACCCCCAGGCCTTTGCTCTCCTCAGGGGAAAACAAGGAAACTAAAAAAAATACATCAGTGCTTGCTTCCGCAGCACATATACTAAAATTGGAACGATACAGAGAAGATTAGCATGGCCCCTGGGCGAGGATGACACGCAAATTCATGGAGCGTTCCATGTTAAAAAAAGAAAAAAAATGCATCAGTCACCAACTAGATCCAACAACACGAACGAAGTGTCTGCCCTGTACAAAGCACTGCTGGTCATCACGGGGGCTATAAAGTTGGATAAGACCCTCCAAGTCATCAAAGAACTTAAAAATATGTGATGAGGCAGACGTCTCTAAATCAGTCTCAGTCAAACTCTCATAAATGTGAAGAAAGAGGCGTGAACAGAGTGCTGCGGAAGCACAGGATTCAAGCATTATTTGTTGATAAACAACCCACACAAGGGCTAAAAAGAACTGTTCAAACTGGTACTCATGCCATCTTTGATTAAAAACGTGGAGAATAGATTGAGAACGCTGTTCACGCGAGAAAACCCAGTGTTCAGCTTGCCGGTCAGTGGGACAGGAAAACCCTCCTTCCTGACTCCACCCCAGCTGGTGATGACTGGCATAATCACTGGCACAATCCGCAGTGGCTTTTTATTGCTTCTTACACCAGACTTACCACCAACTGAACCCCCGGCGGGGGGAGGATTGGGGTTAGGTGGGGAGGGTGGTCACTGGCTGTGGAAAGGTTGTTCAGTCAATACTCATTGATGAACTAATGAAAAATGTCACAACTACAATCCCTGGCATGTTACGTGCCCAACAAATGTCTACTGAACCTTAAGCCAGCTTTGCAAAGGAGAAACGAGGGTCAAAGACTTACTTGGTTTCCCATTCTCGCCCAACGAGATTGATGACCACGTTGCTGTGCTCCACAGCTCTTCGGATCGAGTCCTTGTCTCTCCCGTTCCATTCCTATAACAGCAGGAGCCAGTCACATGAAAACATCAGGGGTGCGCCCTGGCACAAAACACGTCTGTAGCTCCCCCCATCAGCAAGACTCACAACGGGCCCTCTGTTGTCGTCGCGAGACGGTGCCCTTTCACACCGGCTCCACTGACTACAACAGAAACGCTGCTGATTCTCTGGCTCTTCCGGAAACAAAGAGGTCAAAGCACATTTTATTCAGGTAATAGCAGGTGACAGAACTAGAAAAGACACTATTCATTTTCACGGGGCAGAGCAATTTTTGTCCTCCCAACTGCCCCGCAGAAGCCTGTAAAGGAATCTAGCAATCCAGTCTCCCTTCCTGAATGAAATACAGCCAAAGAACCGAGGATCATTTGGGAGGTAAACTGACTTTCCCTTGTTAGCACCAACCAGTTAGACGGAAGATAGGAGGGGTGTCTCTCAAAGGTTAACGTTAAATTGGGAATACTCATGACTATTTTCTTATTTCTTTTTAACTCTTTACTCTTTATAATCCCAGATCTGGTCATTTTTGCTTTAAAGACATGAAAACAGCACTCAGAGAGAAGTGACCTGCCTATCAGTTCAGGGTGAGCTGATGGCAGACTTCGGTGGAGACCTGCACTTGTGAGCAGGCGTTTAGGACTGAGGTCAGATCAACGTGTCTTGTCCAAAACAGTGACAGGGGACTAAAGACCCCCGGACAAAGGCAGAGCATCTTCTATGTTAAAATGAAAATAAAATTTGAAAGCATTTTGAAGGAAGATAATAAGTAGTATGGATTTCTTAGTTGTATCTGTGAGTGAGGGGGGTGGGAGGGAGAGTGAGAAAAGAGGGGAGAACGGAAGAGAAGCGGGGCGCTGGGGGAGAAGGAGAGACAGCGAGCAATAGAATGCCTGTGCAATTTAGAAAAGAGAGAGAGGGCTACGGGAATCAGATTCAAGAGCAAAAAGATGAAGCCCTCACCAGGCAGCGCTGGTGACAACTGACTGTGGAGGATGCAGTACAAGAGACGGAACGCAAATTCCACTGTGCCATTTACTATCAGTGTACAAATGCTCTCTCCAGACGCCATGCAAAACTTGAAAATACGACCTACCCCACGGGGTTGCTATGACGAGTAAGTGAAATATACAGAAAATCTGCAGCACAGCAAGCAACACACTCAACGAAAAAAGCGCTCTACACATAATGAGCTTAACGCGGCCTTTTCAGAGAAGATGACACAGGCGGGAAAGGGTGAACCCAAGAAGACTCAGAGGGGAAGAGCTTGCGGCATAACTGCGTGAATGGCCCAAGAGTGATGCCCGGAGAGGAGCAGTCAAAAGGAAACCAAGTTCCCAGGAATAAAGGCCCAGGGGCACGATCAGGCTGGTGAACCAAACGGCTGTTCAGACGGCAGTTTCCAACAGAGACTAAAGTGGGGAGATCGGCACCCCACACCCCATGTGGTCCCTCCTTCTCAAAAATAAACAACAACAATATACTGAGGCGTCCCCCCTGTTACAACTTTCCTGGGCTTCCCCTTTCATAAACATGACCGTATTCAAAGTTATGCACTTTGTGTCTGTACGCCCTGTTAAGACTGAGTTCCCTGTGGTCTTGTTCAACAAGACACACTCAGAGCTTAGCTCAACGCCAGGAAGGGAGCAGACACAATAAACACCCATGGAAAGCATGGAATACATGTCATTCAGCTTAATTCCAATGACTCCACATTTGCAAGCCGGTAAAAGTTTTCATCCATCACTTGTGAAATATGTCAGTTTTGAGGACTGACAAGATGACTGATGATCTTCAGTCACAGAGAACTAGGAAAAGGCTAAGCTCCTCTAACTGTAATACCAAGCAGATACTTGAGAAAAAAGATTGTGGAAAAGAAAAACACTTCAGAAATAAGAAATTTCCAATATAAATATTATATTTAGCTTGTGAACCTTCAGTAAAGAATAAATGAAAATGCCATTAAAAATAAGTCAAAATTTAATGAGGTCACAAATAATCTGTGTGAATAAAATAGATACTAAGGATGTTTAACAAACATTTTTTAAAAGAGGAAAGTGTGTCAGTGGAAGCGCTCAGGCCCAGGCAGGATGATGAAAGTAAGAAAAGTTAGCTACAAGAACAGCTGACCCAAGCCCCCAGGCCCGGAGTGTTTCTCCACAGGAAACTGCAGGCACTGGGACAGCATCATTCTCTGTGGAAAGGACCTGCGCACTGTAGGGTGCTCTGCATCCCTGACCCCTGCCTAATAAACCAGTATGGTCTCCGGTCACTGGGACAGCCAAAAGGGCCCACACATTTCTCATCACTCCCTTGAAGGTTCTCCCCACACAATTCCCCCTACCCTGCTGGCAACTAACTATTGGCCTAAAGGAAGAACCTGCAGGTTGAAGAATAACGACAGTAAATGCTCAGGAAGAAGTGCTGGAAGTCATGTCTATCCAAGCCAACCAAGTTATAAAACACCCTACTTGTGATTTTCTCTATCGAAGCACTGCCCAAGAGAAATATAACACGCGGCACATATGTAATTCTAAATTTCCTCTTAGCCACTTTTAAAAGAATAAAAAGAAACAGGTGAAATTCATTTTAATAATATTTTATTTGACCCAATTTATCCAAAATACTATTTCAATATGTAAAAAATTATTAACAATATATTGAATATTATCTTCTTCGAACCAAGTCTTTGAAATCTGACGTGTAATTCACACTTACAGCGCACCTCAATCCACACCAGCCACATTTCAAGGGCTCAAGAGCCACACGTGGCTGATGGCTACTGGCCAGCATAGGTTTAGAGCAGAGGTTGGCAGACTATGGCCCACAGGCAACTCTAGCCTGCAATCTAGCTTGGTAAACAAAGTTTTATTGGAAAACAGCCATTTGTTTATATATTACCTGTAGCTGCTTTTAGGCTACAAGGGCAGAGCTGAGTAAACATGACAAAGAGCCTATGACCTGCAAAGCCTAAAATATTTCCTATCTGGCCCTTTAGAGAAAATGTTTGCTAACTGCTGGACTAGGGTTTACAAGAATGGCCTGTGAATGGAGGATGCCCTTGGTCCACTCCGGGATGAAGTTGCTGCTTTATTATACTGCCTCTCTATGCTAAAAATGACCTCAGTAATTTACATTTATCAATTCCAATAGTCAGTAACAGGGGCTCTTACCAGAAAGATAATCTGGCCCAGGTCACCCATTGGGCGAAGGTGCATGGTATCATATGGCTCACACCGGTAGGGGACGATCACCTGTGACCCCATGCGACCTAAAAAAGAATGGATTGGAACAAGGGTCAACGTTAACATAATATGGTTACATTATACAACAGTGATTTTGTGACATTTAAATTCTAGTATGATAGGTGAATTGATTCTATTTTTAGTAAGAAACATATTTTGCCATGCTAGAGATGTCATAACTTTTCAGAGCCCCCTTTCCTGTATTAACGTCCGATATAGGAAGTCTGGGCCTGTTCATAACATACAGCAGACCAAAATTACATAAATCCAAGATAGGAGTAATTCAAAACACCGTTACAATGAAAAGAAAGTTCTCATTAGGCTTTGGAGTACGTTGAACGCAAGGAACTTTACCAAGGTGGTTGACAACATAGCGGCCCAGGAATCCCGTTGCTCCAAACACAGTGGCCACAATCCCACTAACTGAGGAACGCCCACCTTTCCCATGAGGTGTGAGTGCAGGATGAAGCTGGCGCTGGGGTGGGCCACGAAACACAGATGTGGCTATTGTAGTAACAGAAGAACCTTAAAGAGAACCCCAGAATATACATAAAATTGACCATGAACTCAAACAGCTTCTTTTCCTAGAAACACGACATTATTTTGCTATCAGTATTTTCATTTACTTAGGTTACAGTTTAAATTTAACTTTTATAATTTAAGTAACAACAGCAATAATAAACACAAATTATGGCAACAAAAAATCCATAGGACATAAGGAAATGTATAAAAGTTAGAAAGCAAACTCCCTGCCCTATAGGATATAGTTTACCTAAAAAGATAAATCACGTTAAGAAAGATAATAATAAACAGTTACAAATTAAGAGAGTATAAATCTCTACATGAAAGGAGCAGAGAGAATGCAAAGTAAACGTGCCATAAGTTAGAGAATCATGAGGAAGGACTCCTGAATAAAGTGTTTTGAGAAAGATCTGAAAGAGTAATAACAGGAAAGATAGATTTGCACGTGAAACACATAACACATCTAACAACGTAGGGGTGGGAATGAATAAGCCCAGCACAGGGAACAGCAAAAGACGTACCTGGAACAGACTGTAAAACTGATGATGAATGAAAAACAGAGTTGATGATATGGGTTGGAGGTAGAGGTAAGAGATTATTATTATTATTATTTTTTGAGGTACGCGGGCCTCTCACTGTCGTGGTCTCTCCCATTGCGGAGCACAGGATCTGGACATGCAGACTCAGCGGCCATGGCTCACGGGCCCAGCCACTCCACGGCATGTGGGATCTTCCTGGACTGGGGCACGAACCCACGTCCCCTGCATCGGACTCTCAACCACTGCGCCACCAGGGAAGCCTAGAGATTATTTTTTTAAAAGAGTACAGTTCAGGGGCTTCCCTGGGGGTGCAGAGGTTAAGAATCTGCCTGCCAATGCAGGGGACACAGGTTCGAGCCCTGGTCTGGGAAGATCCCACATGCCGTGGAGCAACTAACTCTGCGAGCCACAACTACTGAGCCTGTGCGCCACAACTACCGAAGCCCGCAGGCCTAGAGCCCATGCTCCGCAACAAGAGAAGCCACCGCAATGAGAAGCCAGCGCATGGCAACAAAGAGTAGCCCCTGCTCACTGCAACCAGAGAAAAGCCCACGCACAGCAACAAAGACCCAACACAGCCAAAAATAAATTAATTAATTAATTAGTTTTAAAAAAATAAAAATAAGAGTACACTTCAGACTTAATAAAAAACTAATGAAAATCATCAAAAGTAGATAAGTAAGTAACTAAGAAAGTATCAATAAGTCTGTTCTGCTTTCTAGAGCTGACTTTCCAGTGGCACTATGCCCAGAAACCACTGATTTTCCCATCCAAAAGTATGGAATTGGAGAAAAAGCCTAGCTTACCGAATAGTTACTGCAACCATAGAGACTAGAAACAAACAATGCAGATCAGACACATAATAGTAACAAAATAATAATGTATAAATAACAGCTAAACTTACAAAGGCACCTGGCATCGTTCTTAGCGCTTAATAGATATTATTTTGTTTCACACTATCTTTATTGCCACTTTACAGATGAGGAAACCAAGGCTCAGAGGGGTTACATGACTAACCCAAAGAGCCTGCAAAGGAAACTGAAAAGTGGCCCAGTGAGGTGAGAGGAAAGAAACAGAAGAAAATGGTGTCCAGAAGCCAAAAGAAGAAAGTGATTGATGGAGAGAATAGTCAACTCTATCAAATGCTGCTGAAAAGTGAAGTAAGAGGAGGGCAGAGGACCCTAGGATCTAGAAAATGTTGGCTGTAAATGGCCTGAACAAGAGCAATTTGATTGGATTAGGAGAGTGCGGCAGGGAGGTCCTAAGAGGAGTATCGAAAATTCTTCTCTGGGGATACGATGTAAAGGGACAAAGAAAAATGGGACTAGAGGAACAGGAAGACAAGGAAGGGTTCTTTTAATTTGAAATATTATAACATATTTAGATGTTGATGGGAACGACCCAGTAGAGGGGAAATGTTAATGACTCAGGAGAGGGGAGGAAGAGGGAAGGGAGGATGGGATCAAAGGCCAAATGAGGGAACTGGCCTTCCATCAGACCAGGAGAAGCTCATACACTGTAAGAGGGGGGAAAGCAGAGAATTATCCCAGCTCAGCTATTAGATTTTCATGGTGGG
Organism: Orcinus orca; assembly: GCF_937001465.1. Lineage (NCBI taxonomy): Eukaryota > Metazoa > Chordata > Mammalia > Artiodactyla > Delphinidae > Orcinus > Orcinus orca. The sequence continues at coordinate 5,040,039 of NC_064569.1, read as the reverse complement.
AAAAAGATTGTTCCCATCTGATTCCTTTCCGTTCTCTGTAAAGCTAAGAATAAGACAGAAGCACGTGTTAAAAGTTTTAGGAGACTGGCAGTGTTAACTAGTCATATGGAGAAAGGGAAAGCAAATTTCCTAGAAAAAATGTGCTGAAAATCCACTTGAGATTTGCATTCATGGATTTAAAATAAGGACACTCAATTCGTTTGGAGTTTTCCTTAGCTTAGCTCTCAGCCGCTCAGGGGCAGGCAGGAAATACGTGGAAAGCATATGTGGAAAGCTTGCTCTAATCAGCATTGATTTTTTTATGTCAAAGGGATAAGGGCTGGGGAGTTGAGAATGTATGAAAGGGAATGATTAGAATGATGAGTAAGGAAGTTAGGGCACAGGATAAAGGACAGAGCAAATAAAATGAGAAGAATTACTGGAGTCTAGGTATGAACATCTGCAAGGACTGTTATGAGGATTGGAGTAAATGTGTGTAAAGCATTTGGCACGTTACCCAGCACACACTAAGAATTCCAGGAGTGTTTTACTATTACTTTGAAATTCCTCAGAAAGTAATATTACACTAACCTCACATGGTTATTTGTTTTTTCAACAATTACCAGCCAAGCATTATTCTAGAAACTGTGACTAACATAGTAAACAAGACAAAGTCCCTGGCCTCATGAAAGTTACATTTTAGACGGCTGATACGAAAATTAATAATAAATGGGCTAGGGCTTCCCTGGTGGCTAAGTGTTTAAGAATCCGCCTGCCAATGCAGGGGACATGGGTTCGAGCCCTGGTCCAGGAAGATCCCACATGCCGCAGAGGAACTAAGCCCGCGCACCACAACTACTGAGCCTGAGCTCTACAGCCCGCGAGCCACAACTACTGAGCCCACGTGCCACAACTACTGAAGCCTGCGCGCCTAGAGCCCGTGCTCCACAACAAGAGAAGCCACCACAATGAGAAGCCCGCACACCACAACGAAGAGTAGTCTCCGCTCACCGCAACTAGAGAAAGCCTGCGCGCAGCAACAAAGACCCAACACAGCCATAAATAAATTAATTAATTAAAAATAATAATAATAATAAATGGGTAAGTATGTCACGGTGCCTTGCACACTGTAGGTTCTCAATAAATATGTTATTACCCTCTTTGGCTCCAGCCTCTCCATTTTCTTCCATTTATTAGGAACACCATTAGGAAAATAATATCCTTTATTCATTAAACCTACTTTGGTTTCCTAGTGTTAGTATCTAAACCAATAGCCTCCAAACATATTTGCTTCCACACCGCGTAAGGGTTTTTTTTTAAAGTATTTATTTGTAAATTACATGCACGTTCTATGTAGTACCAAAATGTTATACACATTTTGCAACACACATGAAAGCCCTTAGAACAGTGTCTGCTATATAGTTTGAACCATGTGTTAGCTATTGTTACTACTACAGAAAACTTTTTTTCTTTAAGTTCTAATGCTGTATTTTTATACACCATTGGTTCCTCTTGCAAAATCCACTTGGAAAACCACTGGTCTAAACTCTGCTTGGCTTTCAAAGGCCTCCATTATTTGACCCCATCTAACGTATTCAACCTCCTTTCCTACTATTCCAGATCTTCAGGTAGTCATCTCACTGCCTCCATTCTCACCCCCTTGTCCTTGCTAGTGCCAGGAAAATGTCCAACCCCTCTGACTTTCCAGATCATAACAACCCTAAAAAAAATTTTTTTTTAAATCAATGGAAGCGCTGCAATTCTCCACTGCCCTTTCAATCTTCCCTCCCTACTTCAGATGATCTACTTTTTCCCTTTTCTGATTTCCTGTGGTACTTAATAGTCTCGCCACATTTCACTATATATGTTTTATACAGTTCTGTAGTGTTTTGATTATGTTACACACTAGACTTGCCTCTCCCGAGTTTACTCAAAAGCTTACTTTACCAGAGAGTGTAAAGCAGAGTGGTAAAGAGCACAAGCTACCGTGTCAAGTTAAAAAAAAAATGTTAAAGGAAAAAATTTTATGAAAATGTCTAGAACTGTGGTTAGCCGACAGCAGGAACTCAGTAAATTGTCGTTATTACCATTCACAACCTACACTATGTGGCACCAATGTAACAGTTTAACAAGAACCAGCAAATGTCTTTGCAAAGAAGTGAGCGCTACGAAACCATCCATTATAAGTGATGTGCACCAACCACCTGCCCAGAGGCGTGGAGGAGCTCTACCCAAGATGGAAAAAAAAGAATCCTCCAAATACTCCTGACTCTCACCTCTGGCTGAACATTAGAAGTACCTGTGGAGCTTTTTAAAATTTAAGGTACAAGAAGCCAGTCTCAAAAATTCTGATTGAATAGCTCTTCAATGAGTCTACATTTCTTTTTTTTTTTTTTTTTTTTGTAGCGCTCGGGTCTCTCACTACTGTGGCCTCTCCCGCTGCGGAGCACAGGCTCCGGACGCGCAGGTTCAGCGGCCATGGCTCACGGGCCCAGCCACTCCGCGGCATGTGGGATCTTCCCGGACCGGGGCACGAACCCGCGTCCCCTGGATCGGCAGGCGGACTCTCAACCACTGCGCCACCAGGGAAGCCCTCCATTTCTATTTTTTTATAAAGCTCTAAGAATGATTCTGACATGCACCTAATTTTGAGAGCAAATGATATTCTGTAATAACTAAAATACACTATGGAAAAATGCAGTTTCTGGAGGTTGATGCAGGGCATGTTTGTGAAGGAGAGGAGGGTGAAATAATGATGATGAAGTGTAACTATATTCCCAATTTCCTTGCTTTTCTAGCCTCTCTTAGTGAGTGTAAGAGCAAATGCGTGTTTTCAACTTGAGGACCACAGCAGATCCGATCAGAGTAGAAGGGAAAATAAACTACACTTAGACAAATCCTAAGATATTCTTTTATTCTTCTTCCTTTTTTTCCACCAATGTCCTGATTCTTCTCTGTCCTGAGCATCCCTCGCTCCCCGAGGCCTCAACGCCTCCACATTTGTAGGAATGGTTTTGATTTAGAAAGTGCTTTTATAAATACTACTTCACTGAATCTTCTCGGAAACTCCCTGACGTTGTAGTATGATCATTTCCACTGTGATGCGCAGAATCTGAAGTTGAGGCCGATTAAGAGTTTGCGCAACGTCATAAAGTCAATTCATGAAGAACCTTTTCTCCACTACCCTTTTTTCCCCCCATCATTTTCAGATTCCTCCCCCGCCTTCCCCCCAATACTTCTTATAATCCCAAACGCTTACAACCCTATCAGTACTTTCTCGGTCTTTCACATGTCCCCCTTTTTCCTCTCCCCTTCGCGTTGCTCACGTTCTCCCAGCGAAGACCCCTTCCCAGGTGCACAATTTAATACGTGAGCCGGGGAAGGGGAGGAAAAAGAGGAACTGGACAGAGGCAGCTCCGGACCTAGAAAAACCAGGGTGCCCAGGGACTCAGCGTGACCGGTGCACCACGGAGCCACTCCCGAAACTTTAGATCCGCATCTTGGACTCCCGATCCGGGGCCGCCGTTCCCGGTGACACTTACGTGACATTGGCAGGGCCCTGACAACTCGGGGGTGAACGGCGGCTGCCATCTTCTCCCACAATGCCCCGCCGCCGGCGCTCGGCCGCCTACGGCCACTAAGCTGGGTCAAAAGGTATCTTTCCCGACTGTCTGCGCAGGCGCTAACCGGGAACGGAAGGGGCGGGTCCGAGGCTAGGGTGAAGAGTGGGCGGGAAGAGTGTTGGGGAGAGAGCTGGAGGGGCTGGGGGGACGCGAGGGAGACGGGGAGGAGGGGAAGTAGAAAGAAAGGAGTCTTAGGGTCGGAATCCCCGGTCTGGAGTGCACCGTAAAGATAACCTCGTATTGTCGAGGAACCTGAAGTTCACAGTGGACCGGGGACTGACTCAAGGGCAAAATGGCAGCACCGCAGCTCTCCCGACTCTCAGTTCACCGTGCCCTGAAAGTGTCAAATGGGGCGGCCCCGGTGAGGTGGGGAAGGAGGAGGCGTGGCCCCTGCGCTCGGGACGCTCTTCAAGGAGAAAACTCGGGCCCAGGGGACTGGAGGGGGCGGGGACTAAGAGAGAAAAAGTGAGGATGAGAAAGGATGCCGTCGTGGAACCGGAGCAGGTTCCGTCCGGAGCCTTGGCTCTTGCTGTTCCTTTTTCCTGGCGTGTCACCAGCTCAAGTCTTTGCGGGTTGGTGACTTCGGAGACGACTTGTCTGACGTCTTCTATCATTCCACCTGTCCTTTAATTACTCTGATTTATCAAAGCCTTTATCTCACCACCTGACATGAATCCAAGGATTCTTAACTTGGACTGCCACCCAGGAGTGGGCTTCAGGGGACTTCCCTGGTGGTCCATTGGTTAAGATTCCGTGCTTCCACGGAAGGACCCAACACAGCCACCCACAGGCGGTGCCCGTTCGAACACTGTTCTGGGAACTAAGGTCCTGCAGGCCGCATAGAGTGGCCAAAGAAAAAGGAGTGGGCTTCAGGAAGTCTGCGAACTTCCTGAAATGTCATGTCAAAGTTAGTGGGCGTGTATGCCATCTGCACGTTTTTCTAGGAGGAAACTTAAGATGGCTCTCTCTAGGGCAAAGGTTTGCAATTTTTTTTTTAAACTGTGGATCCGTTGGGAGTCTACATTGTTCCAGAAAGTATAATAGTATCCAGAGCTTATGGAAATTCCAGAAAGATTTGCATTTTTGAATACTTTCTTCGGGGCAACCTTTCAAGCTCCCTGAGTAGGGACAGCGATCAGCAACCTGTCTAATCGTGAGACATCTCCCTAGGGCTTATCAGAAAACAGACTTGTTTGGGGGAATCTTTCTAGACTCGGTCATTTCTTCAGTGCTTTGTGTTTTCAGGAAGAAAGGAATGTGCGTTGCTGGGATAGACAAAAGACATGTAGTGATCAGAAGTGGCCTGTTATTAGGCTTGTAAGGTTGGTTGATCCCACTCTACCCCACCCCCTCCGCTTACTGAAACGTCATCTTCCACAGTGAATTGGAAGAGGAAAGAAACTCTTGAAGAAATTTTATCAGAGAAGTTTACTAATGCTACACTATCACATTTCTTGGTCTCATCCTATGTTCACTCAGCACTTACATTTTGCTAATATTTGATTCTGGAGTCGATATGAATAAAAACATACCTTCCTGATTCTGATGAATTGATAGATCCCATTATCATTGGCCGCATCCTAACACCTGTGTAATATTGCCAATTATGTTTCATCTCCACGTCAAACAGTGCTTCACGTTCTCAATACTACTTTCAAGGTGGCATGATATTGCTGAAACAGCATCGACTTAAAACTCAAAAACTCAGAATGTTAGAGCCCAGTTCTAGTCTACCAGGTATCTGTTGTGAGCTGGGTAAGCTTCTACATCTGTCTAACAGGGAAGAGCACACTTGTCCTGTTTCCTCAGAATGCTACCGGAAGGATCAAGTGACATGGACGTGAAGGCGCTTTGTCAGCTGCAAAGCGCTGTGTGAGTGTACGTGTGTTCTGTTCACATCGCACTCAAGTGTCAAAATCACAGAATGTTAGAGCTGGAGGGGATCTTAAGAGATCAGCAAACTCAATTTCTTTATTTTAAAGATGAAGAAACTGAAACAATATAAAAGATTATCAGTAGATAAATAACCTTGTTGAAGGAAGCTTGTAAACCAGTAAGTCGTTTTTGAATTCATTAACAATTTTAATCTTTATCCTGTAGCGGTGTTCAGAGAGTCATTAAGAGTACCTAAGGTAACATTCCAAAGAGAGTGTACTGCTAATAAAGTCTCCTCAAGCCTAGAAATGGCCAACCAAACGCTCTTGGTCTGATCAATCTCAGTATGGTTCCTCAGGTCGAGAATTGCAGAGGATGGATTAGTGCTACTGCATCTGACCACCCAGAGATGGTCAGTTTAGGCAAAATATCTCAGAATTTTTTTTTATATAAAAGTTAAGATGCTTATAGTCAAGAAGAGTCCAGGCTGGACCCCACAAAATGAAGTGATTCCATGGGCTTTGCATAAAAAAATTTAGTAGACCCTCAATTCCTTAATTTCTTATTCTCTGCACCCATCTGGATTTGTTCATGTGTAATAGTTTCTTTGTTCTTTTAAATGGAATCCATTGGCATAACTTCCCCCTCCCATATCCCCTACCAAAATTAGACACTTAAATGAGAAAATTAATCTGGAGAAAGCAAGGCCAGTCCTTCCAAACTAAGCATCCGAGCCTTGGAATGTATCTTCACCCCTCCCCTTGGCCTTTGATCACTCAGTTTCTGGCAGCCTCAGCACTGTTGCCATGGAGACAGTGATATCACCAGTTGTGATTCTGATGTCACTCTCCATTCCCAACAAGGGGGAGGTACACGGAAGGCTGAGGGGAGGAAACAAGATCTTGAGCTGAGCACGAACATCCCAGCAACTTCATTGACTTTAAAAGTATATTCTGGAGTCTTCTGTGGTTCACTATTCCAGCTCTACAGAGGTAGGAAATCCCACTGGACTGAGAAAACAGCCCATTTTCTGATCCTCTGTGGTTAAAAGGGAGAATTCAGTGATAAGTGCTGGGCTAACTTTTAATGTTCAACCTCGCCTCCCTCTTTGCCCGGTCAATTTTAGTTTCACATCAGAATCTTCTGGAAATAAATGAGCCTCTCCCTCAGTACCATAATAGCTGAATGTACCATCTTTGCTGTTGAAGTTTTAATTTTGTTACAGATTGATCAGATCTCCTTGGCCATACTTTTGGGTACATGAGGGTGTCTTACTGTCTGCTTTCCAATTTCATGATGTGACTGGAAGCTTGACTGTGTGCTGACTTTTCCTATTCATGTGTGGCTGTTCCAAGAGTTTTTGTTTTTGTTTTTGTTGTTGTTATTGTTGTTCCCAGTGCTCTAATAGCAAAGTCAGACTGGTATAGCTCAGAGCCCCAATTCTCATCCACTTCCATCCTCTCACTGTTAGTTCTGACTCGGTGGCTAGACAACAGAGAACTGGGGGAAGGCACGATATATGTAGCTCTGTGGAGAAAATGTCTGTACTAACAGGGCAATGGAGGAAGAGGTTATTACTAAGGGAAAGTGAAACTATAGGAGAACCACAGGAAAGCTGAACAGTGAGTGGTACCACTGAGAAAAAGATACACACACACACACACACTTTTCTAATCCTTATTTAAACAAAATCGCATGAAACTGATTTCATCAACAACCAAATTTATTGAGTGTCTACTATACGCCAGGCACTTAGAGAAAGGGAGTGAGAGAGAAAAAGAGAATGGATGTAATAGAATATATTCTTCCTTTTTTAAACTAGTAATAAAAACTAGTCGAGGGGTGGGCTGGGAAAAAAAAACAAAACAAAACTAGTCGAATAAATTTCAAAACTTGATCAGGTATGTATCAACCCTGCAAAAGCTTCATTTATGCTGCCTGTAAATTTGAGTTTTTCTGTGAGCTTAGGAACCTTGAGTAAACAAGAGTAAACAAGAGCTCATCCTTATGATGAATACAGGAAACATGTCTCGAGATGGAGCTGTGGTCTGGGATACAGCACCATAACCAAGCCCCTGTATTGTTGTGCACTCCTGATTCATGACAGGCACTCCTCAGTTATCTCTGAGGTAATAATCACATTGACATTTTTAAGGAACATTTTAGGTCAGTCCTTCCATTGTCCACAGGGTCCCTCTATTGGCCATAGAAAAAATTCTTAGCTTCCGGAATGTTAACCTGCAGAGCTGTAAATATTTCAATGAATATATCCATTGTGGTTTTTTTAAAATTTATTTATTTATGTATTTTTGGCTGTGTTGGGTCCTCGTTGCTGCGCACGGGCTTTCTCTAGTTGCAGCGAGCGGGGGCTACTCTTTGTTGCAGTGCACGGGCTCCTCATTGGGGTGGCTTCTCATTGCAGAGCACAGGCTCTTCAGTAGTTATGGCACGCGGGCTCAGTAGTTGCGGCTCGCGGGCTCTAGAGCACAGGCTCAGTAGTTGTGGCGCACGGGCTTAGTTGCTCCGCCGCATGTGGGATCTTCCCAGACCAGAGATCGAACCCGTGTACCCTGCATTGGCAGGCGGATTCTTAACCACTGCGCCACCAGGGAAGCCTTATCCATTGGTTTTAATATTCCCTTTATGGGCCTCAATTTCCTAATCTTTAAAATGAGTATGTTACAATAAATGGTTCCTAAGGTCCATTTATCTTCACATTGTATATAGTTAGCCTTCTTTCCTCATCAAATTTAATAGATAACACAAAGCATCCTTTGCGTCTTTTATTTTCCACCCTAACTCCAGGATATTATTCACCAACTTTGAGGTTAAGAAATGGATGAATCCACTCATTGGCTCCATTAATCTCTAGACTCTGCTCTCTTTTCCATTTCGTTATGAGACAGGTATACAGATTCAGGAGTCTGAATATCACTATCATCCAAAGGTATTTAAGTACCTCTTTATATACACTATTATCCAGGACAATTTAGGGAATTTAAAGTCTAAAACAAACTTCATGGATGCAGACCAACATACAGAAGCTATAGAAAATAGAATAAAAACCTCAGGACATATGTAAGTGGAAGTGTTTGCTGACTCTATATAACTAGCAGGTGTGAAAGAAGTACAAGAGTGCTTTTGGCATATTGATTTATTTGTTTTATTGGGATAGGAGGTCTATTAGTAAATCATTGGATAAATATTTACACCTTCGATAAGTCCCTGGGGTGAACATATCCCCAAAAAGAGTCAAGCTTCATGCAGGTCTTAACCAGCCTAGCACACTTGAGCAAGTCATTTCTTTTTTTCTCAGATTCTCCACCTTAAGAAAGAAAAATTGAGCCATCTAGAATTAGAAATAGGCTGTATTCGTCTAGTCATTCTTTCAGCAGGCAATTAGAAGGAAAATAATTGATCTGGAAGCTAGTTTTGAAGTTAATTATGAATTCCCTTTGTAACATGAGGATGTATATTTCTCCCGAGTCCTCAAAGGAGTGCCTACAAAGTGTTTTGATTTTTTGTTTTATCTTTTTGGCTGCTGCCATGCAGCATGCGGGATCCTTAGTTTCCCAACCAGGGCTCTAACCTGCGCCCCCTGTAGTGGAAATGCTGGAAGCGCGGAGTCTTAACCACTGAGCTGCCAGGGAAGTCCATAGTGTTTTGAGATTCATGAACTCAGGGCACTTCTTCTCCATTCTAGCTACTTATCTTCTGACTTCCTATTTAAGCCAGGTTTGAGATTAGGCTAAAAACTTTCAGCGTCCTCGTTGTTAAATTAGTCTGTCTACCAACGATTTGAAGGTGGAGAATAACAGTAGTCATTTCAGAAATTATTGGCCAGATGATGAAACCTCTGTTGTCACGTAGGAACCATCAGACTGCACCAAGAATGAGACCTGGAATTTGAATGTGAATGTCATTTTGTGCTCATCACTTAGGTACCCCATGTGAAAAATCATAGGTCAAAATCATTATTTGGTAATAAGAGCAATAAAGTTCATATGTAAAATCAGCCATTTTTATTTGTGTCTTTCCATTGCAGGTTCCTTATATTTCATGGCAGGAGGAGTGGATAAACTTAGGAATAGTGAAGACAACAAGAAATTAATCCAGAGCTTTCCTCATAGCTCAGAACCTGTCCTCAGTAAGAGTAAGTGATCACACAACTTCCTTCCTTTCTGTACTTCATTTCCATCCTTGCTTTTTAATTGTGCTATATAATCTAAGGTCAGTAGATCCTATTGATTTTGTCATTTTCTATTAGAAGTAACTCATTAAGATGAAATGTAAACTGGAGATTAAAAGACCTGCACTGTCAACAGTCCAGGACAGCCTGTTTCCAAGTCTTCTGATTCTTTGGCCAAAGAACAGTGCCATCCCTTCCTTATGCATGGTAATGGTTCAAGGGTTCGAATATATACACAAAATAGTGAGCTGCTGAGAAACAATACAGGGTTTAACTTCATTGACATTAAAAGCTTCCTTGTTAGGGTTTAAAAAAAAATTAAAATAAGGTACCAAGAAGGTTAGGAAATCTCAGAGAAAATTTTTAAAGAAAAGAATAATTATCTTTCCGGAGCTTGCAAGTCTACTGCGGAGAGGATCTCTCCATATAAGCCCAGGCCCAGGGGTTCTCAATTCTAGATGTACATTAGAATCACCCAGAGAGCTTTTAAGAAATTCAGTGCCTACATTGCCACAGCCTAAAACCACTGAAATAAGATTCTATGGGGATTGGTCTCTCAGATACAGTATTTTTAAACAGTTGATCCTAAGTTTCAGTATTTTTAAACAGGGCGATTCTAAGGTCTAATCAGGGTGGAAAACCCATTGCTTATTCAAGGAATCTACTGTATTACAGTGTTAGGAAGAGAAAAGAAAGCAGTTTCCCCAGCTCAGTAATCTAAGTTAGTGGGGTGTGAAAACAGGAACGCATTCTTTTGGGAGCAAAGAACAGGTGGCTCTTGAAAGATCTTATATTTTCTTTTTAGTAATTACCCATAATGTTACGTATAACAAAAATAATAAATCCACTTACAATTAAGTTTAAATCATGTGTAATCTGTGTTTGAGTTGTGTTGGTTTCATCTGTGGGGGAGATGTATAGCCCACCACGATCTAAAGTCCTTTAAAGCAAATATTTCCAATTAACCAGATATTCAACCGCTAATAATGCTCCATTTATTTCAAGCAATTATTTTTACAACACAATTTCATTGTTAAAAAAATTAGGGTAAGCTTTTGGACTTTATTATAACAGAATTTTAAACCAGTATATTTGTTGGAATTAAAATTTAAATATATATGCCTGTTTCACAAAGATGTTTGTGAGGCATTGGGGAGGAAAAATTGGCCATCTTATCCCATGTTGCTTATTAAGAAGTATAGATCTAAGCAACATTTATAACACAAGAAGGGAAACTTCAGTGTGGAAGCCTGGTAATGGCATTCTGTCATGGAAAAAGAGGGCAGAGAGAAGCTGCCCATACTTGTAGATGATCAGTGGGCAAATATGACAACTAGTCCTGTTTCCAAGAACTAGCAAAGATGTGGTGCTGCAGAAAGTGGATGAGACTAAGGCCAAAGGCCAAGGAGTAAGTGGATTAGGGACCATGATGCTCACTTGTGAGATGAGGCAGTGAGAGCAGCGAGTATAAGCAATTCTTCCAAGAAAAATGACTACAAATGAGAGAAGAGAGAAATAGTAGCTAGAGGAGGCTCGGGAGGGAAGAATACATGTAAAATAAATTTCAGCTTTCTGGAAGACCAGGTAGATGGCGGTGCCATTACAGAGGTTAGGGAACAGAGCAAAGAGTCGGGAAGCTTATGAAAAAATCAACGTCAGCGAAAGGACATCACTGCCTCCAGGGCCCTTTGGATGGTGCATATGACGTCTCCCTTCTCCTGGCATTCAGATACTTGGTGGAACCTTGGAGAATGAGAATTCCTCCAGGACCCCTGGCTAATTGGAAGAGGGATTAAGGAAGCCCTTAATCTTAAGGAAGAGGTACTAGACTTGCTGCTAATATAAGTAAGTTAGTGCTCTAGGAATTAATTACAGTGAAGCCTACGTTACTGTAAAAAGTTGGTGGAGGCAAGAACAGAGAGGGACAAGTAAATTAATTCTACTCTGATCACATTGAGCTTTGAGCCTGTACTGAAAATCCAAGATCTGGAAGGTCTGTCAAGCCAGGACACAGAGAGCAGGACACGTCTGCTTAGGTTCATTCATGAGCAAATCTATATCAAGCACCTCTAGAATACACCAGCCTCTGGCCTCTGCACTAGAGATACATATGCTTAAGAAATCTTCCTGCAGTTGGGAGCTGACGATGAAAAGGTCCAGAGTTAAGTGGGTGTGGAGTAGCTCTTGGGACAGGTCTCTGTGGAGACCTGTTTTCCACATCTCAGCCTTTTACCTTATTTCTCCTTCCGTATAACTAGCCCTTTTGATGACCCATTCTCATTTTTTTTTCTTCTTGCAGATGTCGGATAGGGTTGACTGGTTACAAAGCCAAACTGGAGTTTGCAAAGTTGATGTCTATTCCCCCGGAGATGACCTACCCCAGGACTGGAAAATGGTAAGTGTGAGCCGCCTTATAAGTACTGAGTTAGGAATCTGTGCCATTAAGAGTAGCTTTATTCTCTCCACCACCACCTCTTATTCTTGAAGATGAAGTTATTGGGGGAAAGATGAACTCCTTTAGAACAAGTGATATTGTCATTCTGCCTACATCATTCAACTTAGTATCAGGCACCGTAAGTCAGAGTCCTGTCAGAAGATGGAAACCGCACCAGTAACTGAATATTAAAAACCTGTTCAGTGAAAAGTATTTAACTAAGTTAGCTACTAAAAGCTGTGAAAGAAGACTCAAAGAGTTCCAGAAGCAGCAAACGCAGAAGGCAGCTACTACCCCTAGGCTGAAAGAGTAAACAAGGAAGAAACTAAGGCTCATGAAAGCTCCCTCGCCCTCAACCAAGGCTGCTTCAGATCTCCTTGGAGAGAGTGAGCTGCAACAGGACAGCCACCTGCATCCCAGTGGTGCTGAAGACACTTGCCAGAGGGTACAGGGGGGACAGAAGGGAAACGCCTCCCACCTGTGATGACCACATAGTGCCCCTCCAGTGCCCTAGGTCAACAAAGCCAGCTGCCAAAGGAGAAGTGTTTAAAGAGTCCAGTTCCAGAGTCACAAAGCAAGACAAAAAAGGGTGGACCTGGAGTTGAGAGACAACAATGAATAACTGGCACAGACACTGTGCTGAGTCTTAGGGTCAGAGATAGATAGAAAAATAAATTAGAATTCTCTCCCTTTAAGGATCTCACAATCTAATGGGATCCCCATTGTAATCCTCATCCTTAGTACTAACATTTATCAAACATCTACTTGCATGTAATGTTACATGATCCATATTCTGTTTGTCCACAGTCTATTTGGTCTGCCTTATATAGCCTAAGAAAGAAAACATTAACAAATCTACATTAAGACATTCGGACATACAGATACTAGATATCCAATTAATGTAGAATGAGTGCTAACCAAAACTGCTTCCACTAGATCTTTTATTTACTTCTGCCCTTTTCTTTAGAAAAACAACAGAAGAATGAGTTTCAATATTAAATTAACAAAAATTTCTCAATTTTTCAATAAGTGAGAAGCACTCTAGCAGATGTAGTAAAGAATTAAAGTTTCTGTCCTCGTAGACCGTATCATTCATTTGGGAAAATAAAAAATACGCATGTGCTCTAAATAACTAGTAGACACCAATTATAAGAAGTTCGTGGTAGTTTGCCAAATGGATTTTCTGGACAGCAATTGCTCTGGGTGTTTACAGAACAGATCATTTAGAAGTGGGAGATAGGGAACATTTTATAAAGTATGTTTAATTGAGTTAGAGGTGAAGAATAGGACGGGAGGTGTATGTGTTGACTTAACACTAAGCTACTGAAGCAGAAGACGGCTGAGGAGAGAAAATTAAACCCCTTAACCCTTTTCATATTCTCCTTCAGGGCCATGAAAATTTTCCCTGTTCTTAATTAAGAAAGACTCAGAAATAATGGGGCATCCACCTTCCCCAACTGTTCAAGATGCTAGTCTATAAGAAAGTTAAAGGATGCAAGAGGGCAAAAGGTTTGGAGGAGATGGGTGTTTGATGGTCAACTCCATCAACAGAAAAAGAAACAGGGTTAGTCTTTCCGCCAGTCACTCTGACTTCATCAGCTACTTCTGCAAAATTCTTCTGGATTGAGTGGAGTCATGCACATAGGGTGCACACATTTTAGTTTAAAAAACGTAAATAGAGACAATTGAAAAGCTAAAACCCACCAAGCTAACACAGCTCTTCAGACTCCATCACGAAGCTCGCTGCTGTGCTAGAGGGTTGTTTTTCCTTAATGTTCTGTGAAAAGGATTGAAAAGTAAAATCTACGTCTGCATTATAATAAGACTGTACATGTTACAGCCTAATTTTGGAAACATGCCTATTTGCAAATAGTGTGCCCATCTGTAAAAGTAGGTAACATTAAGGAATAATTTTCAAAAGGCAAAATCGAGACTCTTAATTAGATACAAAACTGAATGCATGTTAAAGATTTTTTCAACTAATTAATGAGGAAATTGGTGAGACGTATTACAGCCAGTGCAAAGGAGAATTTTTTTAAAAGGTATACTTACAGATCAGGAATGTTGAAACGAATGTGCAAATCAAGGCAAAACTGGCCTCTTCCACAGCTAAACCTCCACTGGACAGAAGTTACATGTTTGTAGACACGTTGAATTATTTTGCATTGCTATCAATTATCTGCAGCTTACAGAGTTGCAAAGTAGCTCACACAGAATCAGAATCAGGTTATGTGGATGGCTATATGCAATGCTCAGTCTACAGACTATGGACTATAGATAGTGCATAGTTTTCTATTGAAGCACAAATGTTTTTCCTACACTTACCTCCATTTTTATTGAAAAAATCTCAAAAGATAAATTTTGATCACAAAATAAGGCTAGTCTCGTCAGATTTGGTCTGATTATTTATATACTTGTAGCAACCAGATAAGCCTTAAGTTTGCTTTACTGGAACTTTTTATAAGGAGTCACAGATTGGCCTTTAACAGGATCTTTTATTTTATTTTAGTTTTGCCTGCGCCGGGTCTTAGTTGCAGCACGCAGGATCTTCACTGCGGTGCACAGGCTTCTCTCTAGTTGCAGCCTGCGGCTCCAGAGCCATGGGCTCTATAGTTTACGGCACGTGGGCTCAGCAGTTGTGGTGCGAGAGCTTAGTTGCCCCGTGGCATGTGGGATCTTAGTTCCCCAACCAGGGATCGAACCCACGTCCCCTGCATTGGAAGGTGGATTCTTAACCACTGGACCACCAGGGAAGTTCCAAATTGGCTTTTAAAGGCCTCCATTGTTTGCTGTCCTGAGAGCAGGGAGTCAAAACTAAGAAACTCTCTCCACCAGGTTTCACCTGCAGTCCCTAGAAAAATAGGCATGCATTCTGTTGGATTCCTGTGAAACTATTGTTCCTAAATAGAGTCTCAGCCACTTATATTAATCATAATTTTTAACCTAAGTACTTTCCAATCTATTTCACAAAGAAACCTGGGAGAGAGGAGGTTTACAATGGTGAACTGTCACATAGCAGCTGAAGTGCAGACTAACAGAGCTTATGGACCAGACAGGACGACTCTCTACAGACATACACATCCCTTATACAATCTAAGTGGCAAAAACAAACACATTCATTAACAGACCCAAAGATTTAACCTCTCTATAGTAATAAAAATAGAAAGCAAAAGCATATAAATTATGCTTAGCTATTAGTGTTTCACTGTTCTATCTTACTTAGAAATGATCTAAGTATCCAGTGAATATCCATTAATTAGCTCAATTTAATACCAGTCCAGTGTTTTAAGTTACATAAAGATGTTGGAACTTTATCATCAAGCTGGCATACTATAAAGCATAATAACTGTTGAAACAAAGTTGGTCAGGATAAATATTCAATTTGATTAAACACATTTATATTTTTCATGATCTTAAACATTAAGTACAAGTAATACTAGCTGATTGGATCTGCATAACCTGTATAAGTTTATGAAGAGCACATCAACATAAAATAAAAACGCATACTTAATGTTATACCTAACTCTGGTAAATCAGAAAAGATGTAGCTGTTTTTATTAAACCAAAGTTATTAAACTAATCTTATTTACCAAAAATTTACCCAACTATGTGAACTTAGACTCCTAAAATATTTCTGAGTTAGGCTCTATAAGAATACTTTTTCCAGTCAGAATAGAGATTCTTTTGCTCAAGAAACGTTATAATATTAACTTGTTAATACCATGTGGAGGTAGGAAGACATTATTACTTACACTTAATGCTTTTCTGAATGGCAGACACGTAATGATTCAAACACTGATAAACAGCTTAGAGCCTCAATTCTAAACTTTCATCCAGTAGATTCAAATGTCCAGTGTTTTTTTTTTTTTTTTTTTTGCGGTACACAGGCCTCTCACCGTCACGGCCCCTCCTGTTGCAGAGCACAGGCTCCGGACGCGCAGGCTCAGTGGCCATGGCTCACGGGCCCAGCCGCTCCGCAGCACATGGGATCCTCCCGGACCGGGGCACGAGCCCGTGTTCCCTGCATCGGCAGGCGGACGCTCAACCACTGTGCCACCAGGGAAGCCCAAATGTCCGGTTTTTAACCAAAAAAAATTCACAAGCCATACAGAGAAACAGGAAAGTATGGCCCATTCAAAGGAAAGAAAGAAATCAACAGAATCTGTCTCTGAAGAAGACCCAGTGGCAGATCTACTAGACAAAGACTTTAAAACGACTGTCCTAAAGATGCTCAAAGAACCAAGGGAAAAATGTGGAGAAAATCAAGAAAATGATGTATGAACAAAGTGGAAATATCCATAAAGAGATAGAAAACCTAAAGATAAACTAAAAGGAATTCTGGAGCTGAAAAGTACAATAACTGAAATGAAAATATCACTAGAGGGATTCAAAGGCAGATTTAAGCAGGCAGAAGAAAGAATGAGCAAAATTGAAGATAGGACAATGGAAATGATCAAGTCTAAGGAACAGAAAGAAAAAAAGGATTGAAGAAAAGAAACAGAGCCAAAGGGCTCTGTGGGACACCATCAAGAGAACAAACATGCAGCATGGGAGTCCCAGTAGGAGAAGACAGAAAAAAAGGGACAGAGAGAATATTTGGAGAAATAATGGCTGGAAACTTCCCAAATCTAATGAAAGATGTGAATATAAACATCCAGAAGTTCAGTGACCTCCCAATAGGATGAAATCAAAAGACCCACACTGGGGTACATCATAATCACAATTTCAAAAGGCAAAGACAGGGCTTCCCTGGTGGCGCAGTGGTTGAGAGTCCGCCTGCCGATGCAGGGGACACGGGTTCGTGCCCCGGTCCGGGAAGATCCCACATGCCGCGGAGCGGCTGGGCCCGTGAGCTGTGGCCGCTGAGCCTGCGTGTCCGGAGCCTGTGCTCTGCAACGGGAGAGGCCACAACAGTGAGAGGCCCGCGTACCACAAAAAAAAAAAAAAAAAGGCAAAGACAAATGGAATATGGGTAGAAGTGATGTTTGTCACTTCCAGGCCTGGACAACAAAAGTTTCTCATTCAATCCTCCACAGTCTCTGGTGTTTCCCATACACTGGCTCAAAGGAAAGATTCTGAGTCCCTAAGGGAGGGTGAAACCATGCAAAAGCAGAGCCTGAGTCCCTGAGTCACTGCAAAGAAGGCTGCTCATCAAATGCCCTCTCTAAATGACGTTACACACAGACACTATATACATATTGAATTGTTTTATGATAGTTTATGATACACATCATTCATCTCCCCTAAATCACCTCCGCAAAGTGGGCTATCAGGTTGGTCCCCCTGGTGAATAGTTTGTACACTGGAACCCACTGAGTTTTCCATTTCTTGGAAGTCTTTGCTCTGACTCCACCACCTTTTCTCTGTCCCTTTCTCAGACATGCATACAGGCAGCTCTCTTTCCTACAGCTTCTTCTTAAAACTAAATTTTGTCCTTTTAGAAGTTCACCCTTGTTACTGACCTTTGGTTCAGAAAAATAATTTTTTAAAAGATTCATATGGAAACTCAGTAGTCTCTTCACACCTCCCACCCAGGCTGATGGGAATGAATTGCAGGACACACCCCTAGCCATGCTCTCTTCCAGCACTTCTGTTTTCACCCAGAGCACTACTTCCCATACACGTAGGAAGTCAAGTTATATTCCCTAGTACTCCACAGTTGGTTAACCGTGTTTCACCACATTACCCTACGATCAAGCGTCTTGACTTCTCCTCCTCTTCTCTTACCCTTCTGAAGTCTAATCTTCACTTGACATGTTTAAGGAGTACTACCTGTCTGATACATTCCATTTCAAGGGTACAGATTATTTTGCGCACATTATCTCATTTAATCTTACAATCATATGAGGAAATTATTTAGAAATAATAGTAACTACCATATCCAGCAATTCCACTTCCTGGTCTATATCTAAAGGAAACACAGTCACCATCTCGAAGAGATATCTGCACCTCTGTGTTCATTGCAGCATTATTAACAACAGCCAAGACATGGACAACAACCCAAGTGTCCATTGACGGGCAATGGATAAAGAAAATGTGGTTCATATATACAGTGGAATATGAGAAGAAGGGAGCCTTGCCATTTGTGACAATAGCTGCTAAGTGAAATAAGTCAGACAGAGAAAGACAAACGCCACCTGATCTCACTTGTATGTGGGCTCTAAAAAAGGACACGTCAGCTCATGGGTGCAGAGAACGGATTGGTGATTGCCAGAGGTGGGTGGGCAAAATGGGTGAAGGAGGTCAAAAGGTACAAATTTCCAGTTATAAAATAAATAAATCCTGGGGGTATAATGTACAGCATGGTGACTATAGTTAATAATACTGTAGTATGTATTTTGTGTATTTGAAAGTTGCTAAAAGAGTAGATCTTAAAAGAGCTCAGCACAAGAAAAAAATTTTTGAACTATGTGTGGTGATGGTGGACGTTTGACTTGTTGTGAGATGATCATCTCACAATACGTATACAGATATCGAATGATTACAGGTGTTGTACACCTGGAACTCGTGTAATGTTATATGTCAACTATATGTCAATGGAAAAAAAAAACTTTTAGTCATGTGTCAAAGGTAAACATAGAAACCCCAAACTCACCTGTCCGGAGGTTAAAGAACCCTTCTCCTTCCAACTAGGCACAAAATGCCAAACTGATTTGAGCTTAAGGTAGGCAAAAAATACTAGCAAAATAGATTTTCTGTTGTCTGTCACCAACAGAGAATAGATCTCTATAAACCATTAGTCCATTAAAGAAATCACCAAATGGTGATACAATAAAACCACATTCTCAAGCATTGCTGCCACTGGTGATTATTGGCCATGGAAGAACCAAAATGAAAACCAAAACCAAAATTCGTAGAGAGGAAAATTAAAACTAAAAAACAGAACGTCTGCAAAGTTCTGTTGCCCTTTGGATTCACCTCTGGGGGCCTAAGGAAAGACGCACCTGGTACACCATCCTCATGATGACGTTTACCTCTGTTAGGCAAAGCTGCTGGACATCTGGCAGAGACTTCCAAAACTGTTAAAAGATCATTTTCAGAGAAAGGTGAAATAATGACTCTCCTATGAATATAAAAATAAATCGTGAAAGATTTTATTTAACTCATTAATGAGGAGCTGGTGCAGTTCAAAGGAGAATCAAAGGAAAGAGACATATATAGATCAGGAATATTGAAGTGAATGTGCAAACGGAAGCAAAACTGACCTTTTCCACAGTGGGAGAGACAGTAAGTAATTCTTCCCTGGTCAGAATTAACATGTGTGTAGACAAGAATTATATTGCATTGCTATCAGTTATCTACAGTTTACAGAGTTATCAAATAGCTCTGAGAGAATCAGAATCAGAAAATGTGGAAAGGTATGCTATAGATTATGCATAGTTTTCTACTAGAGCACAAATTTCCTTATAGTAGCTATTATTCAAATCAGCAGAACCATTTAGGAGGATTCTGAACCAAGCTCGGTAGCCCACAAGCAACTTAAACCAGCCTGTAGAGGTCCAGCTGCTTTTCTCTTCTTCCCAAGTCATCCAAACATAACAGAATACTGTAGGGGTGGAGAGTGCCAATTTTAGAGTCCAAACTAGATTTGAATCCTAGCCCCCATCGTGTAGTAGCTGTGAGATGTTAGTCAGTATTTAACTTCTCTAAGCCTCTTTTCCACCTGTGAAACTGGTAGAGGGATACCCACCTTACAGGGTATGTATGAGAATTAAATAAAATAACATGAATAGAGCACTAAGCACAGTGCCTAGTAGTAGACCTAAGTATTGAACAAATAGTAGCCAGCAATTCTATGATACTTGGTAGTTAAAATAGCAAATTATGCTTTAAAGATGGGCAGTACCTGTGGTCATCCCCAGATAGATATAACTCGTTATTACAACGATCCCTTACATTTGATGGTAAGTAGGATACTTTTACATACATTCTTACTTTAGCCTATGTTCAAGTGAAGATTGTAGATTACAGTAGGTGAACATATAAATATGTCCATGTGCTTATCACAGCTAATGTCCACCGAAGAATCTGCATTCACTCAAAACTAATAAATTGTCCACAGATACTAAGTCCTCAATTACAAATCAGATTTTTAACTTAAGTCACGTCAAAGAGTCCACTGGAAGCCATTGAACATATCAGATTGTGCTTGTGTAGCCCAGTAAAGCGATGAATTGGGCACAACTGTCCTTGAATTTTCTAATTTTTTGAAAACTATGCTGGAATAAAGAGACCTAAACAAAACAGATCAACCATAAAAAAATAACAATTAGTAGCAATACATGAAATCTCTGATTCAGCTCAAATGCTACCTCTGTAGCTGCTGACAGTCAGATCTTTTTTTATATATAAATTTATTTATTTAATTTATTTTTTGGGCTGCATTGGGTCTTCGTTGCTGCGCACGGGCTTTCTCTAGTTGCAGCAAGTGGGGCCACTCTTGGTTGCGGTGCACGGGCTTCTCATTGCGGTGGCTGCTCTCTCTTTTTTTAAAGTATTTTAAAAATTTATTTATTTATTTATTTATTTTTGGATGCGTTGCATCTTCATTGCTGTGTGCGGGATTTCTCTAGTTGCAGCAAGTGGGGCCACTTTTCATTGCGGTGCCCGGGCTTCTCATTGCAGTGGCTTCTCTTGTTGCGGAGCACGGGCTCTAGGCGCACGGGCTTCAGTAGTTGTGGCACGCGGGCTCAGTAGTTGTGGCTCTTGGGCTCTAGAGCTCAGGCTCAGTAGCTGTGGCACACGGGCTTAGTTGCTCCACGGCATGTGGGGTCTTCCCAGACCAGGGCTCGAACCCATGTCCCCTGCGTTGGCAGGCGGATTCTTAACCACTGCACCACCAGGGAAGCCTGCAGTGGCTATCTTGTTGCGGAGCATGGGCTCTAAGTGCGTGGGCCTCAGTAGCTGTGGCACACGGGCTCAGTCGTTGTGGCTCACGGGCTCGAGAGCGCAGGCTCTGGAGTTGTGGCGCACGGGCTTTGTTGCTTCTCGGCATGTGGGATCTTCCTGGACCAGGGATCAAATCCATGTCCCCTGCTTTGGCAGGTGGATCCTTAACCACTGAGCCACTGGGGGAGCCCTGACAGTCATATCTTAAGGACAGTTGTTTTTGGAGTCAGTATAGTGCAGTGGCCAAGAGCATGGGCCCTGGAGTCACTGCCTGGGTTGGAATTCCTCCTCCGTCAATGATTATAGCTGTATAACCTGAGGTAAGAAACTGACTTAAATCTCTCAGTTCTTCAATTTCCTCTTCTGTAAAATGTGGGTAATAAGAGAGCTAGCATTTAAGTTTACTGCCAGAATAATATTAAATGAGATAACAGGCCTAAAATACTTGCAGCAGTGCCTGATACCTAGTAAGCACTCAATAAATGTCAGTTACATCTATGGGGCTGACGGAGCAGTTAAGACTTGAGAGAGGCGACCATTTTTGTAACTGCTCTTTGAGGTTGTCCTGAATATCCCATATCTTTGCGTTGTTGTAGTTGGATGAATCCTTGTCTGTTTTTCAGGAAGACTCACATGATCCCATCAGGGTGCTCAGCTGGCTCCGCAGAGACCTGGAGAAAAGCACAGCAGAGTTCCAAGATGTTAGATTCAAGCCTGGAGAAGCATCATTAGGTGGGGAAATGGTCCACTCAGGAGACCCACACAAAAGTTTCTGTGTGGACTATTATAACACCACCAGCAAGGGCAGTCCAGGGAGATTGCATTTTGAGATGAGTCACAGAGAGAACCCTTGTCAGGGCCCCAGTGCCCACGCTGGTAACAGGAGCTCAGTAGACGAAGTTTCCTTCTACGCCAATCGCCTCACAAATCTCGTCATAGCCATGGCCCGCAAGGAGATCAACGAGAGGATTGACGGCTCTGAGAGCAAATGCATCCATCAGTCAGTGTACGTGGGGGATAAGCCCGCACCCAAAAAAAGCCTGAGCAAGGTGGCATCAGAGCTGGTGAACGAGACTGTCTCTGCCTGTTCCAGAAACTCCACCTCGGATAAGGCTCCTGGCTCCTCTGACAGAGCCTCAGGAACATCACAGAGTCCCGTGAATTTAAAATACAAAAGTGCTTTGAAGATCAAGGACAGCACCAAGGAAAGCAGGGGTCCAGACGACAAGCCTTCTTCTAAGAAGTCTTTCTTCTATAAGGAAGTGTTTGAATCTTGTAACACAAGTGATGCCACAGAGGGCAGAAGGTCCTTACCCGCAGAGGGAGAGATGTTGAGAGAGCAGGAAAAGCCCAATGACTTCACAGCTTCTGTCAGTCAAGGGATCATCACCTATGCTAACAGTGTGGTGTCTGATATGATGGTCTCCATCATGAAGACACTGAAGATCCAAGTGAAGGACACGACCATTGCCACCATCCTGCTAAAGAAGGTCCTGATCAAGCACGCGGAAGAGGTGGTCTCAGATCTCATCGACTCCTTCATGAAGAACCTCCACGACGTCACAGGGGCCCTCATGACTGATACGGACTTTGTCTCGGCCGTGAAAAGAAGTCTCTTCGTTCATGGAAGCCAGAAGGCCACAGATATCATGGATGCCATGCTGAGTAAACTCTACTCAGTGATATTTGCCAAGAAACCTCCTGAGACTGTCAGGGAAACCAAGGACAAGTCTGAGAGTTATTCCCTCATGTCCGTGAAAGGAACGAGTGACCCTAAAAACCGAAACGTCAGCTTTGCATCCATGAAATCTGAAGGTAAATTGAGGGAAAAAATAGGCTCTCCTGCACCCAAACCCGAGAAGGAGAAGACTTGTGTTGAAACTCTGGGCGAGCACATCATCCAAGAGGGCCTGTCCCTGTGGCATAAAAACCAGCAGAAAGAAGGAAAATCTCCAGACCTCCAGTGTGCACCGCTTGCAGCTTCCAACAAACAGCATAAACCTGCGCCAGACTCTCCCTCGGGAGTTCCTCTCGATCCTAGCAACCTCAGTCCCTCTACGCATCACCCAGAGAAACTGGAGAATTTTATGCATGACTCTGAGTCCTGGGCCAGGGACCTGATCGTATCCGCCTTACTTCTGATTCAGTACCACCTGGCCCAGGGGGGAAGCATGGATGCACAGAGTCTCCTTAAAGCTGCTGGCGGCACCAACTTGCAGGCCAACAACAAGTCCCCTGCAGTTTCTGATGAGTCCGGCCTTAGGTCTCCTCATATGGGGGTTGACCAAGAAGCAGCAGAAAAGAAGGATCTAATGAGCGTTTTCTTCAACTTCATCCGGAACTTACTCGGTGAGACCATTTTCAAGAGCGACGGTAGCTCTGAACCCAAGCCAACTAAGGAAGAAGACAGTCCCCAGTGTGAAAGACCTGTAAGTCCTTCTCCCATCAAACTAAATGAAGGCGATGAGGCTGGAGGTACTTTTGCTGGGCTGACCAAGAAGGTTGCTAACCAGCTAGATGACCACATGAACAAGCAAATGGTAGAACATCTGATGGACTCAGTGATGAAGTTGTGTCTCATTATTGCCAAGTCCTGTGACTCTCCATTGGCAGAAGTAGAAAGTAATAAGTCTGGGGATACCAACAGGCCAACTTCATCCTCCCCAGATAGTCTACATGAGTGTTTGCCAACCAAGGGCACAGGGGCAGCAGAGGTCCTCCTGAAGAATGCTTATGAAGCTATCTACAACGAATTGAGAGGCACATCAGCGCCGCTCCCCGAAGGGTCTGCAGCACCCAAAGTGATCGTCAGCAGTCACAACCTAGCCGATACGGTTCAGAACAAGCAACTCCAAGCCGTTCTTCAATGGGTGGCCGCCTCTGAGCTCAATGTCCCCGTGTTGTACTTTGCTGGTTATGATGAAGGAATCCAGGAGAAGGTAAGGAAGTAGAATCGGGAATTTGGGAAGATGTTTTAGGGGTTAATTAGGGTTTTAAGTTCTTTTTTTCTTTCTGAATGGAAAGAGAGCCACGAGAAGGGTAGAATGGGGACAGTAAAAATTTGAAGCTCATGCCTCGTGGTAGAGATAATGGGTAAATTAAAATTCAATTTTGCCCACTAGGAGGCGTATCAAAGGGTAAAAGGGAGATAAATCATCTTTTTTCCTCTTTTTTTTTTCTGCGTATATTGATGGAAGTGCACAAATAAGGAAACTCCAAGAGACTTGGTGAAAGAATCAGATTAAGGTCTGGGCTCAGGTTGAATTCTGCAAGACAGCTTTGCCCAAAGAACGAGAAGGAGCTGCTGGGAGGCATCCCATCCTGGGGATGTGCTGCTGGGCCGGGGAGGCGGGGGGGGGGGGGGGGGGGGGGGTGAAGGGTGGACTGATGGCCTTTTCAAGCCTGTCATTCCTCTCTTAGCTGGTGGTCTAGGAAGTGTTGGGGATTTGAAGGGATTCAATAAATAACATCCCTCTTCCCCTCACCGTGGGTTCTGAGTCAGTTGAGAAGTAAGACCAAAGAATAAGGCAGATGGAAAATCAGCTTATTACTGTTCTTACTGGTAAAGGTAAGTGTGCCTTCTAACTCCTTTCTTCTCCCAGGTTAGGCCTTGGAACTGCTCACTGAAGGGAAATTTGGGGTCCAGAAAGCTTTTGTTTATGTAGTTGCCGTTTCATGCTAGTGTGGGAGAATTAAGAGAGGCCATCTCCACAGCACGCACGTGCACACACACACACACTCAGGATTTTTTATTATTTTCCCTCAATTGAGAAAAGTAGAACAATGGCATTTTAAGTAGTAGAAGGTGGCACGAGAGGCTGGGATTATTTATAAAAAGCATTCATCTTCTTAGAAACCAGAGGATGTGGAGAAAGAGGCTTTCTCTGTTTAGTATGGGGTATTAGTAACCCTCGTAACTGGGTTACTTGGTTTATCTGATGACCGGGAAGACACAGAACTGTGTAGCATACAGAATAGGCCACACTCAGGCTAAGCGAGAAACTGTGTCATCTGTAGACTTGCTACTCGTGCGGTCTGTGGACCGACAGCATTGGCATCGCCTGGGAGCTCAGTACAAGTGCAGAATCTCAGGCTCCACTCCTGACCTACTGAATCAGAGTCTTCGCTTTAGCAAAATCCCCAGGTGATTTGTGTGCATATGTTCCACTTGGGCTAAAGGACAGAACGTGGAGATCCAATCTTAGGTTTATCCCTAAGAGTCCTCGGCAAGTTCTGTCTCTTTACAGTTTTTCCAGTCTGTACAACAGACAAGTGTTTTGGCACGTAGTAATTAGCGGATGGGCCTGTATTCACAAAAGCTGTAGACTGATGCAAAAAATCTAAAAAGCCTAGCTTTCATGTGTACAGTGTGAAACGGGCTTTGTTCTGACACCATCTTTTAAGTCATCCCCATCATACATAACACATTCTGATTTTAGGTTATTTTGAATTAGAATGTCTGTGATAGAATTCTCTAAAATGGGGACAGTGGACTTGCAGGCCTCCTTGTTCTACACACACGCACATCTTTGCCCAAAGTAAAGACTGTCATCTCTTTCCTTGAAGAGTGGAAGGGTTGAGCAGCAGCATGTCCAACTTCAACTGAGTGGATTTGCTCTGAGCGTCAGTATATGTTTAAGAACAGCTGGACGAAGTATACATCAAAGAAACTACCTAAAAATGAGTCACAATTTGTTTTAGGAAAGAGATTTAATTAACATATGCAAACATTTTCATGCGATGCAGGTGATTGAACCTGGTAACACTGGGATGCCCATGAGCCCAATTCCTTTAAACAAATTTGCATCCATTTTTGAATAAGTATGTGTGCATAGTTCAAAATCCAAAGGCACAAAAAAAGATGCACACTTAAAATTAAGGGCTTTTTCTCATCTTTATCTCCCATCCTATTGCCCTCCCTGGAGAAAACCATTCTGATCAATTTCTTGTTTATCCTTCCAGAAATGCCTATGCATGTACAAGTTAATACTTTTATATACTTATCTTTCTTTAAGTCACAAATGGTAGTCTTTTATCTATGTGTATATATTCTCTTCTGCAACATATAGAGTTGCCACATTCTTTTCTAATGGCTGCATATTTACTGTATGCAGGTGCTGTATGTAACCACTCTTCTATGGATGGACATTTCAGTTACCAGTATTTTGCTGCTATAAGCAATGCTGTATGCACAGATTCAAATGTATCTGAACATGTGCTTGTAGATTGGATATGTATTCCCCAATGCCTTTTATAGAGCTTGCACCAACAATATGACAGTGTCTACTTGCCACAGTTTAACCAACAGTCCATTCCAGACTTTTGACCTTTGCCAAGTGTCGCCTTACTTTTCACATATCTTATTAGGAACGAGGGTGAATACCATTTCATATGTTTAAGAGCCATTTTTCAGTCCTTTTTCATGGATGAATTACTTGTTCATGCCCTCTGCCCATTTTTCTGTTGGGTTGTTGGTCTTTTTTTCTTTATCTCTGAGAGTTTTTTTATATACAAGGAAATTAGCCTTTGTGATATTTTTATCATTTGACCTTTGATTGGTGTTTTTTGTTGTTTTTGCCATACAGAATTTTGAAAATGTTTATGTAGTCAAATATGACAGTTTATCTTTTATTTTTCCTAGATTTTGTGTCGTATTTTGGAAAACATTCTCTACCACAAAATATTAACAAGACTTCCCCATGTTTTTCTTCTAGTATCTTTATGATTTTTTAAAAAAATGTTTAAAACTTTGATCCATGTTGAATTTGTTTTCACATAAGGTGTGATGTAGGGATGCAATCTCTTATTTTTTTTTCCAGATAGCTGTCTTTTTTTTTTTTTAACATCTTTATTGGAGTATAATTGCTTTACAATGTTGTATTAGTTTCTGCTGTATAACAAAGTGAATTAGCTATACATATACGTATATCCCCATATCCCCTCCCTCTTGCGTCTCCCTCCCACTCTCCCTATCCCATCCCTCTAGGTGGTCACAAAGCACCAAACTGATCTCCCCGTGCGATGCAGCTGCTTCCCACTAGCTCAGATAGCTATCTTTGTTTTTTTTTCAAAGCCTTCTATTCCATTGAATCATTTGTCTATTCTTACTAGTTTAATACTATTTTCATAGCATATTGATTTAATTACTGTAATTCTATAATATGTTTTAATATCTGATAAGGACTAGAGACTCCTTATTTCTCTGTCTCAGAAATTTTCTAGGTGCTATTTCTCAGTTTCACCCCCAGCTGCAGGCAACCATCAACCTGCTTTCTAGCATTACAGATTTGCCTCTCCGACATTTTACATAATGGAGTCATAAACTGTGCAGCCTTTTACATCTGCCTCTGTACACCTAGCATAACGTTTTTGAGGTGTATCCATACTGCAGTATATGTCAGTAGTTCATTTCTTTTATTGCTGAATATTTTATATGTTTTCTCTGTCCACTCACCAGTTAACAGACATTTGGGTTGTTCCCACTAGTTGGCTATTATGAATAACGCTTCTGCGCACATTCACATGCACATCTCTGTGTGGACATAACGTTTTCATTTCTCTTGGGTGACAAGGAGTGTAACTGCTGCATCTTAAGTGAAAGTAAGTGTACTTTCTTAAGAAGCTGTCAAACTGTTTTCCAAAGTGGCTGTACCATTTTACGTTCCTACCAGCAATTTTTGTTGATTTCAGTTTCTCATTATTCTTTTTTTTTTAAATTATAGCTGTTACAGTGGTTTCTGAGTGTGGATTTAATTTGACATACATACATTAAAATGACTAAAGATGTTGAACATCTTTTTTATGTGTTCATTAGCCATTCATATATATTCTTTGATGAGTTGTCTGTGTAAATCTTTTGCCTATATTTTGACTGGGTTACAAGAATATAAAGTTACAAGATTTCTTTATGTATTCTGGATACAAGTCCTTTGTCAGATATGTATGATTTGCAAATATTTTCTCTCAGTATGTATCTTGTCTTTTTACTTAATGGAGTGCTTCAAAAAGCAAAAGTTTTTAATGATGACATCTAATTTATCACTTTTTGCTTTCATTGCTTGTGCTTTTGATGTCATATCTGATAAATCTTTGCTTAACTCAGTGGTTCTCAACTGTAGGCAGTTTTGCCCCCAAGGGACATTTGGCAGTGCCTGGAGACGTATTTTCTTGTCACAACTGGGAAGGGGCAGTCTAGTGGGGAGAGGCCAGGGATGCTATAAACATCCTACAGTGCACAGAACAGCCCCTCAGCAAAGAATTACCTGGTCATAAGGTCAGTAGAGCCAGATTGCGAAACCCTGACCTAATAACCAGGGTCATGAAGATTCTCTTGTTTCTTTTCTTCTAAATAATAATTTCAGCTCTAATATTTAGGTCTGTGACCCATTTTGAGCTCATTTTCATGTATAATATGAGGTAGGTGTCTAGATTCTAGATTCACACTTCTGCGTGTGGGTATGCAGTTGTCTTCAGCACCTTTGTCGAAAAGACAAATGGACATCTGGCCCTTTTGAATTCTTCCCCCTTTATACCAACAGAATCACCACAAATGTTGAGGTTCAAGCTCTCTTTTGATTGGTGTTTTCATGGTACGTCTTTTGCCATAATTTTACTTTTAACTTACCTATATCACAAAATGGTACAGCCACTTTGGAAAAGAGTTTGACAGTTCCTTAAGAAAGTATACTTACCATAAGGTGGTTCACGTTACCATTTTCCATAGGCAACGTAAGTAGGGTCATTTTTTTTAAACTATTCTGACAGCAGTTGGTGTGTTTAGACCATTTACAGTTAGCCTAATTATTGATATGCTTGGATTTAGGCCTATTATTTTAATGTTAGTTATGTTTATTCTCTCTGCTTTTCCTGTTTTTCCTTTTGTTGCCTTCTTTTGGATTATTTAAACAGTTTTTAGTTGTCCATTTTAATCTATCGTGTTTTCATCTGCATCTCTTTGTGCAGTTTTTTAGTGGTTTCTCTGGGGATCACAATAACATACCTAACTTTTCAGAGTCTAACTAGAGTCAATAGTTACCACTTAAATTGGAATGTAGAAATCTTCCTACCATATAGGTCCCTTTACTCTTCTGCCTTAGGTTGCAGTTATTTTATGTATTTAGTTGCAAAAATCCTTAGGCAATGTTATTTTTGCTTTCAACCGTAAAGCACATTTTAAAGAATGGAGGCGAATCGTTTATCGTTTATCCTGAGATTTTGACTCTCTCTTTTGTTCTTTGTTCACTCCTTATGTTCCCAGTTTCCTTCTGATACCATTTTCCTTTTGCCCGAACAACAAGAGTGCATTTTCTGGCAATGAATTCTCTTAATTTAATACGAATTTTTCTTTATTTGACCTTCATTCCTGAAGTATATGTTTGCTGGACATAGAATTCTGGTTTGATAGTTCTTTTCTTTTAGTGCTTAAAAAGTGCTGTTTCACCTCCTCTGTCCTCTATGGTTTCTGACGAGAAACCTGCTGTCGTTCGAATTGTTCCCTTTCACAAAATGTGCCATTTTTCTCTGACGGCTTTTAGATTTTTTTTTCTTTTTCTTCAGTTTTCAGCAATTTGATTGCAGCGGGTCTTGAAGTGAATTTCTTTGGGTTCATGTTGTTTCAGCTTCACTACGCTTCTTGAATGTGTCAGTTATGTCTGTTGGCAAATAGGGGAAGCTTTCACTAAGTATGTTTTCTGTACTCCCCTTTTTCTCCTCTCCTTCTGGGATTCTAATGACATAGATGTAAAACCTTTTGGAATTGTTTATTTTCTCAGTCTTTTTGAAAGAGGTTGAATCAGTCTCTTACCCTGTTCAGTGCGACGCATTTCTATTGCTCTTTCTTCAAGTTTACTGGGTTTCCTCTCTCATCTCCGTCCATTTAGTTTTCATTTGGGATTTTGTATTATTGTTTAGTTCCAAAATTTCCATTTGGGTCTTCTTTATATCTCCTCTTTGCAGAGACTTTGTCTTTCCATTTGTTTCAGGAGTATCCTCATTATTGGGTTGGCCAAAAAGTTCATTTGGGTGTAGCCAAAGATGTTATGGGAAAACCCGAACGAACTTTTTGGCCAACGCAATACTTCAGTCTGCACGGAATTTCTCCTGAAACAGTTCCTGATTTTGGGCCTGTTCATTTGCCCTTTGACTTTCTCACACAGTCAGGTGCGGAATGCACAAAATATAAACTTTGATTCCTTTGTTGCTGCGAGGATTCCGGGTGGGATAGCAATGGACTGTGCTCACATTAGAATACTTGCTTTGGCTCATGGTTTCTCATTTTAAGCTTGGGAAGAGACCTGGGTATGAGTATTACCTCCGCTAATTGTATTACTGACAGTCTTCACCTCTCCGGGCAGCGTTTTCGTGGGGGTTGAATGGATCTTTGAGTCACCTTCCTGCTCTAACATCCCAGTGTTGTCTGGTCTATGGGGCAGGGAAAGCAGCACCCACATTTGTCCTTTGTCTCTTTCTCTCCTGCCCTTGTCAGTCTTGGGACAATGATGGAGCCCGTTTTATGATGCTACAGTGAACTTAAGAACTTTAGAATCCTGAGAAGGCAAGAAGACCATTGACCAAACACCCACTGGGAGCAGGAGGTTTTTAGTCTTAGTGGGAAATCACATTTTCCGTATCACGGACAGGGGGATGTTACTTAAATTAAGGGCGATGTAACCACCTTTCTTCTGTCAGACAGGCCAGCGAGCGGCCCGGTTACGGACATCTCCTCAGCGTCCCCCTCGAGGCCCCCCCGCTGCAGGGGCTCTTTTGCCCTCGCCTCGGCAGCCCTTCCCCGCCCTCGGTGGGATGCTCGGCCGCTCACCACTGCTTTCCTTCCCTCCCTCAGCTACTTCAGCTCTCGGCAGCCGCCATGGAAAAAGGGCGCAGCGTAGGTGAGGTTCTGCAGTCGGTGCTGCGCTATGAGAAGGAACGACAGCTGCACGAGGCGGCGGGCAACGTCACGCGGCTGCAGCTGCTGGACTGGCTGATGGTGAACCTGTGATGGGGCCGCTGCCCTCCCCTCTTCCCGCGCTGGGCCCGGCCCTCGTCCCCTCCCTGCCTTCTCACCTCCGCAGCGCCCCCCTCCGTATCATCACAGAGCCCCAGCGTCACCTTCATACCACTCACATCCAAGACACGTCATCTTGTGCTAGTCCCTGGATTTCGCATTTTCCTGTCCATGTGAGCAAGGACATAAAAAAAAAAAAAAAAAAAATGGCTTCGGGTATTTTGTTTCCTTGGCATCCAATGGGACGGTAAGGTGAAGCAATCTCAGCAAGGAGAAAGAACCCGATGGCTAATAGCAGAAGAAAACTACTGCCGGCCTGAGAGACCCCAGCAGACGCTGTTTGGCCTGTTGTCTCTGGATCCCCCCGTCAGTGCCTTGCGGCTCCCCTGCGTTCAAGTGGTCCCTAAAAATAAGCCACAATTCATCAAGCGTCATTTCAGCCCTTTATAACCTTGTAAGTATTTTTCAGTATCCGATCTAAATCCTCCTAATTAGGCTACCAGGACTTGGCTCCTTGTCCTGTCTCCGCAGCACAACTGTCCACCTCAGCTCTATCCGTGGTTGCAGACAGTCGGTGACAAAAAAGGTCCAGAACACCTGAGTTCTGTTGCCAGTTCTGAACCTTTCTGGCTGTAGGACCTGGGACGAGTCACCTCTCCTGACACTGCTCTGACTTAATGTCCATGTCACCCCGCTTTAGAAGCATTTTCTGAAGTTTACATTCTCCAGATATTTTTAATTCTCCATCCTTCCTTTTAGAAACGTCCTCCTCCTCTGGTTTCTAGTTTCCCTATTTTTCTACGTCTCTCAGGGGGTCTACTCGACTTTGTCAACCCCTTACATGTTTGTCTTTCCCAGGACTTTCTCTTGACCCTCTGCTACTCTCTACCATCTTCCCTAGGTGATCTCATCCAAACCCATAGCTTCAATTACCTGGTGTCTCCCTTCATGGACAGTTACACACTGATTAAAATGAAAACTACGAAGCCATGTATGATGTTTATGATGTTATGATCTTGAGTGCCTTGTACACATTTATCTGTACTATAATTACAACCATATACAGACTGAGTTCGTGTAGGTAAAGACTAGAAGGGCAGGTGGTGGGTGAGTGGATACATCCTGTAGTTTGCTCGTCTTCCGTCCTTCGGGAAAGCTGTTGTGTCCTACTCCACGTGGTCCTGGAGAAGCATCAGTCATGGCACTGCCACCACACCACACCACACTGTGGGCTTGTGACCCAGGCTGGCCAATCAGAGGACCCCAATATCTCAGACACAGTGATGAG
The DNA here is from genome assembly GCF_937001465.1 of Orcinus orca. Lineage (NCBI taxonomy): Eukaryota > Metazoa > Chordata > Mammalia > Artiodactyla > Delphinidae > Orcinus > Orcinus orca. The sequence goes on along the minus strand of NC_064569.1, from coordinate 5,007,759 downwards.
TTCAAGTCCGACCAATCACCTCTGAGACTTTCCCACCAGCAGGAAGACTGCATCTTCTGACTGGCCGAGAGTGGTCACCTTAACTTCTGGGCAGAGCTTGTCTTCAGAGTGAAGTTAACCATAAAAAGAAGCAAGACTAATGCGGGAGAGGGAGTCTGAGCTCCATGATCTTGTCTGAACTCCTAGATCTTGCTGTATCTACACTTAGCCCTCCAGATTCCCCAGTCACATAAACCGATAAATGTCCTTTAAACTAGTTGGAACTCAGCTTCTGTCATTTTCAAACCAGAATCCTGACTGTCTTGGGCAAGAGGAAAAAAGTGTTTTTTTATTATTTAGCGTCCTCTCAGTGATGCTGTAACACTGAGTACTTAACCCTCTCCCCACCCCATCTCCCCACACACGCACCCGTTGTTGTATTTGATTGAGGGCATAAGGAAGGAGCATGGGTGCAAGGACATCCTTTCCAATCCCTCATCATAGGAATCATGCCAATAGGCCATGTGAATAGAGGGGTTTTTTTTAAACCTTTATGCATTAAAAAACAACAGTCTTAAGTATTGTACAATAGAAGTGCTGTCTCTAATACAAATCACTGGTGGAAAGGAACAGGACACACCCTCCTCTCAGGTCACACAATAGGTGGTAAAATGTTTGTGTTCTCGGGGGAGCAGTTTTTGTTTTGTTGTCCTGTGGAGGCCTTGGACTCCGCTGGCCCAACAACTGCCTCGGGCTTTCCGGAAGCTTCTGCTAAATGAGGCAGCTGGACTTCAGCTGTGTGCTGGACAGAGCCCTGCTGACTACCTGAGTTCTGACCCTGTTTAGTGGCGCCTTCGTTGATTTTGTCTTTAGTCTCTATTTGAAGGATCATCTCTGCCAAAGAGGAGAGAGCAGGAACAAGTAAGTGTTCAAATATGAATTACATTCTAACTGTCCATTAGGCTGTAAGTCATTTGGGGGACATCTGGTTGTAATGATACAAAAACAAGTCATTTGTAAAGCACATTCTGTGTGCCAGGCATTATTCTAAGCCCTTTACACTTACTGGTTCCTTTGATCCTTCCTGCAACCAGAGAGAATAGGCATTATTCTCATTCTCATAAATGGAGAAACTGCAGCACAAAGAGGTTAAGTAAATTGCCCAAGGGCCCACAGCTGGTAAGTGGTAGGGCCAGACTTTATCCCAGGCAGCCTGACTCCAGTGACCGAGTACATAACCATGAGGCTATATTGCATATAAAAGATCCTTGCGTAATTCCATAATCTGATCAAAATTCAAAAGGTAATTATAGGGCTTGCAGAGGAGGACGCATGGAAAGAAAAGGAAAGGAGGGGAATAGGAATTGGAGATAGGAGAAACACAGAAATTCCTAATGATGAGAGGGCAAAAAAAGAGGAGAACCCAGCCACAACCAAGTTTCCTGAAAGAGGAAAATCCCCAAATTACGAAGTGTCAGGCCAGTAGTGATGAAGCCAGAATAATTAACCAAGGTTGAGCTCAGAGAAATTGGCAGGCAATCCTCCAGAGACGGCTGACCCCCTGGATTATGGAAATAGGACTGGCTATTTGAGGGACTGTTCCTTGTTTGCCCAAGTGATGTTGCCCTTGAACCTTGCCCTTCCTGGCCTCAGAAGGGAAACAGAGACTGGCTTTCCTCAAGGTCTGAAGCCTGGGCTGTGCTTTGAGGTTCCGCGGCTCATGAATCCAAGCATGCCTGAGGGCCTGGTCAGGGGTCACGCGAAGAGAAGGCTCCCAGCTACACACCAACAAAGCCCAGCATTGGTTAGGGTTTTATTTCCCTTTTTAATAATGAAATATTTTCAAAGAACCTAAATAAGATATAAAAATGGTTCATTTTTAAAGAACCCATTTAAGCTATGTTAAAACTCAAAGATACCATAGAACAGAGCTCATGACATATAATTTTAAAGTACCTGGAGGCAACTATTGGAAATGATCTTTGTAGAAAATGTGTATGACAAGCCGAGGAATATCTCACAGCCCAAATTCCGTTACAAGAAATATTAGAGAAAATCGAAACCAGTGGGATTTAGGGTTTAGTAAACTAAGAACATCAAAATGAAGAGATGCTTAATTGTGATTCCCAAACTATGGAATTTGGACCTCCAAGTATATCACAAAGAACATTATAGAACACTAGAATATTAAGATCATGAGGGGACTTGGAGATAATCCAAACTGCTAATGCAGTAACAAGATACACTTGACAAAATACACTTGACCCACCATGGAATCATCTTGCCTTTCTTGAGTAATTTTAGTAACATGGCACTAACTCACAGAACTAGCTATTCCAGCTTTAAAAAACTCCAATTCTTTAAAAGTTGTTCATTTTGATTGAGCCAAGATTCACTTCTCAGGAACTTTTAGCTTAGTAACTTTGACCCGGTCTTAAATTCTACCCATTAGCATCATACAGAATGAGACAACTAATCCATCTTTTATGTCACAACCCTTCAACTATCTGAAAACATTTACATGACTACTAGTTATTGATCATATGACATGATCAGTTCCTTCCTAGATAGGAAATCTCAGCTGTTATCTAACTGGTGTCCATCATGCTGGGAATAGCTACTAACTGCGAGGAGATGGCATTAATATTTCAGACTCATCGAGGTCTAAACAACTCAAGTTCCCAGTTCTTTGTCCAATGAACTGCTGTTAAGCTACATCTCACCTCTCCTGAACTCCTAGAGTTAGCCTATAAAATCTAGACACAGAACTTTACCTTTATCCCTATTAAATCTGACCCAAAACTTTTAGTCTCTCAAAGACTTGCTAATTAGCCAAATACGAAGTAATAAAACAACAGGCCCTGACAGCATGACTGCCTCTTACAAGGTGTGAGCAACCAGCCCTTTGCACTAAAAAGGAGAATAATTTCATTCCTGGCTCTGAGTTTCTGGATTACCCACCTCTGTCTCAGTACTGAGTTTCTGTTACGAGTTAATGGCCATTCATTCTATCGCCTCAGCAAGAGGCTGGGGTGGAGTGGGGGTCATGATGGGGTACAGGATCCTTCTCTGTCTCCATTTTTCAGATGGGTAGCATGACTCCGCAGATGGGAAAACTTTCGGCAGGCCCTGGTGGTTTATTTTCTGAGCTAGTACCTAAACTCCAGATGCACAAATGCCAGAAGAGTAGTATTTTGCTAAAACTACTTCATCCCACTGAAGGAATGAGAGAACATAAAGATATGGTCTTCTAAAACTACTAAACAATTATAGGACTAATACAGCTGGAAGAGACCTTAGGAATACCCCACTCTACAGAAAAGGAAACTGAAGCCCAGAGAGACGATGACTTGTCCAATATCACGTGGCTAATTTATTTGCCACTCAGTGGAGACAGACTTGCATAACCTCTTTAAAATTGGTGACAACAGCTAGTATTTTCTAAATACCTTCTAATCTAGGTACAGTTCTAAGGTACTTTATGGACTATTGGGGTTTTTTTTTTATCAATACTATGACGGGTGAAGTACAGAGCCTACTTTCTAAGATTCAAAATATGCCTATAGATTCTAAAAAGCTGTACATAATAAATGGTTTATAGATCACCCTTTCCCTAGTTCCCTAATATGAGAGGATTTAGATTCTAAATCCTAGGGGAATGGGTGGGAAGGGGCCTGAAACCAGCTTGTACTGGGCATGTATGCAAATAGTTACTGATACAACAGACTCTCTGAAGACCTGGGCTTCAGTCCATGAAACAGAAAACACGGAGGACTTGCCTACAACCTTGCTTCCAGGCAGTCAGGGCAAGAAGGAAGCAAGCTCGACCCACACGCTGTGTAATCCAGGGCAAGTCACTTAATCTCTCGAGCCTCAGGCTCCACGTCTCAAAACATCAGGTCGTCTGTCCCACTGACCACACAGGATGGACAGTGGAGACAGCAGTCTGATGAGGCAACAGATAGGAAAGCATCTCGTAGACCCTAAAGATCTATGGTCCGTGTTTATTATGTCCCATGACTGCCTCCCAGCCCCAGACTTTCACCAGCAAACGTGTGGGAAAGTACAGTGTTTAAGAGGAAACCCAGAAGCAAAGACACCCTGACAAAACTCACACCAAACACTTTCTCAGAAAGTCCAGGAAACCGGTGTCGTAGGTTTTCAGCACCATGGTGAGATCCTTGGAATCCGGGTATCTTTTTTTCCCCTTTTGTTGGTTATATTTTTAGGAAAACCTTTGGAATCTTTAGAGATACAACATTATGTGTTTAGTTCCAGGTGTGAATATGCATTGGTCACATCACAGCTGTTCACTCAACCTTGCTGCTTCTGGGAGTGGTCTCTGCAGCTCTCCCGCCCCCTCACACACAGACAAACACACCCGCAGTCTTAGTTTAAAATAACCACATGTACATTACCCAATGAATACAATTTACTTTTACAAATAACTTCCTACTACTCGGCATGTTCTGAGCCACCACCTCCTCCTCCTGGAATCAATCAAATGATTTTAATGGTTTAACATTAACCAACGTAAAATAATAGTGATGATGATGATGATGACGATGATAATAGTAAAGTAAATCTGAAGTGACAGAAACGGTCCGCTGCGAACAAAAAGCATGTTGTCCATTCTTGGCTTTTCTATGCCCTTGATCCTCCCTCACCCCAAAACGTGAGAATTTGGGACACCCATGGGGAATAACAGGAAAGTCATTTTAGGAGAAGGATTGACTTTCAGAGCTCACGTACAAGCCACACAAGCAAGTTAACCTCATTTCTTATTTTTAGTCGTGTCAAAATTTTGTCCATAACTGGAATGATCAAACTTGGTGGTGGCTTAAGACACTACTTGGAATGATTTTCTTCAGCCATTTCCACGGATTAAAGCCCTCACCAAATGTATCTTCTGTCATTGCTGAAAACAGACCCCTGAAGACAGGTCCAAAGGTGGCCTGAGAACACAGTGCAATGCCTTGAAGGCAAGACCATTCGTTTGGACATCTAGGTCGTGGTGAGCATGTTCAGAAAGGTGACCATGTATGCTCACACCTTGTAAATATACATGTAAAAGGGCAGATATGTATATACACACATGCAAAATGGACACATTCCATGAAATTCTCACAAAAACTCGGGGTTCATACAATGGACATCCTGGAAGGTACATAATGAAATGCTTCTAATTACTTTTGCAATCAATACAATTTGCAGGGCGTCCAACAGGACACCTGCTCTTACTGAATTCCTGTAAGAGCCCATGAATGTGTGTATGTGTGTATATACACACATGGGTATCTGTGTGTTTATATAGAAAAAAATGGGCTGGGGGTACTGCATAGGGCATAGGTCCTGTGAACTCCTTTTTGACTGTGGCACCAGGGCTCCCACCTTATCCTATATTGTCTTTGGTCAAAGAAGAATTAGATTCACGGGCTTACAAATAACATAGCTCCTGCAGTCATCTTTATGTAATTGCTTTTCTTGTACAAGTTTTTCCTACCTCTCTGACCTTCCCCAATATCTCCTTATTCTCCCCACCTCCTCTTGCTGTCTGGAGCACCTACGTATCTTGCTACCTTTGAAGAAACAACTTTCCTCTTAATTAAGGGTATTAACTAGGAGTGGCTGGGGGCTGAGGACCTGTTGGCAGCCCAAACCTGGGGAAGGGAGAGCCAAGAACTTAAGTGGATATAGTGTTTCCAAACTCGCCTCATCATAAGCTGCTGTAAAAAACATACAGACTTCTGAGTCCCACCTCAAACACACTATACCATAGGAGGATCCTAGGAATCAGCATTTTCCCCAAGAACCCAAATGATTCTTATAATCAAATAAAATTTGGGAAACACGGATGAGGATGCAGCTCCCAATAACGTCCTTTCTTACGCAGGAAGGGAAGATGTGTGCTTTTGCTACCAAAATCACATTCGGAAGCTTAGTGCTGATGGTAAAAATCGGGTACTCTATGAAATGGACATGTGTCTGTCTTTGGTACCCTCTTACCAAAATGCCTATATTCCCTTCCTTTTGATTCCCCCAAGTACAATCTCTTGAGTTCAGGGTTATAGGCTGGAGATGTGACTCTTCCCACATTGCCTTTGTCTAGCAGGAGGGAACACCAATGCTCCTACTTGTCTTTCCCTAAGTCCTTTGAAATCCAAAAGGCTGAATTAAAAGTGGTGGATGGGAAAAGGACATCTGGGGTCAAGAGACCAGTTCCATTGCCCCATGCATAAGTTATACCAGCGAGTCGGCCAGATGCTCTGCTCTGGTATGGGACTGACCAATCCGAGTGGACGACAGTCTTGGCATTGGAGGGGGATCCTGGAGGACCTTTTCTTGCCAGACCTTAAAATTTTAGTTTCTGGATCGTGGGCTCAGGGCTGTGGCTTTTTAACCAACTGGTACAGAAATAGACTACATTTTAACCCCCAGGTGGCTGAACCAATAAATACCGACTGCCCATCAACATGACTGAAACACTTTTGTCCAGGAGGGTCCCCCAGGGTGGTGTTTTTTGACTTTCCTCTTGATGGGACAAGATGTGGAGAGAAATTATGTGATTTGTCTACCCGTTTTGAGGCCACCGTTGGGTGAAAATAAGAGGCAGGAGGGCTGGGAACGACAGTGTGAGCCTGTGAACTAAGCTGACGACAATGTCGTTCCGGATGGCAGGGAGCCCGTCTGTGGAGCCCTCGTTCCTCACATCTGGCTTCACTCCACTTGGCTGACATTAGGGCCACTACGGCTTTTTGTACACAGGAATCCCTTAGCAAAGGGATTTTAGATCTGGGACTGGCTTCATCTTCTGGTTCACAGTGGCTCAGAAGCCCGGCCCGAGTTGGACTTCATTGATCCCCCGGTCCGTCCTGTACAGCACAGCTTGGCTCGAAAGACAGAGGATCATAAAATCCAGGGTCTGGGAACTGGGATGGGGGGGTGCAGCATGGAGACTGTGGATGAAGCTTCATTCCAGCAATTAGGCAGATGTCCTATACAAAACTGACAAGCCATAGCTGACAGCCCTTGCTTACCCATTTTATACCAAAGTTGCAATGAATCTGGAATAGTGAGGGACTGGGGGATTAGGAGAATTTCAGCAGGAAAGAATAAGGCTCCATTAATGATAAACTGTAGCAATGGAATTTTCCACTGTTCTTGCAAAGACGCTTCTGCTCTTTGATTTCCTTCACGGTGCGTAGTGCGCGCGGGCAGGCAAGCTGCCAGGGGAGGTGGGGAGAACTGTTAGGAGAGGGTAGAGTTCTAATCTTTTGGAGTTTCAAGATCTGCTGGTAGGCCTTCTGAGAAGGAACCTGGTCATTCTCGGCACCTGTGCATTTTCACTGCCGAGCCCTCGCTCCCAGTGACTGCCCCACCCATCTCCATCATGCCCCTGGTACCACGGCTCAGCATCTTTTTACTTTTCTGAAAGAAACCTCTAAGCACAGCCTGCCTTTTGGGGTGTGGCCAGAGGAAGAGCATCATATGGGGTGTAGGGCATGGAAGGTGTCTTCCGGGGCTGGGAAACCTCATCAGCTACAACAGGAAAAAGAGAGTCAGACCTGGGACTCACCAAAGAACGTCTGTCTCCTGGAGGCCGTCTGGATGAAGTGGGTCGGTGGCAAGCCCAGCACCTTCAACAAGGACAAAGCAGTGGATTCCCTCCTCTGGAGTCACACATTCCAAGACTGTTAGAACTGGGTGTGACTTCAGCTAAACGTTGTCTTCTACAGATAAGGACCCAGGATATGAAGCGATAACCTCAAGCCAGTGGCAGAGCAGGTCCAGAGCCTGAGACTTGACTCCTGATCCAGGGCCGTTTCAGTACCCCGAGCACTGACACCACCCACATTATTCTAAACAGACATCAGCACCTACTAGACAGGCCACTCGTGATAGCAGGCAGATCACACTGTCCAAGCAAGTAAACCCGTGCAGCTGCGGACCACCCCTGAATTAAGGAGTGACACATCCCAGCTCAGAGCATGGGAAGGGAGGAAAGGAAAAGGAGATGGAGATCACCAGATGGGCATCAGACCACGATATGACAAAGTATCTTCTGAAAAGACAAGGGTAACACCTGCTTGGTCACCTTTCCCCACTGCCACCTAGAGGGGTGCACACAGAAGAGAGAAACGACAGGTGTCCCCCTCAGCTCTGGGCCCCTGTCCTTGCAGCCAGGTTCCCAGGTTGTCCCTTCTTGACCCTGCCCTCCTGTTCCTGAGCCGCGCTGACTGAGGTCAGGAGGAAGCTGCAGTTCAGGGGCAGTAGGAACCTCCACCCAGATCCCATGCCCTCCACTGGAGGAGAAAATTGGAGGATTGGCTCAGGGATGCTTCACTGAATCGTCCATCATCAACCTTAGAAGCCATGGACTCTGGTCCCCTCATTTTACAGACATCCAGACCAGGGAAGTGACTTGCCAAAGAGGAGGACCAGCCTCCGGGTTTACTGATTTCCAGGGCAGTGTTCATCCCACCATAGCTATCATTTATAGCTCCTGCTAACTAAATTAGTGGAATACTTTATTATCAGTTTCAACCATAAGATGAATCTCTACATTAATTCCCAAGGATGCATGTGTCTCCCCAACCAACCTTTAACTTTAAGACAATCTAGAAAATGGGGATTTGGGATGAATGGATAGATAGGTTGAGAGAGAGAGGAATTAGATACGTCTTTGCTCCCTGGGGAAACCCTAAAATGTGAAATTTCCAATTTTTAGGATTATTTTCTCCCATCTAATTTGGTGTAACAAGATGCCTTTAGGTAAAAGAAGAGCAGGTATAATGAATAACCATGTGAGAGTCTTGGTAAAGCCTTTTCATTGCATGATATTCTTCCCAGAAAGTTAAGATGGTAAGTAACAACTGAACAGTGCACAGATTTCAATGGGTGTCATGTCAGCCTGGTTTTTAGATTCTTTGGAATATATCTGAAAGACCAGTATAACAGTTTTATTTTAAATGTCACTATTCACAATATGCTGGCAGTTACATCCTTTGCAGTTACTTACATTTATGATAAAAACGTTAGATGTCGACTCAAAAGTGTACATAATTTCAAAACATCCAACCCTGTCCCGTAAACAGATGCAGGCCATTGCCCTAGAGCGAGTCCGATGCAGCCTGGAGTCTGAGAGCGGAAGTTACCCCTCCCGAGGGCATCGGTTGGAAGGCAGCCGGGTCCGCCTCACCTCCATGATGCAGGCTAGCTGCTCCACCTCGTTCTCCCCAGGGAACAGGGGGGTAGCCCGTGTACAGCTCGGCCATGATGCAGCCCAGGCTCCACATATCAAGGGCTATGTTGTAGGGATGGCCCAGGATCACCTCTGGGGATCGGTAGAACCGGCTTTGGATGTAGGTGTAGACTGCAGGGGAAAGAAAGAGAAACCTCACGTGGAAATCTCCTCTCCAGAGCACGCGGCTCCACATACCTGCTCAGGCGGGGGTGGACGATAATTAATTAAGAACCCCCCCTACCCCCGACTTCTTTTCACTCTCCGGGCTTTGCAGGGAGAAGGAAGTACAAATGGTCAGCACTTATGAGTCCCATCCCACATCTAATCTCATCACATCCCCAGAGCAACCTGATTATCATGAGGGGCTGTTAGCCTCACGTTACTGATAAAGAACTCTAAAGTAGGCATTGTTCTAGAGAAGTGAATTTGTCAGGCAAGCTTTCAAAAAAGAAAACATAAGACGAATATAAAGCTAAGTTTTCAAATTGTCTGATTAATCTGGGGTAGACGCTCTCTGAAGTACTGCGATTTGGCAAGGGAAGACGTGTATGAAAGTTGAAAAAGAAGCGTGGAAAATGCATAATGTAAAAATGTATATTCCATATATTATGTGCATTGTGTTACATAAAGTATAGAAAGAAAAGTTCAACAAAATCTCAGCAGACGAGGATGTACAGAGGATATTTAGTATTGCAGGCAGTCTAGATTTTACAGAGGAGGAAACTGAGGTTGGAGAAATGGGACATTACAGGTATTTGCAAATGCTGTTAACTGGTTACCTAGATGGGGGCAGGGCAAGGGATTTTTGTAGTCACTTCTCTGTTGTTTGACTTGGGTACAGTAAGGATGTAATAATTTTTAGTGATTTAAAACAAAGATTTAATAAAAATGACTTTGTACCCTGTCTGTTTCCAAAATGGACATGAGGCACTTTGCAATCAAAGTACGAATATACAGGAAAGATTTTTTAAATGAATTTAATGACAGAGGAAGACAAATACAGTATGATTTCACTTACATGTGGAATCTAAAAAACAAGTGAACAAACAAAAGGAAAGAGAAATGTCTATTTAGGTCTTCTGCCCATTTTTGGATTGGGTTGTTTGTGTTTTTGATACTGAGCTGCATGAGCTGCTTGTATATTTTGGAGATTAATCATTTGTCAGTTGCTTCGTTTGCAAATATTTTCTCCCATTCTGAGGGTTGTATTTTTGTCTTGTTTATGGTTTCCTTTGCTGTGCAAAAACTTCTAAGTTTCATTAGGTCTCATTTGTTTATTTTTGTTTCCATTTCTCTAGGAGGCGGGTCAAAAAGGATCTTGCTGTAGTTTATGTCAAGAGTGTTCTGCCTATGTTTTCCTCTAAGAGTTTTATAGTGTTTGGCCTTTATATTTAGGTCTTTAATCCATTTTGAGTTTATTTTTGTGTATGGTGTTAGGGAGTGTTCTAATTTCCTTCTTTTACATGTAGCTGTCCAGTTTTCCCAGCACCACTTATTGAAGAGGCTGTCTTTTCTCCATTGTATATTCTTGCCTCCTTTATCAAAAATAAGGTGACCATGTGTGCGTGGGTTTATCTCTGGGCTTTTTATCCTGTTCCATTGATCTATAATTCTGTTTTTGTGCCAGTACCATACTGTCTTGATTACTGTAGCTTTGTAGTATGGTCTGAAGTCCAGGAGCCTGAATCTTCCAGCTCCATTTTTCTTTCTCAAGATTGCTTTGGCTATTCGGGGTCCGTTGTGTTTCCACACAAATTGTGAAATTTTTTGTTCTAGTTCTGTGAAAAATGCCATTGATAGTTTGGTAGAGCTTGCATTGAATCTGTAGGTTGCTTTGGGTAGTATAGTCATTTTCACAATGTTGATTCTTCCAATCCAAGAACATGGTATATCTCTCCATCTGTTTGTATCATCTTTAATTTCTTTCATCAGTGTCTTATAGTTTTCTGCATACAGGCCTTTTGTCTCCTTAGGTAGGTTTATTCCTAGGTATTTTATTTTTTTTGTTGCAATGGTAAATGGGAGTGTTTCCTTAATTTCTCTTTCAGATTTTTCATCATTAGTGTATAGGATTGCAAGAGATTTCTGTGCATTAATTTTGCGTCCTGCTATTCTACCAAATTTATTGTTTAGCTCTAGTAGTTTTCTGGTAGCATCTTTAGGATTCTCTATGTATAGTATCATGTCATCTGCAAACAGTGACAGTTTTACTCCTTCTTTTCCGATTTGAATTTATTTCTTTTTCATCTCTGATCGCTCTGGCTAAAACTTCCAAAACTATGTTGAATAATAGTGGTGAGAATGGGCAGCCTTGTCTTGTTCCTGATCTTAGTGGAAATGGTTTCAGTTTTCCACCATTGAGAACGATGTTGGCTGTGGGTTTGTCATATATGGCCTTTATTATATTGAGGTAAGTTCCCTCTATGCCTTTCTGGAGAGTTTAGCATAAATGGGTGTTGAATTTTGTTGAAAGATTTTTCTGCATCTATTGAGATTATCATATGGTTTTTATCCTTCAATTTGTTAACATGGTAAAAGCAGGAAAACTAAATAGTTGAATGACAGCAGCATCACCTGGAGGAATATACAGTCTGGTCCATGGAGGAAACAGACATTCAAATAAAATTTTTTTAAGGAGCCAAGTTGATTTTCAGTCTTCAAGGACGAGTAGAAATTAGCAATGGAAAAAAGGCAAATAAGAACCATCTGAAGACCTGGAGCCATGGGTACTAGCACCCAGTGTGGTGTGGCGGGGGGGTCAAAGGTGAACGTGGGCAGCACGCGACAAGGTTGAAGAAGCGGACAGGGGCCAGCCTGATTCGAAATAGCTTGTGAACTAAACAGGCTAAGGGGTATGTGTGTGGATTTTAAGCAGAGGGGTGTTCGGGCTCAGATTTTATTTTAGGAAACTCCCTCTGGCTAGAGTGGCTTGATGGGTAGGCCCGAGTAGGTTACCAGTCAAGGCAAGGACGCCAGTTAGTAGTCAGAGTAAAGGCAGCAAGTGGAAGGAGAGAGCAGTTTTGAGAAACGCAGGAAATGGACTAGAGCTTGCTGAACGGATGTGAAGGGTGCAAGTGCCTGAGGCACCTCAGCTGACTGACGGTGATGCTATTTACTAACAGAAAATATAGGAGGGAAAACTCCTGGGGAGGGGGAGACATTATTGATTCAGTGATGACTTACATCAAATGATCAAGTGGTCTGTGTCAGGAGCAAGGTCTGGGCTTAAAGATCCTGACTTGGCAGTCACCGTCACACTGGTGACCATTGAACTTGAAGTTGCCCAAGCTTTGAAAGAAAAAAGGACCAGGGGGGAAAAGAATGGAATCTCACAGAATATGGTATGGTAGTGAGAGCTGTGGGTGTAGGTGACACAAAAGATTAGCAAGCCACAAACAATGAAGAGAGGCAGGGAGGCAGGGAGAAAAGTACAAAAGAATGGTGTCATACGCGCCCAGAAATAAAATGTACTAAGCAGGGTATAATGAATAGGGTCTATAAGATACGGTGAGAAAGTGCACCCTGGGTTTGGCAACAGAAAGGTCATGAGTGCTTTCTGCAAGGCCAGTCTTGACGCACATTAAGGTAATTTTCAGTGGAAAGTACTAATATCAATAGCATAGAGAAAACAGGTTCATCAAGCTCGTCCAGATGACTAATTAATGATATTAGTACTAACACAGGGTAGGCTCTTAATAAACGTTTATTGTTAAACTGCCGCACACAGAGTACCTCAATACCGTGTCCCTGGGAAACATGTTTCCAAGAAGGGGTGGGGCGGGGTAGGTAAGGGGGTGTAAGACAGTAGAAAATATATACTCGATAAGAAAAAATATATATAATAGCAGTAGGATCATAATTCCTACATAAAATCATCACTTTAATCACAATTCTAAATACTTATCTTCACATTAACACAGATATTTCATTAACCAAGAATAACTGAGCTAAGTATTATGTATTTTTTAATGGTTAACATGATTCAAAGTATTTTTATTAAAAATTGAAATTTGGTTTGGTTGAAGTTCTCACCATAAAGTATCACTATTTTTACTCACAGTGAATTAGGATGTAAGCTTCCGAAAGGGCTGTACTATCTAATACAATAGGGGTGACAAGTACTTGACAGCCACCCTCTAGAGCACGGGCTTAATGTAAAAGTGACGACTTTAAGAAACAGCTCTTCCCTTTATATTTACAACAAAAAGGCTAACTTTTTTTGCAAAGCACTCATTTTATCATGAAATGTAGACAGAGACAGATGGATGCATTAGCATCAAGGAAAAGTGCATATCACAACTTTTTCACTTTTATTAAAAGTTTTGACAATGAGGGCTTCATAAAATGTCACAAAATTCTATTTGCTATCTAACCATCTACTTCGAAGTAGGAGACATACGCTATAGTATAGCAACTGTTTTGGGTTTTTTTGTTTTTTTTTTTCTTTTGCGGTACGCGGGCCTCTCACTGCTGGGGCCTCTCCCGTTGCGGAGCACAGGCTCCGGACGCGCAGGCTCAGTGGCCATGGCTCACGGGTCCAGCCGCTCCGCGGCATGTGGGATCCTCCCAGACTGGGGCACGAACCCGTGTCCCCTGCATCGGCAGGCGGACTCTCAACCACTGCGCCACCAGGGAAGCCGATCAACTGTTTTAATATGGAAAATTATTCTGAATTCTCAATATAAAAACATTTGGCTAAAATATGAAACATCATTGCAACAAAACTGACAATGCAGGTTAAGTAACTTACAAGATTTCAGAAATGTCTCCTGGGAGAAATGGGAATTTTCCTTTTGCCAGATAAACTGTGCACAGTTAAATTTCAGGTGCCATAAACTAGACAAAGCCAGAAAGAAGCATCGGGCATGTTACTAGGAAAGAACAACATGTAACGGGGACATCCTCCATGTCAAACTGATAGCCACGTAATGACAGTGACTTATTATATACATATAAGGGAAAGAGAATATGCTCTTCAGAAGGGGATGACATTCCAAGATAATTCTTATAAACAAACCTCTTACTGAAGTCTCAGATAGCTTTTCAGAGAACAATCACAAAACAGGTAGAGATCATTTATACAACTTTAAAGGATTCATTTATGTTACAACACCCTCCTTAGATATAAACACAAATATAAACATGCTTATAAAAGTGAGATCTTCTTGATCAAACATTTTCTTGCCACTACACTCAGCTACTAGCAGCATTTGGATGCAAAGGTTTAACTCGTGCTAATCGGGACAAGCCAAGGCGGAGACTCTGAGTTGGAGACTTCACAGACACTCTGGCCAGTGGGCTACGGCTGCTGCTTCCAGACACCGCTGCAAAAAGACAGATCACCTGGTGCTGAGAACGTCAGAAATCTCGTAACAAAGGTCAGTTTATAAAACAGAAGAGGCAAAAAAAGGAGTTAAGCGTTATTCTGCTATGCAGGTTCTATCAAGTTACATATTAGATCAAAAGAATGGGAAGTACTAAAGAGCAGAAAATATGTAGCATTGCATATTTTCAAACATCCTCAGAGGCCAAGGTAATGACACCGAAACTTTAAATGTGAAAGCTAAATAGGAAAGTTGGGAGCAAAGAACACTGATTGTAAAGACATAAAGAAATGAATGGAATTATAATTTCTAAAGTAGTAGCAAAATCTAATGCATTTTTACAAAATTCTGCAACTTTTACAAGTACTCCTTACAGAATCTATTTTTTCAAATATCACATAAGTTTAAATATGACAAATACCATTTTTCTTTATTTATACTAGTTTCATTTATGCTACCACTCTAATACAGCAATCATTTCCAACAAGTATTAAATTTCAGAATTTATCCACATGTATGTTCGTAGCTGGTCATGATTTTAGCCGTAAAAAGTACAAGTGTGTGTGTACTTTTTCCATACAAAGGTTTTATGAACATTGCCATGTTTCCAGCCATCTGATTTATCATTCTTAGTTGCACATACGTGCCACATATTGATCAAATTCCTACAACAAACTTCTGGGTTGTTTCTAGTTTTCACCACTTTTCTATAAATGGCTATAAAGAAATCACTTAGTACTGACCACTTACTACTCTTCCTTCTTTTGAATTCTTTTTAAGGATAAATTCCCAAGATTAGTTCCTAAGTCAAAAGGCCGATTTATTTTTATGGCTCCTGTCAAGCTGTCTTGTAAAGGGATTATAAATTTATAATAAATAATTATACCTGCTACCCCACAACCCAGAGTGCACTGGTTGATACAGCTTTATTATTTTCTAGTTTGAGAGGTATAAAACAGTATTTTATTATTTTAATTTACATTTCCGTGATTACCAGCGAGGCTGCAATTCTTTTCATATTGGTTTCTAGTTGTACTTCTTGGGGTCAGTGGTATGTTATGTCCTTGGCTCATTTTCCCATTGGAATCTTGCTGGTCTTCTCACATTCGTATAAGACAGGAGGCTAGCTGGCAACCTGAGGGTCAAATCCTGCTCTCAGATATACTGTTTGGTCCACATGGTGTTTTAAAAAGTCTGCTTTTAAGAACTAGGAGATTTCACACTAAAATCTGTACTTCTGGCTTCTCTTGAAAAACTCAGACATGGAAATCCGAGATCCATAATCCTGCATGTTAACAGCCAGGTGGAGCAAAGGAACGGCGGCTTCCTTCCAGAGGGCTCGCGCTCTCGAGGGCAGCAACGCCCACTCACTCACGCTTCCTCCCCAGGCCCAATTCCCTCACCTCTGTCACCTGCCCGGCCCTTCCCCACAATGAATTAATAAGCACTTCATGTTTTATGACGTGACTCTTTACCCATCAATCCATTATTTCTTTTTTATCTTTTTGCTTATGCTACCTTCAAATTTCTACAGTCATTATATCAATACTTTTAAAATTCTTTTGTTGCGGAATCACTAATTATTCTCATAAGAAATACACTAAGGATTATCCTTGAACTGACAGAGCTTCATTATTTCAATAACTAATCTTCCGGAACTTTCCTGGTGGCACAGTGGTTTAGAATCCGCCTGCCAATGCAGGAGACACAGGGTCGAGCCCTGGTCTGGGAAGATCCCACATGCCGCAGAGCGGCTAAGCCCGTGTGCCACAACTACTGAGCCTGCGCTCTAGAACCTGCGAGCCACAGCTACTGAGCCCACATGCTGCAACTACTGAAGCCCACGTGCCTAGAGCCCACACTCTGCAAAGAGAAGCCACCACGATGAGAAGTCTGCGCACCGCAACGAAGAGTAGCCCCCACTCGCCGCAACTAGAGAAAGCCCGTGCACAGCAACAAAGACCCAACACAGCCAAAAAAAATTTTTTAAATAAATTAAAAAAAATAATATGAGCAAGTGCTCATATGTAACATTTACAACTAAGAAAAAACAAATCTACTCGTGGTAATTTTCCAAGCCCCTGCCCTTGAGCAGTAAATAAATATACTGTACCTGGTGGGACCCACTTAGGTCTCTTGCTTTCAGCTGGAGGACTTCGTATTTGTAACGGCTTCCTAGTAGCCTCTGAAGAAGGAGAAACCTTTTTCGGTGAGGGCCAAGATTCTGACTTGACAGCAGCAGGAGCAGAATCTACTGAAGTCACTTATTTGAAAAATATACATAAAAAAGGGGTCACGGAGGAAGATAAAGTCTAGCATGTATGTGTGAAAATTATCAAGTTACATAAGCTTATAAGAATTAAAGAAGCAGAATCATAAATTTGAAAAACTCATTCATCAACATTTATTGAGAGTCTAAGAATAGCCATCTTTTATGAGCATTACATGCTAGGAAGTATGGTAAGCATATCATATACATTACCTCTAACCCGTAGAGCAACTCCGATACAGAACTGACTATCCATACTGTCAGTTAAGGAAACAGAGAGGTTAAACAATCTGCCTGTAGTATGAGAGCTAGTAAGTGTCTGAGTCCAGAGTCCACACTTGTAATCACCACACAATAGTGTCTCATCGGAATATGTCAGTGAGACATTTTATTAGGCTCTAGGAATTTACGGTCCAATCACTAGACTCTAGTAGAAAGGGCAGACAAGTACAGAGACGCGTACAGTGCAACGTGGTGAGAGATGACAGACTCTAGAGGTGGTCACGGGGCAGGGAACCTACATCTAGAAGCATCTTGCCGAGGGCGGTGTAAAAGCAGACCACCTCGACGGCTCTACGGTAACCCAGGCGAGAGGGGATCAGGGCCTGAACTAAGGGGGAGAAAGGAGGGAAAACAGCAGAGTGGACGGCTTTAGTAATCAGAAGGGGGAGGCGTGCTGGAGATGAGGGAATCATCATGATTGGCAAGTTCCTGTCAGGAACACACCATCTGATGCCGCCATTTACCCAGAGAATGAACACAGAATGGGAGTGGGTTTGGGTTTTTTGTTGGTTTGTTTTTGATGGAGGGAGGAGAAGCAGAATACAAATTCACTTTCAGATAATGTTTGCTTCGAGATACCTAAGTGGCATCTACGTGCATGTGCATATGAACATTTTCACTATACACTCTTCTTAACGTTAACATCTACATTCTCTAGGTCAGCCCCATCCCACAGACTTTTCCGCCGTGATGGGAACGTTCTTTATTTCGTGCTGTCCAATACGGTAGCCACAAGCCACATACAGTTAGTGAGCACTTGAAATGTGGTTAGCAAAACCAAGGAACTGACTTTTAAATTTTATCTAATTTTAATTAATTTAAATATGCTAGAGCTACTTTGGTTAGTGGCTACCATATTGGACACCATAGCTCTTGCAATTTTCTCTATTCAGGGAAAAATTATAACACCTGCCAGGTCAGAGACGCTTAGAGGTTATCAGTACATTATTAGCGGGACTAGAAATATAATCCATCTTTCCAAATTCTTAATCTCCTTATTTAGCTGTTAAACTTTACTTCTAATATTACATAGGAAATTTTCTCGGGAAGCAACTTGCTCCAGGGTATATGGAAGACTTTAAGCGGCAAACTCCAACCTGGAAACTGAAATTTTATCGTTAGTTTTTAGAATGTTTTGGTGAGCAAGCATAAACAAACACCTGAAGAAAATATGAAATATATTCATGTTAGGTTTTTTTCCTATTGTCAATGACTTTTTCATATCAGTTTGTGGTAGGCGGTCCCTTAAAGAGACCTGTCTCCTAATTCCCAGAATGTGTGCACATGTTACCTTACATAGCAAAGGGACTTAGCAGGTGTGACTAAATTAAGGATCTGGAGATGGGGAGATTATCCTGAATTATCCGATGGCCCCAGTGTACTCACAAGGGTGCTTATAAGTGCAAGTGAGAAGTAGGAGAATGAGAGAGTTATGTGATGGCTCTGAAGGGAGAAGTGGACCACCCGTCAGACAGCAGGCGGCCTCTAGAAGCTAGAAAAGGCAGGAAAGGGGGTTCTTCTCCCCTTGAACTTCCACAGAGGAACACAGCTCTGCCAGCAGCTTGATTTTAGCTGAGTGAGGAAAATTTTGAACCTATGACCTGAAGAACAGTAAAGTAATAAATTTGTGTTGATTTAAGCCACTAAATTTGTGATAAATTTTTACAGCAGCAATTGGAAACTAATACACAGCTTCATCTCTAAAAACCCCTACATTTAAAATCTAATTTCTGGAAACCAGATGAATTTGCCAATTGCAAAAAAACACCAATTAAAACCTGGCTAATTGAGAATACAGTGGCGGGAGGAATGCGACTCAATCAGTACTTAGTTCTCATTTCTTAGTTACGTACTCAGCACCATGCTATTTAAGGTGAGAGTGACGCCCACCCTTAATGAATCGGGTCTGAATAATGGAAAGTTTAGTTTCAAACAGTACATATATTACACAACCAAGACATAAAAATATCTATCAGTAAGTAAAACAAAGCAGGTTAAAGGAAGTTATATTTTACAATAATCTAATGTATATTATGAACTCAAAAATATCCTAACTTCTTTTATGCAAGAAACAAATATTCCACGTTCAAGTCTTCACAAATTCCGAAAGTTTTATTGTAAAACTGGTTTCTCCTAACTGAATTCATTCTGAAGAAACACAGGGCCCTAAACACACGACAAAAGTGTCCTCGACTCAAAGACCGAGTCATGTGCAACAGCAGAAAATGAGAATCACGCCATTTCCCCGTTTAATCGTGTGGAGAAAATGTGGTCTAATGGACAGATTTACGCTCTGAATGGACAAGCCTGGGTGCAGATTCTAGCCCCTCGCTTACCAGCTACAAGAATTCCAACACACGGTCTAACCCCTCGGAGCCTCAGTTCCGTCGCTGTGAAATGCAGGTGACAGGAGCCACTCAGAGGGAGGCCCAGCATGAAGGGGGACAAACAGTCCGTGTTGGAAGGGTTGGGGGGGGTCAGTGCCCCTGTCTGCCCTTCTGCCTTCCCCACCCCAGCCTGCTCTCTTCCACGGATCTTAACAAGAAACGAACGCTGGCGAAAGGTTAAGGAGACTACAGGCAAAGGTGAGAGAAGCACGGTGAGTAAGCGAGCACATATGAAGTGGCGTGTGGGGGCTGCTCTTACCCACATCATGCCGTTTGGATTTCTTCTCTTTCTTTTCAACTGGAGATTTCCCTTTCACTTCTTTCTTTTTAATTTCTTTAACTTTACTTTTTCTCACAGTGAAACTTTCATCATCTTCACTCTCACTAAAATCAGAATCGTCCTCAGAATCCTCACCTGAAACAGAAGATTACATACCTCATCTCTAAAAAGTTCTAAAAAGTGAGGCTTCTAGGACTTCCCTGGCGGTCCAGTGGTTAGGACTCCACGCTTCCACTGCAGGGAGTTCAATCCCTGGCTGGGGAACTAAGATCTAAGATCCCGTATGGTGCTTGGCGTGGCCAAAAAAAAAAAAAAAAAAATGGTGAGGCTTCTCGTGCCTCGACTTCATCTTCTGCACCAGATTCTTGTGCCCCTTTGTGCTATGCTGTTTCCAGGGGCAAAACAATGCATGGTGCCTGGGTCTGGATCCTGGCCCCTCCGCTGACATGTCGTGTGACCTGAGACAGGTCCCTAACTTCACCGTGCCTCAGTTTCCTATGTATAAAATAGGGAGAACCCTAAAACCTGCATCACAGGGTTGTTGTGCAGATTAAGTGAGTTAATATAGGTAAAGAATAACATCTGGCATATAGCGAACAGAAGAGCATTGCTTGCTATTGCTATTATCATTAATTTCCCATCAGTAATCCTTACTTCTGATTTTACCAGTTTAACTCAGCAACTTTTGAGAAGAATGGTTGGGTATAACATTAGCTGCTCTTCCAAAACGATACCCTTGATGGTAATAATAACCGTATGCCTTTCCTTAATCACACCAACTTCAACATGCCTGAACAGAAACCCACTGGGAATTGAGAAGAGACTGACCGTACCATAACCACCTTAACTGACAATCCTGTGTATGATTTCACCTGGGACACACCTCTGATTTCCCACAAACTCCTTTCTATTCTGCATGGGATGATACAAGCCAGTGATGGAATGTATTAAGTAGCTACTACAGCTTCTGGAAAAAAGCATAGAGAATACTCGAGAGTTAAGCAAGGATTCTTCTATTTTTCGGGGGAAGAGAGGATCAGAAAATCATGTCCTATAAATACTAAACTCTGAAAATTAAGTGTAAATAAGGATTAGCCCTATATTCATAAAAATCCTTTTTACACTTTTTTATACATTATTAGAAATGCTGTACATGCTTACTGTAGAAAATGCCGACCATACCAAAAAAGTATTAAGGAAGAAGAAAGCCCACGCCCAAATCTCCTCACTCAGAGATAACCACTGTCATACCCACCCTATATAGTATCTACCTATCTATATGGAATAATATATTTTATGTAAAAAAAAATATATATATGAAAAATTTCAAACATACTCTACAGTAGATAATCATCAATATTTTGCAACATTTGTTTCATCTATCTATCTTCTCTTCCCTTTCCTTCTCAGAGTATATAAAAATAAACCCAAGGTACTGCATTATTACATTTCTACATACTTCAGAATGCATCTCTAAAAAACATGGACTTATAAAAAACACATTATTATCATATCTAACGATATCAACAATAGTTTCTTGGAATCATCTTCTATCCAGCCCATATTAATCACTTTTAATATAGGGCAATATCCCATCCCTTTTTCCCCCATGCCTTTGACATGTTGAAGCAAAAGGGTCAGTTGTCCTATGGAATGTCCTACATTCTGGATTGGTCTGTTTTCTTCCTCATGGTGTCATTTCACTTACTCCTGCGTTTCCTGTGAGCTGGAATTTTCTCAAGGCTCAATGAGAATCAAGCTCACATTATTATTATTATTACTTTTGGGGGCAAGAATACACATCATAGGTGATGCTCTGTTCTCCATATTATGTCAGTCATATCAGAAAGCACAGAATGTATGGCTGCCCCACTCCTGGTTGGTTCAGCTGACGCCGGCCTGAATTCTCCATTGTAATGATCCTCGCCAGCCTTCTATTGATGATCTTTGTCTAAATCAACAATGTCACTACAATCTTCAAATTGTGATGTCCTTATTCTATCATTCTTCCCACACAAATAAAATTTTAAAAACAGATAATCAACCCATGTATTCACATAATAGTTACCGTGTTATACAGAATTCACCATATAAGGCCAGCAGATCACATGAAGGCCGCTATATATAGTACCTTGCAAAATCAAATAATTATTTCTGGATTCCCAAGAGGATCTAGGTTCAGGGAGGGCAAGCAGTGGAGAAGTTTCTCCAAAATTTCAGACTATAGAATCTAGGAGGATACAGTTTCCTATAACCCCAACAGTTACAGTATCTCATGTGTTCTTTTCTTGGCTTGAGAGGGTAACTGTAGGAGCGGGCTATCATGCTATTTAAATAAACTGGAGGTGGGGAAATGGAGCTCCCAGAATCCCAAGTCATTAGCATCTCATACTGGGAAATCTGGAAGGTCCAGACACTCAGGTTATAGATTTGGGGTATCTTTAGATGTCCTTAAGAAAAGCCTTGATTCTCTCCACTTTCACTTTTCTTTCCCCACTGAAGGTCACAGAAGTTCCTTTCTCTTCTCATCTAGGGTGAGCCAGTGCAGGAGGAAAACTCTGAAATGTCACTTAAAGAAGGGACCCTGTCCCAGATAACTCAGGTTGTCTGAAATGAATCCAGCAGCACATTCAAGTATGATAAACAACCAGCTCTGAGGGGATGGCAGAGTGAGTCATTCCTGGCTCAGGGCAGATGGAAATAAACTGGTAGTATTGCTCCCTGAAGTACACTGAGTGTATCGGGGAACATGTCTGTCCTTCCATTTAAGGTAAAGCAGGCTGGAGACCCTTCACGATCTGGCGCCAGGCGGCCTCTCCAACCTCCACCACATTCTCCCTTCCCTGCAAACCTCACTGAACTCTGTGTGTCTGTGTTTCTACGTCTTTTTCTCGTTTCTTCCAGCTTTACTGAGATATAACTGACATGCAGCACTGTGTAAGTTTAAGGTGTATAACATAACGATGTGACTTATGTACATCGTGAAGTGACTATCACAAGAAGTTTGGTGAACCTCCATCATCTCACAGACACAAGATTAAAGAAATTGAAAAAATTGTTTTTCTTGTGATGAGAACTCTTAGGATTTACTCTCTTAACTTTCACATGTAACACACAGCTGTGCTCATCATCTTCGTCCTGTTGTACGTTATAGCCCTAGTGCTTATTTATCTTATAGCTGCACGTGTGTACTTACTGACTGCCTCCATCCCATTCCCCCTCCCCCAACACCTGCCTCTGGTAACCACAAACCTGATCTCTTTTTCCATGAATTTGTTTGTTTGTGAAGTATAATTGGCCTAAAACACTGTGCTAGCTCCTGGTACACAACACAGTGATTCGCTATTTCTATACACTTCAAAATGATCACCACGATAAGCTCGTTACCATCTGTCACTACACAAAGATATTACATAATTATTGAGTATATTCCCCACACTGTACATTCCATGACTCATTTAATTTGCAACTGGATGTCTGTCCCTCTTAATCTCCCTCAACTATTTCTTTCCTCTCCTCACCCTCCTCCCCTCAGGCAACCACCTGTTTGTTCTGTTTCTCTTTTGTTGTCTGGTCATTTGTTTTGTCTCTTAGGTTCCACATATAAGTGAAATCATATAGTTTTTGTCTTTCTGTGACTTATTTCACTTAGCACAATGCCCTCTAGGTCCACCCATGTTGCTGCAAATGGCATGTTTTCTATGGCTGAGTAATAGTCACTGTGTGTGTGTGTGGACACACGCATATACCACATCCTCTTTATTCCTTCATCTACTGACGGGCACTTAGGTTGCTGTCTCATCTTGGCTATTGTGAATAATGCTGCAGTGCCCATGCGGGTGCAGATATCTTTTCTAATTAGTGCTTTTGTTTTCTTTGGATAAATACTCAGGAGTGGAACTGCTGGATCCTGAGGTGGTCCTAGTTTTAGTTTTTTGAGGAACCTCCAGCGCCACTGAGCTCTTGTATGTGCACTTGCCTGTTCTCTTGTTTATGCCCTTCTATCAGTCAGAAGTGCTATTTCACCCCTAAATGCTACTCATTTTTCAAGGCACGGCTTAAAGGTCACCTCTAGATAAAGCTTTTCCCCCAAATGCCATAGCTGAATTGAACTGTCCTGGGTATTACTCAAGTTTGCACACACCAAACGTTTAGCAGTGCTTTGCGTACGTTCATGGTCTCCAAGAACTTCTACTGACTCTCCATAGGGTTAATTCTGAGTTAGGACATAACCTACCAGTTGCAAAGTCTGGTTCGGAGTCATCGGCACCGTCGCCGTCGCTGTTTTCCAAAAGCATCTTCCTCTGCTGGACCACGGCTTGGGATGCCGCTTTTCTTCTCCGCTGAGGACCCTGGGAAACATCCTCCTCAGTGATCTTATCCAGATCTTCAGGATAAAAAAAAAAATCAACGAAACTTTTTGTGCCAGGTAACATTTAAAGAACTGTGGAGTAGACGTCTATTACACCTGCTCTTGTTATTTGCCCAGCTTTGTCCTTCCTGTGCTTCTAGTGACAGACCACACAGCCCAGTCTGGGTCAATCATAATACATCAGTCTCCTGGCAACAGTCTGAGTTAAGCAAAAGTCCAAGGCCCACACTGAAAGAGTCTTTCCCCAAGAATTTTCAAACTGGAGCTGGGAAGATAGAGCCCCTTTCTTCAGTGTTCAACTGATGTCAACTAGAAGCCATGGGTAGTCGTGACCCTCCACCAGGGAAGAAGCTGGGTCTGCAGTTAAAAGAGAGGAAAACTAAAACAGAAAGAAACAAAGGAGAAGGGGTGAAGAGAACCTTCACAAATGTGAAGACCTTGGTTCTAGTTACAGTTTCAGGAATTTAAATAAGAGTTAGAAAATGTCAATGGAAAAAATATTATTAATATCAAAAACTTACCTAAATAATCACTGGCTACACTGCAATTGGAGATATGAGGAGACTTACTCATTGCTTCTGTTTCACTATTGCCATGTTTGTCAATGTCTAAATATAAGGAAGAAGAAAGCACCCTAATCAACCAATGTCTAGAAATAGGAAGATAAGCGCTAAAATCTAATACCATTTAGATACAGATACAGATAAGTGATCCCTGGGCCGTGGACTGGTGCCGGTCCGCAGCCTGTTAGGAACTGGGCCGCACAGCAGGAGGGGAGCGGCGAGTGAGCGAAGCTGCATCTGTATTTACAGCCGCTCCCTATCCCTGCCCATCAATCGCATTACGGCCTGAACCATTC
Organism: Orcinus orca; assembly: GCF_937001465.1. NCBI lineage: Eukaryota > Metazoa > Chordata > Mammalia > Artiodactyla > Delphinidae > Orcinus > Orcinus orca. Next base: position 4,982,763 of record NC_064569.1, on the reverse strand, counting down.
TCCCCCCTCCCCCCCGTGGAAAAACTGCTTTCCACAAAACCGGTCCCTGGAACCAAAAAGGTTGGGGACCGCTGATCCAGGCTCAAACTAGCACAGTGACTTTACTTGGCGAGGCTAACATATGGTTAGAAGTTTTGGTTCTGAAATCACACAAACTTTAATCAGACTTAAGTTCAAATTCAGGCTCTTAAATCGGCAATATACCAGGGGAAAGTTGCTTATCCTCTACAAAACCTAATTTCCTCATCTATAATGTGGAGATAAAAACAGTCTGGGGGGCTTCCCTGGTGGCGCAGTGGTTGAGAATCCGCCTGCCAATGCAGGGGACATGGGTTCGAGCCCTGGTCTGGGAAGATCCCACGTGCCGTGGAGCCTGTGCTCTAGAGTCCACGAGCCACAACTACTGAGCCCGTGTGCCACAACTGCTGAAGCCCGTGTGCCTAGAGACCGTGCTCCGCAACGAGAGAAGCCACTGCAGTGAGAAGCCCGTGCACCGCAAGGAAGAGCAGCTCCCGCTCGCCGCAACTAGAGAAAGCCCAGGCACAGCCACGAAGACCCAACGCAGCCAAAAAAACCCAAAAACCAAAAAAAAACAGTGTGGGGATTAAATGAGGCTACTGTGGGGAATTAAATGTTGACTGAATGTGGAAATTGCTTATTGTGGTGCCCAGCACAAAGGAAACAGTGGACGAATATTAACTATCCTTTTTGTGTAGGCAGATCTGTGCTTTTACTAATGTAAAGACTCTTCAATCATTATCACAACTTTAAAATGATCTAGAGTATTTTAAGAGAACTTTAAGTCATGATGATTGGTACTATTACTCTCGGAGAAGTGGTACTTCCAAGGAAACCTTGCTATACAATGCCACGATCTCTTACAGGAAAGAGATTTTCATTTTCTCAGTTTTAGATACATGACAATTCTCTTTTTCAGTTTCTTTGACTCCAGATTACTAAAAGGGCCCCCTAATCAACACTATCTCACTTATTTTCAAACAGGAGGCACTACTGACTTAAACATCTATACCCCTAAATAAGCAAATGGGCTAAAACTATCCTCCAAGATAAAAGAAGTTAGGCCAAAGCAGTTTAATCCAAAAAGCGACTGAGCAATTTTAATGTCATCTCCGGGAATAATGATTTCTGCTTCTCCAGAATATCAATGTTGTCATCTGCTGACCAATTGCCAGAAAAATCCACGGAGAAAAACCCACAGATAAAGCCAGCAGTCATAAATCTGTCAAGTCTACTGAGCTTGCTAACCAAATTAGTACCTTTAGCCTCTGTAAGTAATAAAAATGACCACCATTAGATCATGTTTAACTAATCTGGATTTGGAGAGAAAGCAGGTGGATTGCTCGGATGTTGAGGTCAATTTACTTGATCATGAAATTAACTTCTCACTGCACATAAAGATGCGCTTTGGACATGCAGGGTCACGGCCCACGTCCTCCAGTTGGAGCTGAGTGTTAGGCAGAGAGGCATCTATGTGTGGATGAGATTTACGCAACTGAATAAACAACTGAATCCAACGGCACCCTCTGCAAATTGCTCCTTTTTCAGTCCAAAGTTTTAAAACTACATTCTTCCCTCTGTAAAGGCTCATCCAACGAAATGATGGCAAAAGCAATAAGAAGGTTTTAAAGACAATTATCGAAAATAAAGTTACTTTTATCTTGAGACTCCTCCACATCAATGGTGACGGCTGGAAGTTCCTTCACTGATAAAGCCAGTGCGACTTCTAGGTCTCTCTGGTAGAGCTTATCATCTAAAGGCATTCTAAAATAGACACACAAATAATAATGAGTTTGTAAACTATCAATCCCAACTAAAATCTGAGATTCTCCTCAGTGACTAAGAGTTTCTTTCCAGCCTCAGAAAGGTGTTCTTCAACAATAATCATGATCATAATTGCTCCTTAACAAGTTAAGTGTCATGTTGGACCCAGCAGAACAGATTTGAAATAGGAGCATCACGTGACAATGCCTATTTCATTGTGATGTCTCTTCCTCACCACCAGCTCCGTCCCGGTGGGAAGCACCTGCCCAACTGAGAACGGACGTGGCTCAAACATCACTTCCACTTAGAAATGTTCCTTGACCTCACCCACACCTCTTTAGACAGCTGTTATAGCTCTTTTATTAAACTGAAATTACTTTTTTTTTTTTACATCTGTTCCGCCCAATCTGGACTTTGACAAATATTTCAGCAAGTACTTACTCTGTGAGGCATTGCACTAGACAGGATATTAAAAGTGCCCTCAAAAAGTCTGCAGTTAATGAGGAGGTAGGAAAACAAGTCCCATAATAATTACCCGATATAAAAAGATTATCACGTCTCCTGTTCAAGGCGGTCAAGAGTGCTATAGTGCTTGAGAGGAAGAGAAAGCAAAGAAAGGTGTGAAAAGGTGTGAAGGTAAGAAAAGGGTACGTAAAGGAGGTAATACTGAATGCACCTTGAACGATTTATTTTTTAAAATAGCAATTTTATTGAGATATAAGTCGCACAGTATAAAATCCACCCTTTTGAAGCATACAATTCAGCAGTTTTTAGTATATTCAGAGAGCTGTGAAACCATCAGCACTATGTAATTTCAGAACACTTTCATCAACCCAAAAAGCAACCTCATATTCACTAGCAGTCAATCCCCGTTTCCCCCTCCCCAGCATCTGGCAACCACTAATCTACTTTCTGTTTCTATGGACTTGTCTATTCCGGACATTTCGTATTACTGGAACCATATAATATGTGGCCTTTTGTGCCAGCTTCTTTGGCTCCCTACAGTGTTTTCAAGGTTCATCCATGTTGTAGCATATATCAGTACTTCATTTCTTTTTTTTAACATCTTTATTGGAGTATCATTGCTTTACAATGGTGTGTTAGTTTCTGCTTTATAAGAAAGTGAATCAGCTGTACATATACATATATCCCCATATCTCTTCCCTCTTGCGTCTCCCTCCCACCCTCCCTATCCCACCCCTCTAGGGGGTCACAAAGCACCGAGCTGATCTCCCTGTGCTATGCGGCTGCTTCCCACTAGCTATCTGTTTTACATTTGGTAGCGTATATATGTCCATGCCACTCTCTCACTTCGTCCCAGCTTACCCTTCCCCCTCCCTGTACTTCATTTCTGTTTACTGCTGAATAATATTCCACTGTATGGATATATCACATTTCACTTACCCAGTCATTAGTTGATAAACATTTGGATTACTTCCATTTTTTTGGCTATTATGAATAATGCTCCTATAAATATTCATGCACAGGTTTTTGTGTGGGCACAGATTTTTATTTCTCTTGCGTACATACCTAGGCTGGGTCATATAATAACTGTTTATTTCAAGGAGCTGCTACTCTGTTGTCCAATGTGGCTGCACCACTTCGTATCCACAGCAGCAATGTGTGAGGTTTCCATTTCTCCACATCCTCCTCGACACTTGCTGTTGTCTGTCCTTCTGCTTACAGCCATCCCTCTGGGCGTGACATGTTATCTTATCGTGGTTTGATTTGTATTTCCCTGATGGCGAGGGATGTTGAGCATCTTTTCATGTGCTATCGGCCACTTGCATATATTCTTTAAATAAGTGTCTATTCAAATCCTTTGCCCATGTCTAACTTGGTTCATTATTCTTTTTATTGTTGGACTGTACGAGTTTCCTATATATTCCAGATACAAGTCCCTAATGGGTTCTATGATTTGCAAATATTTTCTCCCATCCATTGGTTGTTTTGTTAACTATATTTTAAAGGTAGTACAAGAAGCTCAAAAACAAAAAAGAAAAAAGTAAGGAGAAGGACATGGGCTAAGTCTCTCTACGTTAATTAACTTTCCTCACATTCATTGTAGGAGTAAAGCATCACACGTCCCACGTTCCATTTGTCAGTATCCCTCCTCTGCCCATCTCCTCCCCATAGTGCAAGTCTGGGGCCTCTTGGGGCTTCCTTCCCTCATTTTACCCTCTCTCGGTACTGACTAATGGAACTCCAGGGTAGGTCTAGAAACCACAGGTCCTGCTCACTGCTGGACAAAACTCAGTAAGATAAAGAGAAAATATTTTTTCTCTCTAGAAAAATATATAGTTTAATTTTTTTCTTCCAGTTTTACTGAGATATAATTGACATCCAGCACTGTAGAAGTTTAAGGTGTACAACACAGTGATCCACAGTGATCTGACTTACGTGCATCATGAAATGACGTCCACAAGAAGCTTAGGGAACATCCATCATCCCATACATTACAGATACGTGGTTTTCAATTTTATAAAACTGTCCTTACAAATGTAATTTTTAACCAAGTAGTCTTGTAAAACCTGAGGATTTCAGAGACAGGTACTAGGTCTTGTAAATGCAAGTCACACCTTCTAAACTGGTAATTATGATTGTCTTCATACTCAAATGGGTATTTCCTCATACATTTGTGAACTTAAAGAAGTTCGGAAAGTCAGAAGGGGATTAATGGTACATCCCTGTTCTCCTACATGCACTAAATAAAATAAGACCCATGGTGCTGCTCAAATTCTAATTTAGACCAAGAATTGGAATTTATCTCTCTTTTAAATTAACACACCTAATGTCATATGTACTGTATGTCTTACCTCTCACCTTTTTTTAGGGGTTTTCTCTTGTAGTGGGATGTCTTTTTCCTGGAGATTCTTCAGTTTAGGTTCTGGTTTTTCTAGTTTTAACTCCTTTTGTGTACTTCTGGATTTTTTATTTAACGGTGCGGTTGCAGGAACAAAATCATCTATTCATGTGTGAATTAAAAATAAAAGAATATATGAAATTGCTTTTCCTTAGGAAGAAATAAATAAAATTACTTTCTTGGTAGCTGAGATTCATTACCATGTGTGTTCAAGTTCTAAAGATAAGCAAATTGGGGCTTCCCTGGTGGCACAGTGGTTGAGAATCCACCTGTCAATGCAGGGGACTCGGGTTCGAGCCCTGGTCCAGGAAGATCCCACGTGCCGCGGAGCAACTAAGCCTGTGCACCACGACTACTGAGCCTGCGCTCTAGTGCCCGCGAGCCACAACTACTGAAGCCCGCATGCCACAACTACTGAAGCCCGCACGCCTAGAGCCCGTGCTCCGCAACAAGAGAAGCCACCGCAATGAGAAGCCTGCGCACGGCAACGAAGAGTAGCCCCCGCTCGCCGCAACTAGAGAAAGCCTGTGCGCAGCAACAAAGACCCAGCACAGCCAAAAATGAATTAATTAAAAAAAGAAAAAAAAGCAAAGACAAGCAAATTGCTTGCTTTCCACAGTTTAAAAAATACTGCTGGTACACTGTTTGTCTTTATTCTCCCTCAAGCTTCTCAACTTTGTTCTAGTGGCCTTGATGTTTTAAAATATCCATCTATCAAAAACGAATCCCCCAAAAAGCTGCAAAGGCAACTAAGCTAATATGTGCAAGTGGCAAAGAAAAGAACAATTAATTAAAAGTCTGTAAAACCATTAGAAAAATTATTAAAATTCCCTTTATAATTTTATCATATTGACAAGTGGAAGAAAATGATTTTTGGCAAAGGGATGCTCTTTTCCAGCCCATCCTGTTCTCCCAGAGTCTTCTGTCCTACCAATCCTCAGAAGTGAGGTAGTTCTTCTATTGACACTCAAGCTAAGACTGCTGCTCTAGCGTTCTAACTCATACATGACACATGTATGCATACCTTCATGTGCGTGTAGTCTGAATCACGCACTTTCGCATTTATTAATACCTTCGTCTCTTTTATGCTTCCCCAGGTAGGAATATAATAATTTGTGACTCGCCCCCCACCCCCACGCCACAGTCTCCAGAATACAACCAGCAATTTATAACAATTTAGTGACAGACTGATGACAATAATTAAAAAGCTAGAAGTTATACCTTATGCTCTTTCTCCCAAGTATTAGACACACGTAAGACTGGGCTCAAGGTGAAAAACAGATTCCTTCAAACTGAGGAATTACTAAATATCTGACCTGCAGAAAACTCCAATGGTCTAAGAAGGAAACACAAAACTTACCTTTAAGTATAATGTAATCTAACAATGTTTCTCAAACTTTTTGACCAAAGTTCTCTTAATAGCAGAAACAAGCAAATATATATGTGTACACACACACACACACACACACACACACACACACACACACACACACATAAAAAACACAATAGGGTAAACTTTATGCCTGATCTTTTTTCAATGTCTTGTTTTATTGTACAATTAATGGGGATTTCACATTATATTCTGTAACACATTTGTATCTCAGAAAGACAGTGTGTTCTTCTTAGAGTAAGAGATAAAAGGGTACAAATCCCACAGTGAGAAACATGGACCTCACAGAGTTTAGGTACAAAAAGCCATTTTACCTGCCCTATTTGGTTATGATTTATGCCAATAATTCTGGTCAGTGTAATTATCAACATAAGCATCCTAAGTGCTTAGAATATTATTTTTCCAGGCCTACCTCATATGCAATTGGTACTAACCATATTGTAGCCATACACACGCACAAACACACACACACACACACACGCACACACATATCCTATAAATTGTGAGGAAATAAATTTCCAAATCTTTAAAGAAGACATAAGAAGCTCTACTTACCATCACTGTCAGAGTCCTCAAACTGGCAGTAATTCACTGGCTTCTTGTGCCTGTGAACAAAGCAGAAATTTTCATTTACACAAATGTCAATTTCTCACCTCCATTCTTTAAGGTCATTAATAGTCTTGAGTAAATAAAAATATGTTCGGATTCCCTTAAGAATATATAAATTAAGGCCCTGAACCAAGATGGCGGAGCAGAAGGACGTGCTCTCACTCCCTCTTGGGAGAACACCAGAATCACAACTAACTGCTGAACAATCATCGACAGGAAGACACTGGAACTCACCAAAAAAGATACCCCACATCCAAAGACAAAGGAGAAGCTACAATGAGATGGTAGGAAGGGCGCAATCACAGTAAAATCAAATCCCATAACTGCTGGGTGGGCGACTCACAAACTGGAAAACACTTATGCCACAGATGTCCACCCACTGGAGTGAAGGTTCTGAGCCCCACGTCAGGCTTCCCAACCTGGGGGTCCGCCAATGGGAGGAGGAATTCCCAGAGAATCAGACTTTGAAGGTTAGCGGGATTTGACTGCAGGACTCTGACAGGACTGGGGGAAACAGAGACTCCACTCTTGGAGGGCACACACAAAGTAGTGTGTGCATCAGGACCCAGGGGAAGGAGCAGTGACCCCAGGGGAGACTGAACCAGACCTACCTGCCAGTGTTGGAGGGTCTCCTGCAGAGGCAGGGATGGGGGCTGTGTCTCACCTTGAGGACGAGGACACTGACAGCAGAAGTTCTGGGGAGTACTCCTTGGCGTGAGCCCTCCCAGAGTCTGCCATTAGCCCCAACAAAGAGCCTGGGTAGGCTCCAGTGCTGGATTGCCTCAGGCCAAACAACCAACAGGGAGGGAACCCAGCCCCAACCATCAGCAGACAAGTGGATTAAAGTTTTACTGAGCTCTGCCCACCAGAGCAACACCCAGCTCTACCCACCACCAGTCCCTCCCATCAGGAAACTTGCACAAGCCTCTTAGATAGCCTCATCCACCAGAGGGCAGACAGCAGAAGCAAGAAGAACTACAATCCTGCAGCCTGTGGAACAAAAACCACATTCACAGAAAGATAGACAAGATGAAAAGGCAGAGGGCTATGTACCAGATGAAGGAACAAGATAAAAACCCAGAAAAACAACTAAATGAAGTGGAGATAGGCAACCTTCCAGAAAAAGAATTCAGAATAACGATAGTGAAGATGATCCAGGACCTCGGAAAAACAATGGAGGCAAAGATCAAGAAGATGCAAGAAACGTTTAACAATGACCTAGAAGAATTAAAGAACAAACAAACAGAGATGAACAATACAATAACTGAAATGAAAGCTAAACTAGAAGGAATCAATAGCAGAATAACTGAGACAGAAGAACAGATAAGTGACCTGGAAGACAGAATGGTGGAATTCCTTGCCATGTAACAGAATAAAGAAAAAAGGATGAAAAGAACTGAAGACGGCCTAAGAGACCTCTGGGACAACATTAAATGCAAGAACATTTGCATTATAGGGGTCCCAGAAGGAGAAGAGAGAGAGAAAGGACCTGAGAAAATATTTGAAGAGATTATAGTCGAAAACTTCCCTAACATGGGAAAGGAAATAGCCACCCAAGTCCAGGAAGCACAGAGAGTCCCATACAGGATAAACCCAAGGAAAAACACACCAAGACACATAGTAATCAAACTGGAAAAAATTAAAGACAAAGAAAAATTATTGAAAGCAGCAAGGGAAAAAAGACAAATAACATACAAGGGAACTCCCACAAAGTTAACAGCTGATTCCTCAGCAGAAACTCTACTAGCCAGAAGGGAGTGGCATGATAAACTTAAAGTGATGAAAGGGAAGAACCTACAACCAAGATTACTCTACCCGGCAAGGATCTCATTCAGATTCGATGGAGAAATCAAAAGCTTTCCAGACAAGCAAAAGCTAAGAGAATTCAGCACCATCAAACCAGCTCTACAACAAGCTGGAGTAGCAAAACTCATATCAGATAAAATAGACTTTAAAATAAAGAATGTTACAAGAGACGAGGAAGGACACTACATCATGATCAAGGGATCAATCCAAGAAGATATAACAATTATAAATATATATGCACCCAATATAGGAGCACCTCAATACATAACGCAACTGCTAACAGCTATAAAAGAGGAAATCGACAGTAACACAATAATAGTGGGGGACCTTAACACTTCACTTACACCAATGGACAGATCACCCAAAATGAAAATAAATAAGGAAACAGAAGCTTTAAATGACACAATAGACCAGATAGATTTAACTTTTATTTATAGGACATTCCATCCAAAAACAGCAGATTACACTTTCTTCTCAAATGTGCACGGAACACTCTCCAGGATAAATCACATCTTGGATCACAAATAAACCCTAGGTAAATTTAAGAAAACTGAAATCAGGGCTTCCCTAGTGGCGCAGTGGTTGAGAGTCCACCTGCCGATGCAGAGGACACGGGTTCGTGCCCCGGTCTGGGAAGATCCCACATGCCGTGGAGCAGCTGGGCCCGTGAGCCATGGCCGCTGAGCCTGCGCGTCCGGAGCCTGTGCTCTGCAACAGGAGAGGCCACAACAGTGAGAGGCCCGCGTACTGAAAACTGAAATCATATCAAGCATCTTTTCTGACCATAACATTATGAGATTAGAAATGAATTACAGTGAAAAAAACGTAAAAAACACAAACACATGGAGGCTAAACAATACATCACTAAATAACCAAGAGATCACTGAAGAAGTCAAAGAGGAAATCAAAAAATACCTAGAGACAAATGACAACAAAAACACGACGATCCAAAACCTATGGGATGCAGCAAAAGCAGTTCTAAGAGGGAAGTTTATAGCTATACAAGCCTACTTCAAGAAACAAGAAAAATCTCAAATAAACAACCTAACCTTACATCTAAAGGAACTAGAGAAAGAAGAACAAACAAAACCCAAAGTTAGGAGAAGGAAAGAAATCATAAAGATCAGAGCAGAAATAAATGAAAGAGAAACAAAGAAAACTATAGCAAAGACCAATAAAACTAAAAGCTGGTCTTTGAGAAGATAAACAAAATTGATAAACCATTAGCCAGACTCATCAAGAAAAAGAGGGAGAGGACTCAAATCAGTAAAATTAGAAATGAAAAAGGAGAAGTTACAACAGACAGCACAGACATACAAAGCATCCTAAGAGACTACTACAAGCAACTCTATGCCAATCAAATGGAAAACCTGGAAGAAATGGACAAGTTCTTAGAAAGGTATAACCTTCCAAGACTGAACCAGGAAGAAACAGAAAATATGAACAGACCAGTCACAAGTAATGAAATTGAAACTGTGATTAAAAATCTTCCAACAAACAAAAGTCCAGGACCAGATGGCTTCACAGGTGAATTCTATCAAACATTTAGAGAAGAGCTAACACCATCCTTCTCAAACTCTTCAAAAAAATTCCAGAGGAAGGAACACTCCCAAACTCATTCTATGAGGCCACCATCATGCAGATACCAAAACCAGACAAAGATACTACAAAAAAAGAAAATGACAGACCAATATCACTGATGAATATAGATGCAAAAATCCTCAACAAAATACTAGCAAACAGAATCCAACACATTAAAAGGATCATACACCATGATCAAGTGGGGTTTATCCAAGGAAGGCAAGGATTCTTCAATATAGGCAAATCAATCAATGTGATACACCATATTAACAAACTGAAGGAGAAAAACCATATGATCATCCCAATAGACGCAGAAAAAGCTTTTGACAAAATTCAACACCAATTTATGATAAAAACCCTCCAGAAAGTAGGCATAGAGGGAACTTACCTCAACATAATAAAGGCCATATATGACAAACCCACAGCAAACATCATTCTCAATGGTGAAAAACTGAAAGCATTTCCTCTAACATCAGGAACAAGGCAAGGATGTCCACTCTCACCACTATTACTCAACATAGTTTTGGAAGTCCTAGCCACGGCAATCAGAGAAAAAGAAATAAAAGGAATACAAATTGGAAAAGAAGTAAAACTGTCACTGTTTGCAGATGACATGATACTATACATAGAGAATCCTAAAGATGCCGCCAGAAAACTACTAGAGCTAATCAATGAATTTGGTAAAGTTGCAGGATACAAAATTAATGCACAGAAATCTCTTGCATTCCTATACACTAATGATGACAAATCTGAAAGAGAAACTAAGGAAACACTCCCATTTACCACTGCAACAAAAAGAATAAAATACCTAGGAATAAACCTACCTAGGGAGACAAAAGACCTGTATGCAGAAAACTATAAGACACTGATGAAAGAAATTAAAGATGATACCAGCAGATGAAGAGACATACCATGTTCTTGGATTGGAAGAATCAATATTGTGAAAATGACTATACTACCCAAAGCAATCTACAGATTCAATGCAATCCCTATCAAATTACCAATGGCATTTTTTACAGAACTAGAACAAAATATCTTAAAATTTGTATGAAGACACAAAAGACCCTGAATAGCCAAAGCAGTCTTGAGGGAAAAAAACGGAGCTGGAGGAATCAGACTCCCTGACTTCAGACTATACTACAAAGCTACAGTAATCAAGACAATATGGAACTGGCACAAAAACAGAAACACAGATCAATGAAACAAGATAGAAAGCCCAGAGATAAACCCACACACCTATGGTCAACTAATCTATGGCAATGGATATACAATGGAGAAAAGACAGTCTCTTCAATAAGTGGTGCTGGGAAAACTGGACAGCTACATGTAAAAGAATGAAATTGGAACACTCCCTAACACCATACACAAAAATAAACTCAAAATGGATTAGAGACCTAAATGTAAGACTGGACACTATAAAACTCTTAGAGGAAAACATAGGAAGAACACTCTTTGACATAAATCACAGCAAGATCTTTTTTGATCCACCTCCTTGAGTAATGGAAATAAAAACAAAAATAAACAAATGGGACCTAATGAAACTTCAAAGATTTTGCACAGCAAAGGAAACCATAAACAAGATGAAAAGAAAACCCTCAAAACGGGAGAAAATGGGGCTTCCCTGGTGGCGCAGTGGTTGAGTCCGCCTGTCGATACAGGGGACACGGGTTTGTGCCCCGGTCCGGGAAGATCCCACATGCTGCAGAGCGGCTGGGCCCGTGAGCCATGGCCGCTGAGCCTGCGCGTCTGGAGCCTGTGCTCCGCAACGGGAGAGGCCACAGCAGTGAGAGGCCCGCGTACCCCCCCCCAAAAAAAAAATAGTAAAAAAAAAAAATTGAAAATATTTGCAAACGAATCAACGGACAAAGGATTAATCTCCAAGATATATAAACAGCTCATGCAGTTTTCAATATTAAAAAGCAAACAACCCAATCCAGAAATGGGCAGAAGACCTAAATAGACGTTTCTCCAAAGAAGACATACTGATGGCCAAGAGGCACATGAAAAGCTGCTCAACATCACTAATTATTAGAGAAACACAAAGCAAAACTACAATGAGGTATCACCTCACACCAGTCAGAATGAGCATCATCAGAAAATCTACAAACAACAAATGCTGGAAAGGGTGTGGAGAAAAGGGAACCCTCCTGCACTGTTGGTGGGAATGTAAATTGATACAGCCACTATGGAGAACAGTATGTAGGTTCCTCAAAAAACTAAAAATAGAATTACCATATGATCCAGCAATCCCACTCCTGGGCATATACCTGGAGAAAACTCTAATCCGAAAAGATACATGCACCCCAATGTTCATAGCAACACTATTTACAATAGCCAAGGCATGGAAGCAACCTAAATGTCCACTGACAGATGTGTGTATGAAGAAGTGTGGTATACATATACAATGGAATATTACTCAGCCATCAACAAGAATGAAATAATGACATTTGCAGCAACATGGCTGGACCTAGAGATTATGATACTAAGTGAAGTAAGTCAGAAAAAGAAAGACAAAAACCATATGATATCACTTATATGTGGAATCTAAAATATGATACAAATGAACTTATTTACAAAACAGAAACAGACTCAGAGACATAGAAAACAAACATGGTTACCAAAGGGGAAAGGGGATGGGGAGGGATAAGTTAAGAGTTTGGGATCAGCAGGTACAAACTACTATAAATAAAATAGATAAACAACAAGGACCTACTGTATAGCACAGGGAGCTATATTGAACATCCTGTAATAAACCAGAATGGAAAAGAATATGAAAAAGTACATATATGTATATATAAAACTAAATCACTTTGCTGTACACCAGATACACAACATTATAAATAATTATACTTCAATAGAATTTTTTTAAAAAATTAAAATTAAAGTAGGGCTTTCCTCCTCCTCACTCTCTCTCACATTGCCATGTTTATTTTCCGTCTCCTAACTTCATCCCTTGACTAGACTGCAACCTCCAGCACCTAGTAAATATATATATATGGTAAATATATACCTCCAGCACAAAAGTAAATATATTCAAAACTCTACTAAATGAGCGGCTGACCCTAGGCCTCCACGGTGCTCAACTGAGGTTAACTGGAGCAATAGTTTCAAACAGTACATTTAATGGAAAACACAGAGGATCTGGCGCCAGGTGGCTTAGGTTTGCATGTTATCCTGTAACTTACTAGCTGTGTGACTCAGCTAAACTGGCTTTCGTGCCCAGAAGTTTAAATTGCTAAGATAGGGAGACCCAAACTTTCTATCTCAAAGAAGTATAGGGACGAACAAATGAAATAACATGTAAGCAGAAGCTTGGTGAAATGCAAAACGCTGTAACCAGGCCTTATTTGAACGGGGTGGGTAAAAGAAACGGCAGTAACTGTCAAAGGAGCCAAGAGAAGGAAACAGCTTGGATGCTAGGACCTTTCCGAGGAGCGGCAGCTCTCCCTGGAGTCTAGAGCGTTTAGCTGTCGGTCCCACCATCGCTACCCTGGTCCTCGGGCCCTTCCCTCCATTCCATGCAGGTGACGCGGCCTACAGCGTCTTCCTGCCCTTCCTCCCCATCCGCGCCGGATGCCATGAACTACTCACCTCGCAGGCCACACCATGGTCCCCTCCAAGGCTGGAAACCTGCAGCTCGCAGCCTCCTGTCGGCAGCGGCGGCGGCCGTTCCAATTCCCGCGCAAAACCAGACTCGAAGCTCTCCGCCCCGCCGCCAGTCCTCCAATCCTCTCCGGCCATCCCCGCGGGCGCGCATGCGTTCTGAGAAGCGCGCGTTAGTTCACGCCCCCTCCAAGCACCGCCCTTCCGCATCCGGTCTGCCAGAGCCGAGCCGGTGCTTCGCCGCTGCACTTTCGTCACTTCTGCGCCGTCTCTGAAATGGGCAATAACAGTAGAAATACACCTTCTTACACTTTTTAGATGATTCAACTCAGGTATTATGGAACAAGGGGACACTTAGACCGAGGAATTTTACACGGGGTGCCGGGAAAGAGGAAAAGATGCGGACGAATCTGCCGGAGCTGATCTTCCGGCTGTACAAACAAGGCGGCAGTCAGCTGACGGTTCCTGCACCGCGGCTGGTTGACAGCGCCGGGTGTGCGGACAGCAGGAGACTCGGAACAAGGGGAGGTGAGCCCGCGACCCGATCGAGGAAGCCCCCTCAGACCGAAACCCTCTAACCGGGGGCTGACTCATTTAAGCCTCAGAACCTCCACTCGACTGGCTGCATGAGTTCGGTTCAGCTCTCCTCCTCGCATCCCATAATTGTACGGAAACCTTGCTTGATTTCAGCCCTGCTGTTCATAACAGATCGGGGAGAGAGAGCTAAAGTATCAGTTCGTTGAAACACAATAAGGCTAAAGGTTGAACCAACTGAAACCAGAGCTAATGGTTTTTGTTTGCCGAAAATTATGACTGGAAACAAGATGAGACCATGAGCCCCTATTTCCGTAATTTTCAGTTCCCTGCAAAATGTTTTTTTACTGTCTTTGCCTGCATCATGTGTGCTCATTTAGCAGCCTTTGATTTTTTTTAATTAATATGTTCTTATAGAGCTTCCTGTTATTGTTTATTATTTTTACCAGCTTCCATTTATTGGTCATCTTAAGTTTGTCGGATGCTTCGTATTTATTATATGATTAAGCCTAATGACAGTACTACAAGTTAAAAGGTTTCCTGGGGCCTAGCTCAGCTGAGATGTGGCCAAGGAAAGAAGGGCAGTAAGCGTGTGCTAGGCAAAGGAAAAACATTCAGAAAGGTTGGGAGTGGAAAGAGAGGTTTGGTATTGAAAGAATTTTAGTATGGCTGGATAATAAAGTTTTTGGATTTGTGTGTTGGAGAGGACGGGGTGCAGGTGCTGAAATAAGAGTTTGGAGGTATAAGCAGGGGCGTGGTAAGCTCCGTTAACGAGTTTGTATTGTATCCTGAGTCCTACAAGGAATGTCATAGAAGGATTTAAGCAGATGAGCAACATGGTCAGATATGCACTTGAAAACGATTGCTGTGACTTCAGTGTAGAGAATAGTGTGAGAACTGATTTGACGGGGAAATGCCTGGGGACAGGAGTCCAGTTAGGAGGCTAATAAGTATATCTTCAGTTGATGTATTCTTTTTGAGTAGATTTTCTTCTTTATGAATAGTGTCCACTTTGCCTTGTGGGCTGTCCTGTACTTTCCACTTTCTGTGTATCTTTTTCCTTCATGGAAATATTTCCAGCACCATCTCCCTTCTCTCCACCCCCAATCAGATCGCAGACCCACCACCTCTAAGCTCTTCAAGATGAATTGGTCCCTGATCTGTTTCTTTGACTTTGTATTCACCAGCTGTTTCATGGACTGTATCCACCCCCATGCGTCTGTTCCTAAGAATCCTCTCTGTTCTTCTCTCCATGATCCTTACCTATTCCTGAGAACTCTGCCTAGGAATGCTAAGTATTTTGTGGGCATAATTTTTTTCTTAAATGAAGTTTAGAAGAACCTTTTCCTTAAAAGAAGCAGCATTTTGTTTTCATCATGAAGATGAAAATGCAGGGATAAACGTAGGGAAATAGAATAATCAGCTCAGAGTCACACAAATAAAACCTCTGAGTGGGGGAACATCTTAGAAGTGGAACAGCAATAATGAAACATCATGGTTTTTTTAAATGGACTTATAACCTGCTGAGTTTTTTTGTTGTTGTCAGTGCTCTAGAAATCCTGCCAAAGAAGATGAAGAAAAACAGAGAAAGATTCTGCAACCGAGAGAGGGAATTTGTGTATGAATTCAAAGTGGGAAGTCAGTGCTTAGAACTGACGGTGCCTCTCAAATTTCCTGTTCAAGAGAATGCCAGTCATTTACATGGCCGTCTGATGCTGCTGCACAATTTACCGTGCTTTATAGAAAAAGGTGAGGGTTGATTTCTTTTAAAATATCACTTCGTTATTTTCCTATAGTCTCTGTCATTAGAAGTTTTATATTAGAAAGCATAAACCTAAGAAGCATTGGAAACAACTACAAAATGTGATGCTTTCAAGAATAAAAAGGTTCCCCAGACCTTTGTTTTATGGAGTGTTTTTTTTGTATCCCTTGTAATTGTTTATTAGGCATTTTAATATAAAAATTAAATTAAAATATGAAAAATCACAGAGTCTGGATTAGAACTCTTAACCTCTTAATGTAGTTGGATGGGTTCATAAGGTGTGTCCGCTATCACTAGCTATGTGCTAAATGTGTTGCCCTTTTAATGATTCGGTCCTCAATTCCTGAGATGTCATGGGAGAGAAGGGGTACCTGTCTTTCAATAATCTTTGCTCACCTAAATTAATTCCATAAAGTCATTAATGAAGTGTATATTAAACCATGTTAAAAGGTCTGTGTTCTGTCTACAGATGAGGGAAAATGTTTTAATTGAGAATATGTTGGATCATAGAAGGTCGAAGTTACAAGGGAACGTAGAAACTTTCCAGCACAATCTCTGTACAAATAAGGAAACTGGTACCGAGAAAGGTTAAATTATTTGCCCAACGCAATGATTCTCAAAAATCGTTCCCTGATCAGCAGCTACAGTATCACTTGGGAACTTGTTAGAAATGTGGATTATTGGGTGGGCTCCACCCAGTTCCCTCTGAATCAGGAACTCTGGGAGTGCATGCGGCAGTCTATTCCAGTAAGCTCTTCAGGGAACTCTGATGCATCTTAACGACTGAGAACCTCTGGTCCGAAGTTATATAATGACAGAGCCAAGACCAGAACCCAGGTATCCTGGTTTCTATGCCAGTGCTCTTCAATCAGTCTTTTTTTTAAAAAAAAAAGCGGCATAAAGCAACAAATATGTATTATCTTGTCCTTACCGTTACTGTCGTTCAGGGATGCAGGTGCAACCTAGCCAGGTGCCTCTGACTCAGGGTTTCTCATGGGGTTGCAGCCATACCATCAGTCAGGGCTACAGTCTCATCTGAAGGCTCTACTGACAGAGGATTGTTTCCAAGATCCCTTGTGAGGTTGTTGTCAAGCCTTGTCATGTGGGCCTCTTCATAGGGTCACCTCAGGACCTGCAGCTGGCCTCCACCAGGGCCAGCAACGTAAGAGAGTGAGGGAGCAAGTGTCCAAGATGAAAGCCATGGTCTTCTTACATCCTCAAAGCAGTCTCTGAATAGTGTCTCTAAAGTTGGAATTGTAGATCATCTGAAATAAATCAGTTTTAATATGCTAATCACTCAATTTCTCTCTCAGATTCAAAGACTGTAACAATATATACCCTTGAAAGTTAAATAGGAAACTCATTTAAATACAGAAACCTTTAGCCGCTCTAAATCTGTAGGAGGTCTTTATGTGCTTTTCCCTACTCACTTTAAGATAAAGAATCAGGCTTAAGAAATTAACATTTTTAATTTTTTTTAAGATTTTTTTTTGATGTGGACCATTTTTAAAGTCTTATTGAATTTGTTACAATATTGCTTCTGTTTTATGTTTTGGTTTTTTGCCCATGAGGCATGTGGGATCTAAGCTCCCCGACCAGGGATTGAACCCACACCCCCTGCATTGGGAGGCGAAGTCTTAACCCACTGGACGGCCAGGGAAGTCCCAACATTTTAAATTAGTATCAGGGTTGTATATCAGAGTTAAGAATTTTGACCATTCAATAACCTGTGATTGTAAAGAAGAATAATTGTGAGATTAGTTAAATGATCCCCTAAGCTGATTTTATTTTAGTTAGACATTCTCTTAAGGGTTAAGGGTATTCTCATTGTCTCATTCTGTTAAGACACTGTTTTAGTTAGACATTCTGTTAGGCTTGATAAAATAAAGTTTGACATTGGAATGCTTAGCCAGGTAAAATGTTCCCTATTTATGTGTACTGACAATGGTATTTGTTGTCCCTGTTACAGACTTAAAAGAAGCTCTGAGCCAGTTTATCGAAGAAGAATCCCTCAAAGATTATGACAGAGATGCTGAAGCAGCCCTGGAAGCTGTGAAGTCAGGTGAAGTAGACTTACATCAGCTGGCAAGTACCTGGGCCAAAGCTTATGCGGAGGTAAAAAAATAGATCCCATTGTAAATTTTGAGGATATTCTGAACTTTGATGAAGATTTCTTTCCTTACAGCTTTATTGAGATGTAGTTGACGTGCGACATCGTGTAAGCTTAAGGCATACAGCATAGCGCTTTGATTTACACACGCCACGAAGTGATTATCACAAGTTTAGTGAACATCCATCCTCTCATAGAGATACAAAATTAAAGAAACAGAAAATGAAATACTTTTTTGTGTGGAGAACGCTTAGGATTTGCTCTCAACAACTTTCATATATACCATAAGGCAGTGTTAATTATATTTATTACACTGTACATTACGTGCCTAGTACTTACTATAACTGGAAGTTTGCATCTTTTGATTGCAGTCATCCAATTTCCCCTTCCCCTATCCCCAGCTTCAGTTAACTGCAAATCTGATCTCTTTTCCTGTGATTCTGTTTGTTTGTTTTTAAAGTATAGTGATGGAGGAGACAGAGAAGTCCAGATGGGCCTGGTCGTGGGGTAGTTTCTCCACAGGCCCTTACTCAGTGCCCATTCCTCTCGGCTGTCCCAGTCCCCTTTTTAGGGTCACCTCTCCTGAGGGGATATGGCGCGAGTTAGGTCAGATAAGAGCTCCGTTCAGTGCTTCTCGTGTAGGTAGCTTCTGCCTATTCACAAGCTCACTCTAGGCTGGGTTTTAAATAGATGCTGAAAATTATGTAGTGAGCAGACCTGGTTCATGGGGTTTCCAAATGTCTGGTGTTACGCAGGGCCAAGCAGATCCCCGTGATTTGGCCCTGGCTCCTTCCTGCAAAACTTCAGCCCGAGCCTGATGTGAATTTGGAACAAGGCTTAAGTCACATGGGCTGGTTATAATTTCTAGAGCAGTGCTGGGGTCTAGAGAGGTAGAGCAGTTATGAGAATGTGGGTTCGGGATTTCAGAGGCATGGGGTAGATGAAATCCGCCTTCTAGATTCAGCTGGTCTTCTGAAACTCTTCTCTCCTGATCTGGCAGCCAATCGAAGTATAAGTGAAAGGAAACAAGGCGAAAAGTTTACCCTATTGACCCAGTTCAAAATACCTGTTTCTGTCATTTATCCATTTGTTTTATTTAAGGTAAATTATTACTTAGTCCTGTCATAGATTCTAGTTTTTGACATTTTCCCTTTGAAAAGGGAAGAATTTAGATTATTCTTTTTTATAGATGTCTGTCTGCAAAGATCAATAATAGAAAAAATATTTCCACTTTTGCCTTTAAATTGTATGACCTTTGACAGGGGACTTCCCAGCATGCCAGTTTCCTCCCCTGGCGAGCACTGTGTGTGTCAGATGTGCTGGCATGGCACACGTCTGGGGACAGGCATCTGTCCCCTGGATGGATTTGTGTGTGTGCTTGGGGTGTCTCCATTCTGCCTCTCTGCATGTTTCTCTTTTTCTTGTTTATTGGTGTTTACTCAGTCCCTTTATCATTTTGATAGCTACTGTTTTCGTACACTTTAAAACATGCTTACATTTTATAAAGAAAACAATACTTGCAAAGTTCAGAGTAAGAAAATTGCAAATGTACATCTTGATGTAAAATCCTGTGCATGAATTGGGTTTTCAAGGTCAGTGTTATTGCATAGGTAACCTCATTCTCTAAATGTATAGCCTACAAAACCTTTCGTAGCAATATATATATATATATTTTTTTTTTTTGTGGTACGCGGGCCTCTCACTGTTGTGGCCTCTCCCATTGCAGAGCACAGGCTCCGGAGGCGCAGGCTCAGCGGCCATGGCTCACGGGCCCAGCCGCTCCGCAGCACGTGGGATCTTCCCAGACTGGGGCACGAACCTGCGTCCCCTGCATCAGCAGGCGGACTCTCAACCACTGCACCACCAGGGAAGCCCCGTAGCAATATATTTTTAATAATGGAAAGCCTCTTCTGATTATATAATTAATATATGCAAGTTAGTCTGTTATGCAGCACCTTAGAATACAAAGTAAAGGTCTTCAGAAGTCCCACTCTGCCAAAACAGCCCCTTTGAGCGTGCTTGGGTTTCACAGAAATGGGATCTCAGCTTACTCACCATTTTTTTTTTTTTTATTATTGTAGGCACTTCCTATTTCTTCCTCCACATTAACGCCTTCCCCTTACCCCTGCCTCCAGGTAACCCACATTAACAACTTAGTTGACATCTTTCTGTATCTTTTTTGTATATTCAGATAATCCTATGTAACCTATATACACATATATGGATGGAGGGTCTTTCTGTCCTTTGATGTACAGAAATGGAATCATAATATATGCACTTCTCTAGTAGTGTGTTAAATAAAAATACTACATCAGGATTTAAGACTGTTCGTGTCTCATCTCGTAGACCACATTAGAGCATGCAAGGCCCGAGGAGCCCAGCTGGGATGAAGATTTCGCAGACGTGTACCATGACCTAATCCATTCTCCCGCCTCTGAAACTCTGCTAAATTTGGAACACAATTACTTTGTTAGTATCTCAGAACTGATTGGCGAAAGAGATGTGGAGCTGAAAAAATTACGAGAGAGGTATTTCAGAGTTCTTGCATTATCATAATTAAATGTTACGTCATCAAATATTGATGGGCTGCAGGACAGCTTGTTCTCATTTTGTTATAAAATGGAAGAATAGAATAAAAAGAACCTTTAACTTTAGAAATTAATTTTCTTATGCGTTTAAATCTGTCATTTCATCTGGGAAGATGAGGTCCTCATAGGTTTATAGAACTTCTCCAGTGATTTACCTAAACAAGTACGGTGGTCTTATCTATCCTTAGTTCTAATAAGAGGAATAGCTTACCTCTTTTGAAGTTCTGCTTTGTTCCAGGCACTGTGCAAAGTGCTTTGGATGCTGTCTTAGTTCAGGCTGCTGTTGAAAAAAATATACCACAGACTGGGTGGCTTAAACAACAGAAATTGATTTCTCACCATCTGGAGGCTGGGTAGTCCAAGATCAAGGTGCCAGCAGACTCCGTGTCTGCTGAGGACCTGCTGCCTGGCTTGCAGACCGTGCCTTCTTAATGTCGCTCACGTGGCGTTTCCTCAGTGCGGGCTCCTGGTGTGTTGCTCGTAGACAGACAGCTGTAGCACCTCTTCTTCTAGGCACTAATTCCATCAGGACGGCTCCAACCTCTTGAGCTCACCTAAACCTACTTACCTCCCAAAGGCCCCACCTCCGGATACCATCACATTGAGGGTTAGGGTTTCAACGTATGAATTCTGGGGAGACACAAACATGCAGTCCATAACCGATGCCCTGTCTCACTTGATCTCTTAGCACAATCCTACTGTTATCATCCCCATTTTACTGAGGCAAAAATGTGATTTTCTTCTAGTTCTTTATTATGTAGACAATAATATTGTGAACATACTTTAAGAATGAAATAGAGATTAGATTTTTTTAAATATGTAAGAGTATAATTACCTAACAATAATGAATTACCTTCTGTTGAACTACATTTGTTTGATTTTTTTTTCCTACCAGGGCTTCAAATAATATAATCTTCATCTCATTCTGAATCTGTCCTTGGATCTCAGGTTTTCTGGGACTGCACTCATTCTGCCCATCTGGGTGTATTAGAAAATGCCCAGCCTGGCTCTCTGTAGTTCATGTCAGTAGCCATCACTCCTGCTTTCATTCAGCTGGTGAGCTGCTCTAAACTGCGGTCGACTTTGCTGCCTGCTCACTCCACCTCCCAGAAGATTTCATCTCTGGCCATCAGTATTCTACACTTGTTTTTTTTCTAAATTGGAAGAAGATTCTCATTCCACAAAACTCTTCAGTTTTGGGGAATCTGAATTAACTTACTAATTATCTGCATTTACTGGTACTTCATGTACATTTTCTGTCGTGGAGCGGTTTTTCATCAGGGGTTTGTCTTGGTTTACGTTATTTTTTGAAATGTCCTTTGGCCAGACTTCTTGACGGGGCTTTGCTTTTTCCCACCTAAACGTATAAACGTTATTTGAATACATTTAAGAACAGTTTTATAGTTTATTTTTCACAAGTCCAAACTGGTAGCTTAAAAAATAAAAATAATCTATGCTCCCTTTAAGGTAGGTAATATTTTTTGCAAAGGTGAACAGTATAACTAATGGTGAGTTGGAATTCATTGATGGAAGTTCATCCACAATTTTGGTGCTTAATTCATTTATCTAATTCATGAGCAGAAGTGACACCTTTTCTCATTTCTCCTTTCATTTTAATTCCATTTTACGTCTTTAAAATAACTTTTCTCAGTATAGCATCAATAGTTATAATGATCTTCTTCCCTAAGTTTGTTCGAGATAATATACAGGTTGTCAGAATCACCCCACCAGACATACTGAGCCAATAGATAGTTAGTATTTCATCTGAAAAATAATAAAATTTTCTTTGATCTTAATCATAGAAAATATATATTGTATCATTAACTACTTGCACTTCTAAAACATTTAGGGTGAAATAAATGTTCGTGAAATTTTATTTGTTGAATTATTATTTATTGGTCTTCTTTTTCCTCACTGGAAATTTGCTTCTTTTAGCAAATCAGATTCCAGATATTTCTTTGAAACTTAAAAGTGGCAATGATACTCTTTATCCACTAGAGGGAACATGTGTAATATAAAATATTAATATATTTGTATCGAAGTTTATATTTATTAATTCTTAGTAGTTATTTCTGTTTTAAATAACAATCTTACTTGCAAGCACATCCTTCACCTGACCTCTAGTAGTTATTAAAAAATTAATGGGGTCACCTGCCCACTTATAGTTAAGTAGAAATTAAGTGATATTGAATATTTAATACTAGAAGGTACACATAGAAATGTATAGAAGTATAACATATGAATGAGTTTCATTTATCATATACATGTAAGTATCTTAATCAGTTGTTATAAATAAGTATAAGTTCTCTTTTAAGAGCAATTTACTTAAATTGACTAGAATGATAGTAAAATCCTTTTAGTTCATGTCTGTGTTTCGTTGTTTACAAGTTTGTTTGAAATATGTTTCAGAACAAATTTTTTAAATACATTTTTATTAGAAGATAATTTTAATGAACTTACTAAAATATAATACACATACAGAAAAGGTAATAAACAATAGGTATACAGCTCCGTACATTTTCACAAAGTAAGTACACCCATGTGCTCATCTCCCAGATCAAGAAATGATTTCCAGCCCTACAGAAGGCTCCCTCCTGCCCATCCGGCAGTCACCACCCATTTCCCCCGTAAATAACCATTATCTGAACTTCTAACACCACTGATTAGTTTTTCCCGTAGAGAAAACCATTCTTAATTTCTGCATGTTTATTTGGATAAATGAAGAAGACTAAAATGTATCTTCAGAATGTATTTCATATTCCTCTAAAAAGGGAACCCTGTGACTTAATACTATCTTGATTCTTAGAACCTAATTGGCAGCTTCTGTTTATAATATAAAGTACCTTTTGAAGGTTGAAGTCACTTTAACTCATGTTCAAATAAAAAGAAAATGTATTTAAGCTGGAATTGCAGAGTATCTTCTTTGTGTAAATCTGCAGCCTCTTAAATATTAGCCATGGAAGTTGAAAGATCACCTAGAATTTGAATGCTTTCATTTGTGCACTAAATTTAGATTCCAATTTAGCTGCACAAATGACGTTGTTGATATTATATGACATTATCATTATTATTTCCACATCTCCATTGGCAAGGCTTCAAAGTGCCTTCCAGGTAGTATAGTTGCCCTAACTGGACATAGTCCTAGAAAACAAAAATTTTCTTTTGACTTTGTAGAGGTTGTTCAATAAATCCGGAGTGGTTGTATTAAAAATTTGATGAATATATCTGATCTGCTTTATTTATGGTTCAGACAAGGCATTGAAATGGAAAAAGTGATGCAGGAACTGGGAAAATCACTGACAGATCAAGATGTAAATTCACTGGCTGCTCAGCATTTCGAATCCCAGCAGGTGAGTGAAGTATAATGACTTTTGGATTGCATTTTCCACTTATTTATTTTTGTAAAAGAAGTAGTTAGTCAGTGTACTGTCTCTTTTTAGGACTTGGAAAATAAATGGTCCAATGAATTAAAACAGTCGACTGCCATTCAAAAGCAAGAGTATCAGGAATGGGTGATGAAACTTCATCAAGACCTAAAAAACCCCAAAAACAGCTCTCTCAGGTATTAATCAGGTGTTGTTTTTATCAGATGAAGGTCACTGTCAGTAGTAGTTTGTATTTATTGTAAAACTGGACCTTTTTAGTTGTAGATATTTTTAAGTTGCCGGTGAAAATTCAAGATAATTTATACCTCCTGTAACACCTTTCATTTTATAGACTTTATGTGGGTGATTTGCGGGGTGGGGCGGGTAACTGGCTCTTTTACAGTAGTGATTTCCCTGCTAGAACTTAGCCGTAAATCTTGTGGGTGTGTATACCTAAATACCGCCATCACTGTCTCTTGTTTCCTTAAGTTGGTTTCCTTTCAGTGCAATACACACTGGTCGACTGCACCTTAAATGCCAAGCACTCTTTAAGCAGAAGAGCAAAAAAAAGATAACTGCCCATGTGGAGCTTATATTCTAGAGACACTGACCTGTGAATAAAACAGTACTGTACAGAATGATGTGTGCAGTAACAGAAGCATGTACAAGGTACCAAAACAGTCTAGAGGACTTTCCATAAGTCACAATTTGTGTGGTGCCTTATGGCCTAAATACATTGTGTTTCATGTGTTGCCCTAGAGCTCGCCAGTGCCTGTTCTTTCCTGGCTGTGTACTCACCTTTGAGAATTTCTTCTTTCAAATCCTAAAGTATATCCGATTGGGAATATATTTAGTACAGTATAACAATCCTATTTCCAGCATCTTCTAGTGTATGCTATAAACATTTAGATATTGCCCTTTATTTGTCTAATGTCATTCTCCCCCACCTGTCTTGCCTTGAAGACAAAAACCATGTCTGTTCTTCTGCTGTTGTATACCCAGGTCTTTGTCAAGTGTCTAGCTCTTGACACAGGCATATAAATAAATATTGATGGGATGGGTGTAAACCAGGCAGATGGATGGATTATCATTAAACTATTTACCTGACACAGTCTGTATAATCTCTTATTATAATCTGTCATTTGTGTTGTTGTTTTCCCCAAGCCAACACCTTAGAAATATTTAAACAATGTTTTATAATTAGAAATGGGATAACCTCCTGGACACTAACATATATGTACCCCTCATTTCAAATGAAAATAGTGCTGAACACAATACAAAGGGACAGGTGAGGTGACAGACAGGCTGGGAACACCTGTGTACTATGAGGTCCAATGGTGTTTCTCAAATTGCTGGTTGCAGTCTGCCAGGGACCATGCTGGATCCTTTACTTTCCAATTGGACTTTTTAAAATGACAATAAAATGGAATGGAATTGAATGGAACAGAACTGAGTAGAATAGACTAGGGAAAAAAATATCAGCACGTTACTCATGTGTGCGTTGAGCCACAATGTGAAATATGTACTCTATACTGTGGTCAGAAAAGTAGGAAGTCATCAACCTATGGACGCTAAGAAAGCCCCTTGCTACAAAAATTATCTCCTGCTTTGCTACTCTAGTTTCAGAAATTCATTCTATAGGATCAATTCCTTTGTGTAAATACTGGCCTCTAGCTGCTGCTGCTTTAAAAACCAACTATTCCTGGGAAAGAGTATTTTTACTGTGACTTGTTTAGTTTGTTTTCCTTTTTGATAGGGATTTCCTTGGGGAGCAGAAACCTGTTTTCAACATAACTACGTATAGAACTCCTGTATGAGATTGATCCATTTAAAAAACTTATTTATTTGTTTATTTATTTTTTAACATCTTTATTGGAATATAATTGCTTTACAATGGTGTGTTAGTTGCTGCTCTATAACAAAGTGAATCAGCTATACGTATACATATATCCCCATATCTCCTCCCTCTTGCGTCTCCCTCCCACCCTCCCTACCCCACCCCTCTAGGTGGTCACAAAGCACCGAGCTGATCTCCCTGTGCTATGCAGCTGCTTCCCACTGGCTATCTGTTTTACATTTGGTAGTGTATATATGTCCGTTTTTGCCCTTTTGTTTAAAGTCAGGTCTATTGAAGGATAAATTACATAAAGTAAAAGTCACTTGTTTTAGGTTTACATTTTGATGAGTTTTGACAAACTTAATGAGTCATGAAACCATCACTGCAATCAGGACATAGCATTTCCTTTTTATACCTTTGTATTAACCCCCCTTCTCCTTGCCCAGCTTGTGGCAACCTGCTCTGATTTCTGTCCCTGTCATTTTGATTTTCACAGAATGTCATATAAATGGAATCAAACTGTATGTAGCAGTTTGTGTCTTGCTTCCTTCACTTGACATAACGCTTTGGAGACTCATTCATGTGTTGCATTTATGAGTGGTTCTTCCCTTTTTATTGCTCTGTTATTCTTTGTTTATCCATTCACTCAGTGGTGGACATTCAAAGTATTTCGGCAATTATAAATAAAGCGGCTGTAAACATTCACATACTGGTCTTTCTATAGACGTATGTTTATAATTTTCTTATGTAAATACCTAGGAGTGGGGTTGCTGGAAAACATGGGAAGTAAAATCCATGGTGTGCTTAATTTTATAAGAAGCTGGTTCTCCAAAGTGGCTGTACCGTCTTGCACTCCCAGCACCACTGTGGGAGGGTCCCAGGGGCTCCTCACCCTCGTCAGCACCTGGTGTTGATATCTAGCAATTCTAGTAGGTTTTGTAGTGGCGTCTCATTGTGGTTTTACTTTGCATTTCCCCGACGGCTACTAACATTGAACATTTTTTCACGTGCTGATCTTCTATCCATACCTCTTCTTTTTTTTTTTTCCATTATTGAGTTGTGAAAGTTCTCTATATATTCTGGATACAGGTCTATCATCAGATATGTGTTTTACAAATATTTTCTCTCACCCTGTGGCTTGTTGTTTCATTTTCTTAATGGTTTCTTTTGAAGAGCAAAGTTTTTCATTTTAATTAAGTGCAATTTATCAACTTTTAAATGGTTTGTTTCTTATCTCAGTTATCATTGCCTAATTCAAGATCACAAAGATTTTCTCCTATGTTTTCTTCTAGAAATTTTATAGTTCAAACTTATACATGTAACTCATGATGTATTGTTTCATATATATTATATGTAAATTTAAATATATCCACTATAAAATAGTAAATAAATACATCCACTATATATATGTTGGTCTGTAACTTTGTTTTTCTTATAATATCTTCATGTGGTTTTGACATCAGGGTAGTGGTGGCATCATAAAATGATTGGTGGTCTGCTGATGAGCCTGTCAAAAGGAATTGACGTCTGTGATCATCGATCTGATAACATGTTTTATTTCTAGTACTTCTCTCTGCTGAAATTCCTTATCTGTCCTTGTGTGTTGTTTTACACTAAATCTTTTAGCATATTAGTCATAGTTATTTGAAAGTCCCTTTCTTTTAACCCCAGTATCTGGGTCATCTCAAAGTCTGTTTCTGTTGATTGCTTTCTCTCTTGACAGTGGGTTATTTATTTATTTATTTATTTATTTTTGCTTGCTTTTTTGGGTCTTTCCCCCTCTCTGTTTCTCTCTCTCTTTTTTAAACTGAATGCTGGCTGTTGTGTGTATTAGAAAAGAAGAGACTGAGGTCAATAGTACTTACGCCCAGAAATGAGCAGGCCGTTAACGTGAAGGTTATGGAAATTTAGTCAGCAGTCGGGCTGTGTGTTTGGTTTCTGCTCTTCAGTCCACCATAGGCTTCATTTTCTACAGCAGTGCACTGCTGCCACTTTGTGTTGAGAGTGGGGCTTTGGCTTCTAGACTGTTCTCCTCTGTCATCCTGCTCCACCCTCAGCTTTCAGTAGCCTTTGCAGGCCTGTGCCACAGCAGGAGGTCCCCGTGTGTGCTGTTGCTCTGCCCACCCACCAGCAGTAGACTGACGTTGTTGTTACTTGATGCCAGGCTCCTGGTCGGCGGTGGGAGGCGGGTCTCTGTGGTCTTTGTCCAGCTTCAGTCTTAGCCTAAGTCCAGCAGATCTGGGCCTTGGGCTTGGGGCACTCTTAGCACATCTGCCTGTGCCACCGAGTGGGCTGTCTCTTCTCTTGCCCTGCCCCCAAGGTTTTCTTGGAAGCGCCTGGTGGAGGCCAACAGGAAAGAGTTTGCAAGAGCATATGCAAAGTCCCCCGGTGCCTGGAGCTCATAGCTGTTCTAAATGGATGTGCTAGCCCATACTTGACCTTCAAGAATTTGTTAAAATTTTAGCTGATTTTTTCTTACCCTCTTACATACATTACAGCAACCTATTTCTACTGTGCCCTGCCCAAACTGAAAACTATCTGTGTGTCCTGTCTCTCCTTCTAAAGCGTGTCACACTTTAGAATTTAGTTTCTTGGTTGCCTTGTTACCTCAAATCTCTGATGAGCTCCAGAAAAGTTATGATCTTATAGGTTATCTGGGCTTTTCTTGCTATTAGCATGGGAACATCATTGTCTTGTGGCTTTCTGTGTCCTAAGATGAGGATATTTTATTAATATAAATTTATACGAATTTACTTTGGGGTTTAAATTTGCCATATTTACTAATGAAGTCAATCAGTGATGCTAATGAGACTGTTTGGATTTACCCCAAAAATGTAGTCAGGGGAGTGGATGACTGTTCCAGACTTATACCATCTTCAACTCACCATGAAATTTGAATTGAACAGTTGTACAGTTCTGGTGCCTCCATGGAAACCTTTTCCGGAAGTGCAAGGGCAGAGTAGAGCAAAGAGAGAAGTCCTTTAATGGGAGACTGTTGGTGGTGAAAAAACAGGAAATGGTAAAACAACAAAAAAAGAGAGGATATGAATACATCAAAACGAACTACATCTTTTTTTATTATTTGACATTTATTTGACATTTTAATTTTTAATTTTCCTTTCTATCACTTCACTTATTTTCTAGTTTCGCCAGCCCTCAGGCTGATATAGGATATATTAAAATGTCATTTTAAACATGTTAATGTTAGTCACTTCATTTAATCATTCTCTTAGGCTACTAAGAAATATTAAATGATGACATATAATCGATATTGTAATGACTAAAACAATATGCATAACTTACTGAAAGAAATAACCAAAGAAATGAAAGAATAAGTAGGAATTTTACAACCTGTGTTAATGATCTTACTCGTCCCCATGGATAAAGGATAAATTTAGGAATAAATTAAGTGCTACTTTCTGCTGTTTCATCTCATGTAACTGTAAAGCTTTCTTTCCTTTAGGAAAGGTTTTTGACAAACATACAAAAAAGAAAAAAAAAGCGTATCAATAATTTTTTCAATTTCAGTGAGGAAATTAAAGTTCAACCAAGTCAGCTCAGAGAATCCGCTGAAGCAAATGGAAGGATTTATGAGGAACAGAGAAAGTTAGAAGAAAGTTTTACCATTCACTTAGGTAAGTATATTAATTTTTTGCAGTCACAATTTATTGTAACCTGTGAAACTATTTTTAATGCTGTAAGAGAAAAATCCCTAGCATGTGAGTAGAATATACCCAGGTTCTTTTTATTAAAAATTGTGTTCTGCTCCAAGAAAGCCTATAGTTTATTGGCTATAAGTTTTCTATTTTAGCTCATGTATTATTTCTCTGCAAATAGAAAGATGCAATGTTAATAGTTATTCAAATAGAAAATTGCAAAAGGCCCATTTTAATTATTCGTAGCACAGATGTATCTGGATTCTTGCCACAGAGATTTGCCTCCTGCCCTGCTGGCTTTCTGCAGCTGTCTAAGTATCTTTCTGGGCTTGTTGCTTACCCCCAGGAGCCCAGCTGAAGACCATGCATAACCTGAGGTTGCTGAGAGCAGATATGCTGGATTTCTGTAAGCACAAGAGGAGCCACCGAAGCGGCGTGAAGCTGCACCGACTCCAGACGGCACTGTCGCTTTACTCCACGTCCCTCTGTGGCCTGGTGTTGCTAGTGGATAACCGCATCAATTCATATAGCGGTATTAAAAGAGGTAAGTTAGCATTATGCATATTTATGCCATTAAAGTTCTCCATTTAATGCCATTCTAAAAAGAAAGGAATTAGTGAAAAACTTAAAAAAAGGCTTGAGTCACCCCCGTATTCAGGTAGACCAAACAGCACACATACCCAGACACTGCCATTTGAGGTTTGTTTCATACTTCAGCAGGCCTAGGGTGCTTTAGGGTATTTCATTTTTCTTAAAATTCTATCACATTGTAGATAATACTCTTACAGGATCCTTGTTTCAAGGTATAACAAAAAGAATAATCAAGATATAAATGTATTTTTCAAAAAGGAGCAGATCCTGACTCAGTGAATTTTAGTTCATCCATTTGTCCTTTTTTTCTTTCTTTTTTAAAATAACCTATTTCTTAAATATGCTAGGTAAAATTCTACTTTCCCTCTTAGTACAATTTTTTATGATTATTTTAAAAATTTTAATATATAAAGTATATTCAGATGTATAACTGTTTTTAAAAGAAGCTTGAATAGAGTTTATTTTCTATGATAAATAAAAGAACCTTATATTTCTTAGCACTTTTGGGGACTGGATTATGATCAAAGTATATATTATTTAAAGAAGGTTTGGACTTATATTAAAATTTCCTTGCCCATTAATTGTTTACTCTTCTGGGCAATTGAGAGATTAAGTTTCTGATCAAAACCAAATTGTTGTCCCCTAACTTAGTAAGACATAATTATTGAAAGGACAAGTATGAGAAGTCGTCCTTGTGAATGCTGTATTCTCTTGCTGCTAGACCTCATTGTCTGTAAGTAAATACTAAATACTTGATACTTCACCTTTAGAAGTTCGTAACTGTGTTGGGTCCCTTAGATTTCGCCACAGTTTGCCAAGAATGCACTGACTTCCATTTTCCCCGAATTGAGGAGCAGCTGGAGGTTGTCCAGCAGGTGGTACTTTACGCCAGAACCCAGCGCAGGAGCAAGCTGAAAGAATCTCACGGTCAGTGAAACTCAGACTTTTTAAAATTTCACTTTCAGGATGTTCTGTCGCTAAGCACTCTTCTAGCATATGGGCCATCTGAAGCAGAGAAAGTTGTATCGGTGGGAAGATGCAAGAAAGAAATTAAGAACAAAATTCAGGGTCTTTAGAAGCTTGAATTCTGTTCTTAGTTTCCTTGTTTGTGTGATTTTGTTCAAGATCCTTAGAAAAACTGTTTTTAAAATTCAATTCACTAGTTATACTTGAAGTAGGCACTCAGTGGAAAGTTGGTGATCTTTTGATCCAAGTTCTGTATCTCTAAAATGGATATAATTAGTACTATAAAGGACATTGAAATCATAGAGTAAATAGCCCCAAATATACACTTTTTATATGTTCCATCTTTGATCCACTTAGGTAGCACGAAGTCAGTTACAAGAATTGGTTTTGGTTGTTCTTTTAAAAAATTACTACGTTTAGAATTATGTCCTGCTTTTTCTATATTTATCCACAATCTGAACATCCTTCTAGGAAATTTACTGGAAGATGATTTTAAAGCTATGGAAGAAGTTCATGGCATTTTTCTTCGGAAGATTTCTATTTATTTATGCATAAGGAGACCTTAGGGAAGACATAAAAGAAAACACTCTGACTCAAATTATGGAGTAGTTCTGCTATCTTTAATTGAAAAATGAAAGTTTAAAGAGCAGTCTTTTTAAACATTAAACTGGCGCCATAAGTCTGTGTAGTTGGGAGCTGAACATAAGGGTGCGCTCATTTGAAAATATAGGGGGGCCTCCCTGGTGGCGCAGTGGTTGGGAGTCCGCCTGCCGATGCAGGGGACATGGGTTCGAGCCCTGGTCTGGGAGGATCCCACATGCCGGGGAGCGGCTGGGCCCGTGAGCCATGGCTGCTGAGCCTGCTCGTCCGGAGCCTGTGCTCCGCAACGGGAGAGGCCACAACAGTGAGAGGTCCGCGCACTGCGGTGAAGAATGGCCCCCGCTCGCCACAACTAGAGAAAGCCCTCGCACAGAAACGAAGACCCAACACAGCCAAAAATAAATAAATAAATAAATGTTTAAAAAAAAATATATATATATATATATATATACACACATAGGGTGTGTTTTTCTTATTTTTCTGACATTTCATATTATGTCACAGGCATAAAATTATAATACATGCTCCCATCTGGCTTGAGTGCATACTCAGTGTTTTATTATTTCTTATGGAAACTTGATGTCTTGCGCAGGAAATGAAATACGGCAGGGTTTTAAACGGTTGCTGGTCAGACCTTTAAATCTACCTCTGGTACTTTGGATGTCTGTCTTGTTTGTTTGTTTTGCAACTGCAGTGTTTCAAAGAAACCCTTATATACTTTGGGTTCACGTGTTTTGTATTTTTTAGTAAACAGAGAGAGAGACTGCTGTATCTTTGCTTGGTGTCTTTGTTCTCTATCCCATGAGGAATTCCTCCCATTCTCTTGATGCTAGAATTCTAGAATGCAGCTCTCTAGGCTCAACTAGAGAGCTGTGATTAGCAGTCACGGTAGTTTTCGTGTTCATTCAGTAGATGTAAAAAAAAAGCGTTTTATTTATAATTTTAATCATTTCTAAAATAGGTAAAACAATCTGAAGATTCACAATTCAAACTGTACAGAAGAGCATACAGTGAAAAGTCTTTGTATCTCTGTCCACCAGCCATCCAGTTTCCTGCTCCAGAGGCAGCCAGTGCTGTGTCACATGTACCTTCTGGACGTGTTTATGTGTGTGTGTGTGAACAGGTGTATGTATGTATTTTGCCTTTTCACACAAATGGCAACTTTCTCTGCACACTTCTCTGTCCTCTGCTTTTTTTCACTGAATAGTTTATCTTGGACATCATTTCATATCTGGACAGAAAGAGCATCCTTAGAGCTTTTCACTGCTGGATAGTGTTCCACTGCAGGATATCCCATTAGTGATCAGTTCCCTATTGATAGACATTTTATCTGTTCCCAAGTTTTGCTCTTATAAGTGATAGTGCATGAATAACCTTACACGTATATTGTCATGCGTGACTGAGCGTATCTATGGAATAGATTTGTAAAGAGAAATTCCTGAGCTAAAGGGCACATACGTTTGTAATTTTGATAGTGTCAGCAACTGCTCTCCATAGCGGCCCCACCAGTTTGTATTTCCACTCTGGGTAACCATGGCTTTGTAGTGGCGACGTCTGTCACATACAACAGAGCCAGGCCGAGTCTTAGGAAATCAGTGTGGAAGTGTGTCCCAACGAAGGGCCTTTCAGAAAATTACAGTCTGTCCTCTTACTCTTCTGCCATCTCCTTCCTCCATCTCATTCAAACTAGCAAGGATGTGATCAGACACATTCAACTATTATTCTTAGTAGTAACTAAAAGCATGAAGATTGAGATCATGACAGGTGTGGGAGAAGGCGGAGGATGCAAAGTTTATGAGAGGAAGTTTTTAAACCACATACGGTTAAGGCAACGTGTGTACATCATGGTAGTATTTTGTTCTTGTTCAAGCAACTATTTTGTGGTTTAAGTGAGTCAGTGAAACAAGTAGGTTTATAAAAGACTACTTTCTTAGAGGAACCCGCGTGTTGTTATAGAAGAGTTTTGCGAAAATACTTTCTCCATCTTTTCCTTTTCTGAGCATGCCCACGTGTTTGTTCTACACGTTTACATCCTGATACGCAAGTACTGTCTATTCTAAGACATTCTGTTGTTTTTCTCACTGTGCCTATTATATCAGCATCTTTATATTTCTGTGGTTCATGATAAGCCAAAAGCAATTTCATTTTTTGTACATGTTTTATATACATTAAAAAATTTAGCCATCTTCTTAGTATTATAAGGTATTACCATTGAAACACGGAAAGGGAGATGGACTAGAAACTGTTCTTTCTTGTTTACTTAGTAGGGATTCTGTCTGTTCATATTCCACGTGAACAAAATGAGAGTCTTCATTTATTGTTTTTGTTTTCTGCGCTGTGAGCAGACATTTATTCAAAGCCTATCGATTACATGGGTCTGTATGAGAATCAGACTGTTGCATTACATGTGGATTCTGGCAACACAGAGCCTTCTCTCTATGCCTCTCTCTCCCTCTGTCTGTTTATAAAATATATGCATTTACAAGGTATGATGTTGTAAATCAGTTACTCAAAGTAGTCAGTGGGTAAAAATATTAGGTTACTTTTATTCAGAACTCGTTTGAAACCATAAGCCTCCCTTGGTATTTTCAGTTTACTCATTTGAAGTTCTGACTGTTTTCAAGTGATTTTCTGATGTTGAAGGCCATTTCAATATAGTTTTATATTTAATTTGAATAAATATACAGCCTCTTAAAGATAGCTACTTAGAATGCTAATATTCATCCTGCAGTTTTCAGTTCTCATAGAATTCTTATAAAATTCAGATGTATCTTCTATTAAAAATATATGTACATGTATAAAATAATTTGTGTTCAACCATAATAATGAATGATCAAATGTGATAAATCTTATTTTACCCACATTTATCCCTCAAAGTAATATCATGCCTTCTAAAAAGGAAGAAGAACTATTGAATATCTGAAAAAAAAATTCCATTTGAAACAGAATCTCACCTGTCTGTTTGAAAGAAATTGTATACAGTGTTAGATAAGAAGTAACAAATTTCAGGAATGGGCTGAATAGCAGGTGATTCCTGGTGCTGCTAACCATTAGCTGATCGTCCTGAACAAGTTATATCAACAGCAGTGACTCAGATTCTAAAAATAAAGCTGGCCACCCCACAACTGTCTAATGAAGTCATTTTATGTGTAGTTAGCTTAGTGCCCTGAACCTCCCAGATGAAAAATTGGGGATTGGCAAGTCTAAAGTGGTCAAGACCACAGGCTTTGGAATCTGAGTATGTGGGATCGAGACCTGGTTCCACCACTTACCTGTGCCTTCCCCGTTAAGTGAATTAACCTATCTAATCCTCTCTTCTCGTGTATAACGTGACGAGAACACTAGTCCCTCATAGGGTTGTGGTTAGAGGGGTTTTGTAAGAATTAAATGAGACCATCCATGTAAAGCATGTATCTGACTACCTGGCACCTAGAGATCCTTAGTAAATTTTTGCTGTTGTTGTGGTTGTTTGGGGAATAGTAGTAGTAATGTGTTTTCATATGTTATTGTGTTCTTTCCCGTTGCATAACTACCTTATGAATAGATTCTGGAAACCGAAATGGAGGAAGTGATGATAAGACTAAGAATGCAGATAGAAACTATTTAAACATTCTACCTGGTAAGTATTATTTTACTTTAAACTGCAATTTTCTTAGAATCACATACATTGAAATCATAGATTTGAAACATAAGTGCTTATGGTGTACCTTATAAAATTTTTGTTGGTCAGTGTATCACTTTAGAACATTGTATCTATCATCTATAAACACACTGTCACAATGTTCTGCAATTAAATCTTTATTCTTATAGTAGCACTGACTTTTCCTGGATCCAGGAAAAATTGAGAAAAATTGAGAAAAATTCCTCAAGCCGTTGCATAAGTCTAATCATTATTTGCTATTTCAAATGTCCTCTTTTATACGTTGTTTCTTAGTTTCTTAAATGAACCAAAAAATAATTTTTACTATGAAATAAACAATAGTAAGTAGGGGTGTGAACAGTTGAACATGTGGAAAGAACATGGGTTATCTGATTTAGCATCTTTCTTATTGCCATTGCCCGGTAAATTCTCCTGCTTTATTATTCTGGGATATATTGTTTATCAGCTGGAAATTCACTCTCTTGATCCTCTTCCAGGTTGAATGCACTCTGATGATCCTTAGTAGTGTTTGTATGACAGGGCATAACAGGGAAGGCCTATTTGTAGACGTTATAAGTGTAAAGTCTTTTAAACCAAACGGTAAATGTTGCAGGTTCATACACAACCAAGTTTGTCTCCTCACATGTCCTTCCCCGGATTTTCTGCACATAGGTCGTCACATTCCATTTATTCCTGGTGCTCATTTTGTCTCCCGGCCAGTTCGCTTGTGGCCATCAGCTTCCGAATATGCTCCCACCTCAGATAGCCCACCTTCGCGGATAATGTTAGTGGCAGATTGCATCACCACATGCTGTTTCCTCCACTTTGTGGAACAGGAAACTGTCCTCTGCTCCATCTAAAAATACCTTCATTGAGACAGGATTTATTGTATTTCTCTTCATAGATCCATAATTTAAATCATCTATATTTTGTGGCTTTCTTAAAATGTGCCAATCTTACCTCTTCCGGAGGTACCAACGTCTGATTTTTTTTAAACTTAACTCTTTACTGCTGTATTTCTGTTCCTTCTTGCTCCTTTTTGGAAAAAGCCTATAGGTTAGTATCTCATTATTACCAGCAAATCAGAAGACTATGTCCTCATAGTCCTCATAGAAGTCCTCATCAGCAAAGAAGTAGTGACAATTCAGTTAGCTATGCTGATAGCATCTGAATTGCCATTTGGGTAAAGGACGCTGCATGGCCAGGACTGTACAGGAGGTGAGGAAAATCCAAATCACAAAGCGCCTTTAGAGTTTGAAGTTGCAAAGAAAAAGGTTGATGTGCGTATCTTTTAACCAGTGGGCTTGCTTTGTCATTATCTAAGTATTTGTAGTTTATATCATCTAATTCTCAAAACGATTTTGTAAGGAGAGCGGTCAGGCATTATCTTCCCCATTTAATTCACGAAGTACAGAGGATCTGTAAGTTGAATTGATTTGCCCAAGATCATTCCACCAATAAATGCTAGAGACCAGATCTTTTTAACACCCAGTCTGGTCCCTTTTCTACCATATTATGTTATTTTGATTACTACTACCAGCTCCGAGACCCCCATCCTACTAACGGGTAAAATGAGGCCCAGGACAGGTTATCTGAGGTCGAACGAAGCAGTGCCAGTTTGGGGGTTAGGAGCACCTGACTTGTCCACTAAGTCCTCGGCCTCAGTCCTGGACCGTAGCCCATGTTTAATGCTATGAGTACCACCGTGTGAACCATCAGGAGGAGTTCAAGAGGTGACACGCTTCATTGGATATACTGGGTCTCTGATAAGCAGTCTGCGTCTTTTATTGCCTGCCAGGGAAATTGCTATACTACTCCTCGCCGGACAATTTTTTTTTTTACTTTTCCTTTGTCTGGTTTGTTTAGATCTGTCACTGGCCTTTCTCTTTTTATTTATTTATTTATTTATTTATTTATTTATTTATTTTTGGCTGCATTGGGTCTTCGTTGCTGCGCGCGGGCTTTCTCTAGTTGTGGCGAGCGGGGGCTATCCTTCGTTGCAGTGCGCGGGCTTCTCATTGCCGTGGCTTCTCTTGTTGCAGAGCATGGGCTCTAGGCGCGCGAGCTTCAGTAGTTGTGGCAGCAGGGCTCAGTAGTTGTGGCTCGCAGGCTCTAGAGCTCAGGCTCAGTAGTTGTGGCACACGGGCTTAGTTGCTCTGCGGCATGTGGGATCTTCCCGGACCAGAGCTCGAACCCGTGTCCCCTGCATTGGCAGGTGGATTCTTAACCACTGCGCTACCAGGGAAGTCCCTGGCCTTTCTCTTTTACTGCTTATCTAGTTCTTTTATTGTGTAAATTAAAGAAAAAAAAAAAAAAGACCTTTGCCTGGGGCCTTTCAGTGGCATCCATGGGCACAGCTTATGTACACTAGTAATTGGAAATGGTTAAACATTGTGCCAAAGTGTATTCAATACTTAAAAAATACTATATGTTTATAAATAAATATAAGTAAAATCCTAAGGTAAGGACTTTGAAGCCAGGATGAGCAGAATTTGTGAGGACGTGGGTTAGTGATAGAAGAATAGTTCTTAGAAGAGCAGAGTTTTCCTAGAAGGACGTAACAGATTTTCCAGTGAGTCAGGTGTGTTTATAAAAACATATTTTTTATATATTTTATTTATTTATATTGACAGAAACTGCAGAATATAAAAGCCAATGGCTAGCGTGGCTACATAGAAAATAGAGTGATTGTAGAAAGCCTGGATGTTAAGGTTTGATAAACACTGCACCGGCATTCAGTCCAAAACGTTTGTTTCCCATTCAGTGAACAGATGTTTACTGAGTACCTTCTATGTACCAGGCCCTGTTGTTCCACGTGCCAGAGATAGAACATTAAACAAGAGAGAAAAAAATCCCTACAGTCACGGCATGTAAACAGTGGTCCCTTTAAAATAACCTCATAAACAAATAACAGAAGAATTTCAGTGCTGAGAAGAACATAGAACAATGTGAAAGAGAATAAGTGAGGGGTGAGGGAGTCCTATATCAGTCAGATGGGTCAGTCAAGGAAGACCTCTGGGAAGAGGTGACCTTCACTCTGAGGTATGCTTGGCGAAAAGCAGTCAGTCAACAAGAATCTTGGGGGAAAGCCTCTCTCGGGGAGCAGCCCTGGATCGGGAACAAGCCCTGTGTGTCTGAAGATCTTAAGGAGAGTCTGTGTGGCTGAGGCAGGAGCAGAGGGTGAGATAAGAGGACGGAGTTTGGATTTTTTCCTGAGTGTCATGTGAGCCACGTTAAATGGGAGAGTGATATAATCTGATTTATACTTAAATCGTTTTAACTGCAAATGTGGATGTGGTTTGTAGGTGGGCAAGACTAGGAGCAGAGGTTAATTAAGAGGCTATTACAGAAACCTAAGTGAAATGATGGTAGCATGAACTAGGGTGATAGCAATAAAAATGGAATGCTCAGATTTGAGATATTTGAGGTATGTGTTGCAGATACACAAAATAGCTGGTGGTGAATTGGATTGGGGAAGAGGCAGTGAGAGAAAGAAAGTAATTAAGGGCAACTCCTGGTTTCTGTCCTGTGCAGCTAACGGGAGGGGGACTGGACCCATAAACCGAGATGGAGAGAAGCAGGTTCAGGGTGCAGGAAAAACAGGTCATCAAGTAGCCTGTTTTTACATGTTAAGTTTGAGTTAAGTATGACGTTTTGAGCATTTACATCAAAATAGCGATGATGAGTACTCATTTGACCTACTTATGAGTATATAAGCTTGGTGGTCTCTTCATACCAATTTAGGAACCTAAGGTAAATTTGGCCTCTTTTTTCATCACCCTTCTTTCCAAGAATGAAGGAGCACTAATTATATTTGCTTCCTGAGTCCAACACAGGTTCTGGTAACACCTCTGCTGGTTCAGCACATTGGCTGCCCACTACAGTTGTTTACGAAGCCCACTGATGAGTGTGCCTTATGCATTTGAAAGTCATGATTGTATCTGCTGTTCACAGGAGAATTTTACATTACTCGGCATTCTAATCTCTCAGAAATACATGTTGCTTTCCATCTCTGTGTGGACGACAACGTGAAATCGGGAAACATCACTGCGCGGGACCCTGCCATTATGGGTCTCCGAAACATACTCAAGGTTTGCTGCACCCATGACATCACAACAATAAGTATTCCTCTCCTGCTGGTGCATGATATGTCAGAGGTAAGCAGATAGGAAAATACCAACGTTTTCTGAAAATATTGTATAATAATAATAATCCACTTTACATTTTCAAAGCTCTGTTTAACTAATGAGGCTTTGCATCTCCTATCTGCATCTCCTATATGTCATCAATAGAATTGAGTGACATATAACATAAAACAGTGAATAATCCTTAACCAAATATGTTGAAAAGAATTCTAGCATTATCCTATAGTAGGTAAACTAGAAAGCCAGACTTCTTTTTAGCTTTGGATAAGGCATGTGCCCCTAATCCTCCCCCTTCTCGTCTGTTTTTGTCTTAAGTAGCTTTAGATTTACCTCCACATTTGTATTTGGCTTCGGCTAACATTAAAATTAGTAGGCATTAATAGGCAATAGAAAGAGAAGCTAGATGACGGGAAGAAGCCAGCCTCATTTTGACATTGTCTCAAGGATGCTCTTAGGATAATACAAGTACTGGCTTCTACGACCAAAATGTGGCGTAATCATTCATTCATTTTATGATGTACTGAACTTTATTTTACATTTTTAATTTAAAAATCTCTTTCCATGGCTGTTTGCTTTCTCTCCTGCTTTCGTCCCTTACCTACATAAAAACCAGTTAGAGGGATAAGTTGTAGAAATAATACAGAGACTAAAAATTCAACTTCAGATAGTCTGGAGGAGCAAAGCAGCCTCTAAACAAACGGGTGCAGGCAAGTCCTTCTGGGAGAGCCAGTGGCCAACGTGGTGAAGGACCCATGCCAGCAACATGGTGCCTGCTTGTTCTGAGTGGCACTTTTTTAAAAAGCAAGATGGCTAACTGGCAAGC
Organism: Orcinus orca; assembly: GCF_937001465.1. NCBI lineage: Eukaryota > Metazoa > Chordata > Mammalia > Artiodactyla > Delphinidae > Orcinus > Orcinus orca. The sequence goes on along the minus strand of NC_064569.1, from coordinate 4,942,512 downwards.
ACAGCTTGTGAAAGGAAGGAAGTGCGATCATCGATTATTAAAAGTTGTCTACCAAAATAATAGATGTGTATAAATACTGTATCGTAAAGTGCAGGGTAAAAGATCTCATACTGTACTTTTTAGAGTGACTCAGTCCCCAGTTAGACTCATCACGTTATAGGACACCTCATTTTAAATGCAATACTCTATATAAACACACACACACACACACAAATCAATTCCATATAAGACAAGATGATTTCAAATGGTTTCCCACTTACAATTCTTTTATATTTTTACCAGACACACTATCGTTTTGATTAAAAGAATTCTGGCTCCATCAGATGCAAGCTGCATTAATTTCTCCGCCTCAGTCACACCTAATACGGCCTTAGGAGAGATTGACCAACCCTCAGTCACACCTAATGCGGCCTTAGGAGAGATTGACCAACCCTCAGTCACACCTAATACGGCCTTAGGAGAGATTGACCAACCCTCAGTCACACCTAGTGTGGCCTTAGGAGAGATTGACCAACCCTCAGTCACACCTAATGCGGCCTTAGGAGAGACTGACCAACCCTCAGTCACACCTAATGCGGCCTTAGGAGAGACTGACCAACCCTCAGTCACACCTAATACGGCCTTAGGAGAGATTGACCAACATGTTTTGTTTTGTTTTATTTTTCCCACTGTAGCTTTATAAAGTTTTAGTCCCATCAGGAATTTTTAGCCATTGTTAGCTTCACTAACTAGTCCATCTATAAAAGAGTCTTTGGGGAGTGACAAAGAAAGTTTGTGATGAATTCCAGCCACACGGAAACATCCGAACGTTCCTGCAGCTGGACTCCTGGTTAACCAGTTTATAAAAATGGTCATATGTAGGTGGGAAACAACCTCAAAAACAGTGTTTCCAAAAGTCACTAAGTTCGGATTTACTTCCGGACATCTGATACTATAGCGTGCCCTCTCCCACAGTGTCACAAAGGTTACATGTTTTAAATTGGGACAGCCAGCTGCAGAACATTAAGTCTGTTTCCAGAGTGTCCATTTTAATTCACGAAAGTATATTGAGCCACGATCCTCCCATTGGTCGTATTTAAACATCCATTCAGGTCAAGAAGTTTATCCTACAAACTCAGACAACACTGCACAGGATATAGAGGCAGTATTTGTCTTAGCTTTCGTGCAAGGATCCCAAAGCGTTTCGGCTCTTGTTTTCTTCCTGTAGCAGACTTGCCAGATTCTCAGTTACCACATTGCAGTGTGTGCAAGGTAATGATGACAGTGTCGGAAACAGTCCATGTCCCAGCATCGATAAAAACAGCTGTAGAAATGAATTGCAGTTTAAAAAAAACAGGAAAAGAAAAAATAATCTATCGGCAAGAAGGAAGACATCCTGCTCTTACCAGTTTTATCTCTGTAGATCTTTGTGATCTGAAGACACTGTCATCCTGGAGTTCAGTCTAACCTGATAGACGGGGAGTGAACCTGCAGGTCACAAATCCTGAGTTCCTGACCTTTCCTTTTGTTTGTGCTGTTAACTTGTTGAATCAGTTGGGACTGAAGGGTTTTAGTTGTTATAATTGTTGTGGTTGATGCAGATGTTGTTCTTAACCTTTTATTAGCATATAATACACATAAAGAAAAGCACACATAAATATACAGCTCACATTTTCGCCACCTGAACACCAACATCACCAACGCCCAGATGATGAAACAGAACGTCACCAGCCAGCACCCCAGCGTCGCCCTGTGCTCCCTTCCCATCGCTTAACCCACATGCCCTCCCTCCACAAGGGTAGCCACTGTTTTCACTTTGAAAAGCATAGGTTAGTTAGGTGTGTTTTTGTAATTTATGTGGGTGGAATCCTGTTGTACATACTCCCGTATCTGGTTTCTTTCACTCAGTGTTGTGTGTGTGAAATTTATCCATAGTACTGTTTGAGGTTGTAGATTGCTCGTTCTCATCGTTACGTAGTGTTCCATTGCATGACTGGACCACAGTTGTTTAGTCATTCTACTATTTGTGGACATTCGGTTGGTTTCCAGGTATTGATTGTTGCGACGAATGTTGCTGTGAACATTCTAGAACATATGTTTTGGCGTTTCTGTTGGATACATACTTAGGGGTGGAATTGGTAGACGGTAGGCCAGGCACCCGTTCAGCTTTGGTAGATCCAGTCAAATAGTTTCCCAAAGCGATTGTTGAATGTAAAAAAAGAGAAAGCCAGACTGCTGTTGCTCACCTTCAGATGATGCTTATGAAACCGATTAACATGAGTGTTTCAGGAACCTCCGAGGCACAAGCTTGAGATAAAGGATAGTCTTGCAATTTCCCTCAGGGGTGCATAGACCCAGGAAATAATTCTTGTATCTACCGTCTAAGACACGCCGTGAAGATCTAAAAGTGCATACCAGTTAGCCACCTCTGCAGTTCAGCCTTACTCTGATTGGAGGATTCAGGCTGGGTGGTCAAAGTGCGGCCACTAACTGTAGATACAAGATATTGTCTGCGGTCATAGTTAGAACTGGCACCCTCATTTCAATTTCACAGGTTTAGAATTTACTCTGGGTGTGCCGTGCCCACTTATCATCTAAAGTATAGCCACCGGGCCCAGTGTCCTGCCTCATTTCCGAAGTCTGAAGTGTTTCACAGGATCCGTTCAGCTTCTTCAATGGATTTCTTTCCCATGTACTCGCACAGATGTGACGCTAAGATTTAGTCACTTGGCTGTTAGTTAGAACTCATGATCAAAAGCGTTCTGTGCTTCCCTGACCCACTGTGTTGTAGACGCCGCCTACTGTATGATATATACTAAGGGTTGCTTCCAGAAGAGAGCTCCTTACAGGACTACAGGCCACATCCCACGATGACACCCAGTAAATCATGTCTTCTTGTGACCTTGTTGACTTCTAAAGCTTGCGGTTTAGAGTCCTCAAAGCCATTCTTTTTAGGCACTGCTTTCGATCAGAGAACAAATGACAGGGGTGCTTGGGATGGAGCCTCTGTGTGGGCAAATGGGGGTTTTAAAAACCACCTGGGTGTGTATTTGTGCAGGTGCCTGCAGCTTTCTAGTTTCCTTTCTGATCCACCTGCTGCTAAGTAGCGCTAAGCGGAGGTAAACAGAATATGAGTGTTCATATCATGTGAAAATTAAATTGTCTGTCACTTCGAAGATATCCTGGGATCCTGCCCGGAGCTGGTATTTTGGTGTGTTCTCTATATAGCACTGATGAAACTTTGCGTTAATTCACATCATTCTGAAGAGTTCGTATTAATTTGGCTCATAGATATTTGCTCTAGACCACGCTATTAACCACACATACCCAAAGCAAGAAAGCAAGCTATTGAGGGATAAAAGGGGATGATCTTTGGAGAAGTGGGGCAGTGAAGGGACTTGGTTTTTTCCATCTACTTTTGGTCAGACCACTAGAACTATCCCTGTTCTAACTTGTGCTTCAGTCTTTCATCATTTCCATCACGATCCTGACTTTAATGCAGTGGGATCATAGGTATTCTGTGTGTTGATGCTGAAGGCTGGCCCTTCGGAGGCTCTGTGCTCACACTGCACAATGGCTGTCCTCATGTAAGTAGTGCTTAGCCTTGGCCTTAGCCTGAGATGTTTCAAAGGCTAATCGTAGATGACAATAAATTACAGATAAGACAAGCTACTGTCAGATAATGCTTTTTTATATGTAAAAACAAGTGCTTTATTATAATAGTATGGATAGTAATAATTCCTTGATTCTGATCATTTCCGTGGTATTTCGAAAAAATGTTATGTTTTAGAGTAGCATTTTAAAGTGATGCAAATACTCAGTTATACTTTAGCATTTATTCCCACATATGATCCTTCAATAAAATGTTTAATGCAAGTGAAGGGTAAGTAAATAAAACACCACTAATGAAAACCAGCAGAAACAACGAAACCTAAAAACAGATGCGCAAAGACTTTTGAGGCACTGGAATTGTGAGACACGGACCATAAAATAGTTGATTACTGTGTTTAAAGAGCTTGAAGACAAGCTTAAAATGTCTTCAAGTAAAAAGATGCTGTGAAAAACGACCTAGCAACTACAAAATTGAGTTTTTAGTTACTGAAAGAAATTTAAAAGACCTAAATAAATAGATATACTATGTTCATTGGTTGGAAGACTCAGTACTGTTATCTGTTCTCTTCAAACTGATCTATAGATTTAAATCCCAGTCAAAATCCTTATAAGGTGATTTTGGAGATAAAGCTAATTCTAAAATTTATATGAAATACACAGGACCTAAAACAGTCAAAACAATTTTGAAAAAGAACAAAGTTGGGGAACTTACAGCAATTGATTTCAAGGCTTACAAGCTTAGCAAGCTACAATAACCAGTGCAGTGTGACACTGGCAAAAGAATAGACTGTGGCTCAAAGGAACAGAATAAAGAATCCAGAAATAAATCCGTGCATATGTGGTCATTTGATTTACAGCAGAGATGCCAAGGCAGTTCAGTGTGAGAAAGTGTAATGTTTCCAACCAGTGGTGTTGGAAAAATTGGGTATTTATACAGGAAAAAAAAACAACAACAACAAAACAAACCTTGAGCTTTACCTCACAATCATACATAAAAATTAACTTAAAATGGATCATAGACTTAAGCCAAAAAAGCTAATAGTGTAAAACCTCTAGAGGAAAACACAAAAGAAAATCCTGGTATCAGATTAAGCAGAGATTTGTTAAGACACCAAAAAAACATAAACCATAAAAGAAAAGCTTAATAAATTGTACTTCATTAAAATTTAAAACCTTTCTCATCAAAAGATACTGTTAAGAAAATGAAAAAATGCAGGTCTCAGACTGTCACATGACCTTGAGTGGTTCACTCTACCTTTCTCAGTGTCCTTTTTAGTTTATAAAAGTTGTTTTTTGTGAGATACAAATTATGTATATTGTAAAGTTCTATGTAAATGTAAGACATTATTATTGTAGTTTTCAGAGCTATCAGCATTTCCTCTTAGCCGCAGGTAGATATTTCTTAGTCACCTTGCTCCCTCTGTACATTTTTTTAAACTAGGCAGAAATAAGACAAAAGACAAAAACTTGTCACTCCATGCATATGTGTACTCCCGTAAGGCACCGTGGCTCTCTTATAACAGCCTTGTCAGTTACAAGGAAATATTCTTCCTGAACTTTGAAGCTAAGACATATTATAAACTTAATTTAAACATCAGGCAATTCTACTAGTCATTTTTATAAGCGTCCAGAGTCTTGGAAAAGAGGATTCTTTACTTTTTAGCCCTTTTGGCAACTAGACCCCTTTTATTTATCAATCTTAAAAGTATCTTGGACACAAAAAAGTAGTTTCCTGAGAATTCCCTGCAGTTCAGTGGTTAGGACTCTGCACTTTTCTGCTGAGGGCCCGGGTTCGATCCCTGGTCGGGGAAGTAAGATCCCGCATGCCGCGAGGCACAGCCAAAAAGAAAAAGAAAACAAAGTAGTTTCCTCTCAAAGCCTAATTCTAGCTACAGAGAAAGTCACTTTCTTTTTAAATTTCCATGGATAATAAATGGTTCACTCACTCAACCTGTATGCCTGAGCATCTGTATGCTCAGTGTTGCAGGAGGCATCATCATAAAGGTAATAAAGGTAAATAAAAAGTGGTTCCTGCCCTTAGAGAGCACACACCTTAATAAAGAAGACATAGATCCCATCTCCCTACCTGTTCCTCTACCACCGCCCCCTCCCCCCAAAAAAGAGTAAAATGTGATCATGGAGATAAAAAAAAACAAAGTACTCTGGGAGTTCAGAGACACCATTTGTAGCTGGGGAACTGGGAAGTACTTCATGAAGGAGAGGACGGTTAGGGAGGGAAGAGCAGGTTTCAACAGATGGGAAGAATGGGGAGGGCATTCTAGGCAGAAGAAATGGCTTGAGGAAAATGGGAGGAGTGGGTGACAGGCATTGCAGATCATGTTCAGGCAAAGGCGGACAGGCAGGCTGGAGTGAAACCTCATTTTTTTAACTTAAAAGTCATAGAAGCTGAGATAGTTTGGGTCCTAAGGTAATTAGCCTTAAATACTAAAGAAAGTCTTAGATGTTATTCATGCGGCAGCAGGAAGCAATTGCAACTTACTAAACAGGAGTGTAAGGTGATCAGAAAGGTATTTCAGATAAATCAACCAAATCAGTTAGAAGGGGAAATTCTGGGGTCCAGGAAACTACATGGGAAGCGATAGCAATACTAGACCTGAAATCACAGAGACCGTCAGAGATGGGTGAAGGCCTGGGATAGCTCAGTGACACTCAGCCCAGGAGAGGGGCTGGCACGTTTCATGAAGAGTGTGAATAATGCCGGAGAAGCCAATTAGAGCAAGACTGAGAGAAGGTTAGGTAATTATAACCCAAAATATAAAGTAAATATCCATGAGTCCATACTGATATAAACAAATGCTCGAATAAATAAATGAATAGGGGAGAAGAAACAAACCTCCCATGCAGAAAAATTCCAAGTAACTTACGTAGATACTCCATCCTCAAGGAGGGGAGCACAAAATCTCCACCGCTTAAGTGTGGGCTGCCCACAGTTAGTGACTTCTTCCCACAGAGGTCAGAGGGGAAGGTCAGGGCTGGGGACCTTAAAAACACCACCCCAGCCAGGTGTTCCAGGCTTACATCGCTAGTCATAAATCGCATTGATTATCTACCCTTGATATGGTGTGATGAAAATGATACTTCACCTCTGTAGTCTTCCTGCCCAAATCCATAGCTCCTGTCTAATCATGATGCAAACATCAAATTCTAATAGGGGGCGTCCTACAAAATACCTGACCAGCCCTCCTCAAAACTCAGGCTCATCAAAAACAAGGGAAGTCTGAGAAACTCAGGGCAAGAGGAGCCTCGGGCGACGTAATGACTCAATAGAGTGAAGTGTCCTGGACGTGGTCCTCGAACAGAAAACGCCATTAGGTAAAAGCCGGGGAAATCTGCATGCACTGTGGATTTGAGTTAATAATAAGGTGTCAATAGTAGTTCAGGTTTTTTTCTGGTTTTTAAGTAATTTGTTTATAGTACTGCATTTACAAAGAGAATAGTGCACCCAGTAGAAAGAATAAAAATGTATTTGGGGTTTTATTTTTAACTGACTGCAAATAGAAATCCTTTAGTGACATCATGGCAATTTGACAGTTATGATTAAGTTCAATAAAAGTACATGGGGTACTTGGAAGATCAGGTTCTAGCTGCTGCTTTCTAACAGCCTCTGATTCATCTGGCTCCTTAAATGATACGGGCTAAAGCCCTTATTTGGTGGGGAAACATTTCCAAAATGAACTTTTAGGTTCTCCTTAATAATTTTCTCCTGTCAATGGTTAAAATAGGACTTTCTGTTTCTGTGTCTGTGTGTGTGTTGGTTATTTCACTGAAGTGTCATCACCCGAATTCCTAGCTTCACAATAGTGATTTTACAATGTAGAAACAATTCAGTTGTTGTCGTCTGCCATTGCTTTAGATGTACATATCGCTGAAAACCCAGAGTAGATTAGAATTGCTGAAGGATTTTTCTGCCATTGTTTGATGTAGTCTGGTTTCTTTATTCCTTTTTAAAAAATTTTGTTGAAGTATAGTTGATTTACAGTGTTGTGTTTAATTTCTGTTATACAGCAAAGTGACTGTTATACATATATTTACATTTTTTTCATATTCTTTCCCATTATGGCTTATCACAGGATATTGAATATGGTTCCCTGTGCTAAACAGTAGGACCTTGTTGTTTATCCATCCTATATGTAATAGTTTGCATCTGCTAATCCCAAACTCCCAATCCTTCCTTCCCCCTCCACCCTCCCCCTTGGCAACCACAAGTCTGTTCTCTATGTCTGTTAGTCTGCTTTTGTTTTGTAGATAAGTTCATTTGTGTCGTATGTTCCCTTTACTCTTGATAGGTACGTGGACAGCCTCACTTCTAGTGCTCTACTAATATAAGATGTTAACAGGGGAAACTGAGTGTGGGAGTGTATGGCAATTCTCCGTACCATTTTCATAATTTTTCTGTCAACCTAAAACTGTTTCAAAAAAGAAATCCTATTTTTTAAAAGCCATCAGGGTGATACCGTTTTGGATCTATTAAATTAGTAAGTATGTTAAATAATCTTTTAAATAATATTTAAGTGTCCAAATGCTGGTGGACAATATGATGAAATTGGATGATGCATACATTGCTGATGGCTAATGTAAACTGATATTACCTTTTAGGGAAAAACTTGAATTTTATTTCACTAATCTATAGGAGTAAGTATCCCAGGAAATTATTCAAAAAACAAGACATCTATAGATGTAGATACACACATGCGTCATATACATAAATATGTCCACTGCAGTGTTATTAACAAAAAGGGGAAATTGAGTTATAAGAGGCCATTTTAAATAAATTATGATGCATTAACTCAAAACAGCAGTTTTTAAATTGTGTTCTGAAGATACCCCAGGATGCTAGCCCCCTCTGGGGGTCAGCAAGACTAAGAATATCTTCATGATAATACTAAGACACTCTGTGCCTTTTGCATTCTCATTCTTGCATGAGCGTCACTGAGTTCTTCCCGAGGCTGTATGATCACACAGCAGGTTGATGCAGAGGCAGATGTGAGAGTCCAGATGTCTTCCGTGAGGCCAGGCATTAATGAGATTTGTAGATATGTAAGACATTGCCCTTCTTCTCACTCAGGTTTTTTTTGTTTTGGAAAATATAGTAACTTTACATTTTTAAAAAATACGTTACATTAACGTATGGTGGGTTTATCGTTTTTAAATGAAATTAAAATTTTCTCAGTTTTAATTTCTAATGCAGTAAATATCAGGAGACATAATCCACATAGACAGAAGCTCAGTGCAGTCCTCAGTGATTTCCAAGAGTGTAAAAAAGATCCTGAAGGATCACCGTAATGAATTAATAAACATATTTTATTGTTACAGTTACAAAGACTTGCAGCGTGGGAAAGTAATTCGATAATAGTGAAAAGAAATAGAATTTAAAATGGCACAATCGCTGATCACGACCACAGAAAAGTATAAATGTGTGGGTTGGTTGGTTCGCGGCACGCATGTGCTCACTTTGTCAAGGGTTAGGAAGGAGCGTCCAAAAAAGAGCTCATTGGTCGGTTAGGTGGCTGGGATAGGGCGCTTGTTTGTTTCTGGTACTTTGTAATAACATGTTATACACAGAAAACATTTTTTTTTAATTTAAATTTATTTATTTTTGGCTGCATTGGGTCTTCATTGCTGCGTGCGGGCTTTCTCTAGTTGCAGCGAGCGCAGGCTGCTCTTCGTTGCGGTGCGAGGGCTTCTCACTGAGGTGGCTTCTCGTTGCGGAGCACGGGCTCTAGGCGTGCGGGCTTCAGTAGTTGTGACTCGCGGGCTCAGTAGTTGTGGCTCATGAGCTCAAGAGCACAGTCTCAGTAGTTGCGACACACGGGCTTAGTTGCTCTGTGGCATGTTGGATCTTCCCAGACCAGGGATAGAATCCGTGTCCCCTGCATTGGCAGGCGGATTCTTAACCACTGCGCCACCAGGGAAGCCCCAAGGAAAACATTTTGATGCATTTCTTATTCAACTATTGTACAATTTAATAGAATTATTCATGCTAACATATTGAGAGAAGTAGGTGGAGTTCCTATGTCACATGTATTTGTCTTTAGAGTTAATTATGTAGAAAGTTTTAAGGGAATGTTCATTTTTAAAATTATACTGACTAGGCTAATTCAGTTAGTTTGCATTCCACAAGTATAGTCTAACAGCTGGAACAGGTTACATGCCTAAAAACCAGAGGAAATCTAGCTGAAATTAGCTAATGGTTGCCTGTAAGTGGATGGGCAACATTATAGATAAATTAAGATCTGACCATATATATATTTTTTTCTTTTTTACAAAGTTCAGTTAAAAACATGATTTGCTTTGTTTCTGTTTTTAGGAAATGACTATACCGTGGTGCTTAAGGAGAGCAGAACTTGTGTTTAAGTGTGTCAAAGGTAAACACAACCTTATATTTAACAACAACGACCTATATTTCTTCCTTGAAAATAGTGAAAGTAGAGCAAACCAGGAGAAAGAATTGTAGCAGTTACCCCTGTCATCTGGTGCCTCAGTTAAATGGTTTAACAAGCACATATTTCATAGCGGTTTTTTTAATCTACCTTTTTCCAATCAAAAAATAAAATCTCCAGCCCTCTTTTTTTGGGCCGTGTCACACGGCCTGCAGGATCTCAGTTCCCTGACCAGGGATTGAACCCGGGTCACAGGAGTGAAAGCCTGTAATCCTAACCACTAGGCCACCAGGGAGCTCCCTCCAGACCTCTTGAAATGTGAGAATATTTGGACATTGATGGAGCTCACTCTCTGTTACCTTTTATTTTCTTGAAAAGAAAATAGAACCACGTGTTTCATTAATCTTTAATAACCTGTTTTGGCTTCATTGTGTGGAGGCAAAATAGGACTTAAGAAATGATCATTACAAGTATTTTGACGGAACTATGTGCAACCTCTCTGGCCTGGAGAAATAAGCATTGCAGAAGTTTATCTGGCCTTCAGGCTTAACCTTTCCTACAGGCAAGTAGCTACCTAAAAAGTCAAGACGTGCAGCTCCACGATGAAAATTCAGTTTATTTTCAATAAAGGACTGGTAGGTTTGAAGACCAGAACTCATAATTCAGCAAAGTCTGTTGTTCTATTTTAGGTTTCATGATGGAAATGGCTTCGTGGGACGGAGGAATTTCTAGGACAGTGCAGTTTCTGGTGCCACAGGTGTGTTATCTGGATAGCTCTCACCCCAGTTCAGTCTCTGTTGTGATATTCCTCGCAGACATAGCTAGGCACACTGCCGTAAACTCAAAAGAGCATAAGAAAATGCTAGCAGCTTTCTGTGTTTTAAGGGGAGAAGTGTTTGCATGCCATCAAGGCACTTAGTTTACTGTCAAAGATGTTAGTATCTGCCACTCAGGGGATCTTTGATTAAACCCCAAAGCTGAACTTAACTCATCTTTCCTTCCCCGCCCCACATTTATGTTATATCGATTCATAAAGGACATGAGCAGAGGGTGATTCCGTGTTCTATGTAAAATTTAGCAAAACTTATCACTGAGTGCACTACTGTTACCTAGGGGTTTTTCTGGTAATCAGACTTATTATTTGACAGATATAGCGTAGGTTCTCAGAGGCTGGATCCAGAGAAACAGCCCTGCCCACAGCTGTGCAGTTAAATCAGCTCTGAAAGATAGTGTTCACATATTACACTCCATGTCTAGAACTACTGCCATTACTTCCATGTTTTAAAATACTTAAACATTTTTTTTAAATCAGTGATGATTTAACAAGTGCAAACTTTTTTTTTTCTTACCTCTTAACAGAGCATTTCTGAAGAAATGTTTTACCAACTTAGTAACATGCTTCCCCAGATCTTCCGAGTATCATCAACACTCACCCTGACATCCAAGCACTAAACCCCCTAGATTGATATCTGGCAGAAGAGGATGCGTAAACTATCCAGGAACTTGAGATGTGCTGGGATTCTGTCAAGCAAAAGATGCCCAGAAAGAGGACTTGCCACCCAAGCCACGAATCAAATCATGATAAACATCTGTTAAACGTTCCAAAATCCACATGCCGTACAGACTAGTGCTCAGCCCCTTACTTATACATTTATTCTTTTTTTTTCACACACACACACACACACACACACACACACACACACACACTGTATTTTATTTTTACAAGAGATAAACTGACACCAAGCATTTTAAATGGATGACCACAACAAAAGCAACAATGACTGCAATTACGAAACACACTCATACTATGTCATAATATGGACATTCAGTCCAGTAATCCTCCACTGTAACAGCTCCTTTACTTTGCAGAGAAAATTGATTTGTATATTTTTTGCCTCTGAGTCCTTGTGGGATTTTTTTTTCTTTCTTCAAACAGAAGGTCACAAAAATTATAATCATCCCCATCAGTTCACTAGTCCCATGTAATTGATTTTTTTTCATCTTGATCTTTTGTTAGCACTTTTATGAATTCATCAGTTTTCCATTAGAGTTCTGAAAATGCTTATTCATTCAGTTCAACAGTATAGTCAGTTACCAGAAACCTGTACTTGTCAGAGTCTTTTCCATGAATTCCCTGAAGATGAAACCCTTTTATAGGAACATTTTTGGGAAAGCGTCGGAGTACACCCAGAACTGTCTGTAAATGACAAAAGACTTAAAAATGACCACGGTTAAAGATTTTATGAAAGTGCATTATAATGCAATTGACAAGGAAATTTAGTTATTTGAGATATACATTTTAAAGTAATAACTAGAATTATGACATAACATTATACCAGAACATATAAGATTTTTAGAAATTTCATGTAATGTCTGAAACATTTATATTAACATATTTCCATACAAATAACCCAAAGAAAGTTTAGTATTAGTTGTTTTTTTTGTTTGTTTGGTTTTTTACACTGCAGATTCTTATTAGTCATCAGTTTTATACACATCAGTGTATACATGTCAATCCCAATCGCCCAATTCAGCACACCACCATCCCCACCCCACCGTGGTTTTCCCCACTTGGTGTCCATATGTTTGTTCTCTACATCTGTGTCTCAACTTCTGCCTTGCAAACAGGTTCATCTGTACCATTTTTCTAGGTTCCACTTACATGCGTTAATATACGATATTTGTTTTTCTCTTTCTGACTTCACTCTGTATGACAGTCTCTAGATCCATCCACGTCTCAACAAATGACTCAATTTCGTTCTTTTTTATGGCTGCATAATATTCCATTGTATATATGTACCACAACTTCTTTATTCATATGTCTGTCGATGGGCATTTAGGTTGCTTCCATGACCTGGCTATTGTAAATAATGCTGCAATGAACACTGGGGTGCATGTGTCTTTTTGAATTATGGTTTTCTCTGGGTATACACCCAGTAATGCCAGTAATGGGATTGCTGGATCATATGGTAATTCTATTTTTAGTTTTTTAAGGAACCTCCATTCTGTTCTCCATAGTGGCTGTATCAATTTACATTCCCACCAACAGTGCAAGAGGGTTCCCTTTTCTCCACACCCTCTCCAGCATTTGTTGTTTGTAGAATTTCTGATGATGCCCATTCTAACTAGTGTGAGATGATACCTCATTATAGTTTTGATTTACATTTCTCTAATAATGAGTGATGTTGAGCAGCTGTTCATGTGATTCTTGTCCATCTGTAAGTCTTCTTCGGAGAACTGTCTATTTAGGTCTTCTGCCCATTTTTGGATTGGGTTGTTTGTTTCCTTAATATTGAGCTGCATGCGCTGTTTATATATTTTGGAGATTAATCCTTTGTCCATTGATTTGTTTGCGAATCTTTTCTCCCATTCTGAGGGTTATCTTTTTGTCTTGTTTATGGTTTCCTTTGCTGTGCAAAAGCTTTGAAGTTTCATTAGGTCCCATTTGTTTATTTTTGTTTTTATTTCCATTACTCTAGGAAGTGGATCAAAAAAGATATTGCTGTGATTTATGTCAAAGAGTGTTCTTCCTATGTTTTCCTCTAAGAGTTTTATACTGTATGGTCTTACATTTAGGTCTCTAATCCATTTTGAGTTTATTTTTGTGTATGGTGTTACGGAGTGTTCTAATTTCATTCTTTTACATGTAGCTGTCCAGTTTTCCCAGCACCACTTATTGAAGAGACTGTCTTTTCTCCATTTTATATCTTTGCCTCCTTTGTCATAGATTAGTTGACCATAGGTGCGTGGGTTTATCTCTGGGCTTTCTGCCTTGTTCCATTGATCTATGTTTCTGTTTTTGTGCCAGTACCATATTGTCTTGATTACTGTAGCTTTGTAGTATAGTCTGAAGTCACGGAGTCTGATTCCTCCAGCTCCATTTTTTTCCCTCAAGACTGCTTTGGCTATTCAGGGTCTTTTGTGTCTCCATACAAATTTTAAGATAATTTGTTCTAGTTCCGTAAAAAGTGCCATTGGTAATTTGATAGGGATTGCATTGAATCTGTAGATCGCTTTGGGTAGTATAGTCATTTTCACAATGTTGATTCTTCCAATCCAAGAACATGGTAGATCTCTCCATCTGTTGGTATCATCTTTAATTTCTTTCATCAGTGTCTTATAGTTTTCTGCATACAGGTCTTTTGTTTCCCTAGGTAGGTTTATTCCTAGGTATTTTATTCTTTTTGTTGCCATGGTAAATGGGAGTGTTTCCATAATTTCTCTTTCAGATTTTTCATCATTAGTGTATAGGAATGCAAGAGATTTCTGTGCAATAATTTTGTATCCTGCAACTTTACCAAATTCATTGATTAGCTCTAGTAGTTTTCTGGTGGCATTTTTAGGATTCTCTATGTATAGTATGTCATCTGCAAACAGTGACAGTTTTACTTCTTTTCCAATTTGCATTCCTTTTATTTCTTTTTTTCCTCTGATTGCCGTGGCTAGGACTTCCAAAACTATGTTGAATAATAGTGGTGAGAGTGGGCATACTTGTCTTGTTCCTGATCTTAGAGGAAATGCTTTCAGTTTTTCACCGTTGAGAATGATGTTTGCTGTGGGTTTATCATGTATGGCCTTTATTATGTGAGGAAGGTTCCCTCTATGCCCACTTTCTGGAGAGTTTTTATCATAAATGGGTGTTGAATTTTGTCAAAAGCTTTTTCTGCATCTATTGTGATGATCGTATGGTTTTTCTCCTTCAATTTGTTAATATGGTGTATCACATTGATTTGTGTATATTGAAGAATCCTTGCATCCCTGGGATAAATCCCACTTGATCATGGTGTGTGATCCTTTTAATGTGTTGTTGCATTCTGTTTGCTAGTATTTTGTTGAGGATTTTTGCGTCTATATTCATCAGTGATATTGGTCTGTCATTTTCCTTTTTGTAGTATCTTTGTCTGGTTTTGGTATCAGGGTAATGGTGGCCTCATAGAATGAGTTTGGGAGTGTTCCTTTGCAATTTTTTTGAAGAGTTTGAGAAGGATGGGTGTTAGCTCTTCTCTAAATGTTTGATAGAATTCACCTGTGAAGCCATCTGGTCCTGGACTTTTGTTTGTTGGAAGATTTTTAATTACAGTTTCAATTTCGTTACTTGTGATTGGTCTGTTCATATTTTCTATTTCTTCCTGGTTCAGTCTTGGAAGCTTATACCTTTCTAAGAACTTGTCCATTTCTTCCAGGTTTTCCATTTGATTGGCATAGAGTTGCTTGTATTAGTCTCTTAGGATGCTTTGTATTTCTGCAGTTTCTGTTGTAACTTCTCCTTTTTCATTTCTAATTTTGTTGACGTGAGTTCTCTCCCTCTTTTTCTTGATGAGTCTGGCTAATGGTTTATCAATTTTGTTTATCTTCTCAAAGAACCAGGTTTTAGTTTTATTGATCTTTGCTATTGTTTTCTTTGTTTCTCTTTCATTTATTTCTGCTCTGATCTTTATGATTTCTTTCCTTCTCCTAACTTTGGGTTTTGTTTGTTCTTCTTTCTCTAGTTCCTTTAGGTGTAAGGTTAGATTGTTTATTTGAGATTTTTCTTGTTTCTTGAAGTAGGCTTGTATAGCTATAAACTTCCCTCTTAGAACTGCTTTTGCTGCATCCCATAGGTTTTGGATCGTCGTGTTTTCATTGTCATTTGTCTCTAGGTATTTTTTGATTTCCTCTTTGATTTCTTCAGTGATCGCTTGGTTATTTAGTAACATATTGTTTAGCCGCCATGTGTTTGTGTTTTTTATGTTCTTTTCCCTGTAATTCATTTCTAATCTCATAGCATTGTGGTCAGATAAGATGCGTGATATGATTTCAATTTTCTTAAATTTACTGAGGCTTGATTTGTGACCTAAGGTGTGATCTATCCTGGAGAATGTTCCGTGCGCACTTGAGAAGAAAGTGTAATCTGCTGTTTTTGGATGACATGTCTTATAAATATCAATTAAATCTATCTGGTCTGTTGTGTCATTTAAAGCTTCTGTTTCCTTATTTATTTTCATTTTGGATGATCTGTCCATTGGTGTAAGTGAGGTGTTAAGGTCCCCCACTATTATTGTGTTACTGTCAATTTCCTCTTTTATAGCTGTTAGCAGTTGCCTTATGTATTGAGTTGCTCCTATATTGGGTGCATATATATTTATAATTGTTATATCTTCTTCTTGGATTGATCCCTTGATCATGATGTAGTGTCCTTCCTTGTCTCTTGTAACATTCTGGTTTTTTTTGTTTGTTTTTTGTTTTTTTTTTTTTTACATTCTTTGTTTTAAAGTCTATTTTATCTGATATGAGTGTAGCTACTTCAGCTTTCTTTTGATTTCCATTTGCATGGAATATCTTTTTCCATCCCCTCACTTTCAGTCTGTATGTGTCCCTAGGTCTGAAGTGGGTCTCTTGTAGACAGCATATAGATGGGTGTTGTTTTTTGTATCCATTCAGCAAGCCTGTGTCTTTTGGTTGGAGCATTTAATCCATTCATGTTTAAGGTAATTATCGATATGTATGTTCCTATGGCCATTTTCTTAATTGTTTTGGGTTTGTTTTTGTAGATCCTTTTCTTCTCTTGTGTTTCTTCTCTAGAGAAGTTCCTTTTGCATTTGTTGTAGAGCTGGTTTGGTGGTGCTGAATTCTCTTAGCTTTTGCTTTTCTGTAAAGCTTTTGATTTCTCCATCAAATCTGAATGAGATCCTTGCCAGGTAGAGTAATCTTGGTTGTAGGTTCTTCCCTTTCATCTCTTTAAGTGTATCATGCCACTCCCTTCAGGCTAGTAGAGTTTCTGCTGAGAAATCAGCTGTTAACCTTATGGGAGTTCCCTTGTATGTTATTTGTCATTTTTCCCTTGCTGCTTTCAATAATTTTTCTTTAATTTTTGCCAGTTTGATTACTATGTGTCTTGGCGTGTTTCTCCTTGGGTTTATCCTGTATGGGACTCTCTGTGCTTCCTGGACTTGGGTGGCTATTTCCTTTCCCATGTTAGGGAAGTTTTCGACTATAATCTCTTCAAATATTTTCTCAGGTCCTTTCTCTCTCTCTTCTCCTTCTTGGACCCCTATAATGTGAATGTTGTTGCATTTAATGCTGTCCCAGAGGTCTCTTAGGCTGTGTTCATTTGTTTTCATTCTTTTTTCTTTGTTCTTTTCCACAGCAGTGAATTCCACCGTTCTGTCTTCCAGGTCACTTATCCGTTCTTCTGTCTCAGTTAATCTGCTATTGATTCCTTCTAGTGTAGTTTTCATTTCAGTTATTGTATTGTTCATCTCTGTTTGTTCTTTAATTCTTCCAGGTCTTTGCTAAACTTTTCTTGCATCTTCTCGATCTTTGCCTCCATTCTTTTTCCGAGGTCCTGGATCATGTTCACTATCATTATTCAGAATTCTTTCTCTGGAAGGTTGCCTATCTCCACTTCATTTAGTTGTTTTTCTGGGGTTTTATCTTGTTCCTTCATGTGGTACATAGCCCTCTGCCTTTTCATCTTGTCTATCTTTATGTGAATGTGGTTTTCCTTCCACAGGTTGCAGGATTGTAGTTCTTCTTTATTCTTCTCTCTGCCTTCTGGTGGATGAGGCTGTCTAAGAGGCTTGATGGGAGGGACTGGTGGTGGGTAGAGCTGGCTGTTGCTCTGGTGGGCAGAGCTCAGTAAAACTTTAATCCACTTGACTGTTGATGGGTGGGACTGGGTTCCCTCCCTGTTGGTGGTTTGGCCTGAGGCAACCCAACACTGGAGCCTACCCGGGCTCTTTGTTGGGGCTAATGGCCAACTCTGGGAGGGCTCATGCCAAGGAGTACTTCCCAGAACTTCTGCTGCCAGTGTCCTTGTCCTCAAGGTGAGACACAGCCACCCCCTGCCTCTGCAGGAGACCCTCCAACACTGGCAGGTAGGTCTGGTTCAGTCTCCCCTGGGGTCACTGCTCCTTCCCCTGGGTCCCGATGCGCACACTACTTTGTGTGTGCCCTCCAAGAGTGGAGTCTCTGTTTCCCCCAGTCCTGTCAAAGTCCTGCAGTCAATTCCCACTATGCTTCAAAGTCTGATTCTCTAGGAATTCCTCTTCCCGTTGGTGGACCCCCAGGTTGGGAAGCCTGACGTGGGGCTCAGAACCTTCACTCCAGTGGGTGGACTTCTGTGGCATAAGTGTTCTCCAGTCTGTGAGTCACCCACCCAGCAGTTATGGGATTTGATTTTACTGTGATTGCGCCCTTCCTACCATCTCATTGTGGCTTCTCCTTTGTCTTTGGATGTTGGGTATCTTTTTTGGTGAGTTCCAGTGTCTTCCTGTCAATGATTGTTCAGCAGTTCGTTGTGATTCTGGTGTTCTCGCAAGAGGGAGTGAGAGCACGTCCTTCTGCTCTGCCATCTTGGTTCCTTTCCTCTATACAGTTATTCTTAAAGTCTCTTTATGAAAAAAAAGTGTCCTTTTTCCTACCATTATGTCCTATCTGTGAATATTCGTGAGTTAAAACTTCTACGTGTCCCACACAGATACTAGGTGTAGGAGACTATTCACTACAATTTCATGGAGATATTTGACTTTTCCAAAAGATTTGAATCATTCCAGGTACAAGGCTTAATTAACATACAAATAAAACCTTCCCTCTACCTTATTTTCCAATTAAATTTTAAAAATTACAAAGCAGTGAAATATACATTGCAAGTATGGATTTCCTGTGATAATCTTTTTATAGAAGTGTATGAGACAAATGTGACTGTTTTAAATCCCTCCCTTTCAAAAACTTGCTTTTAAGGTACTCTTTCTAAGATTTTATAAGAGTCAAAATAGGACTTCTTTACCCCTGTCTCATCTTCCCTTTGTGACCTCGCCCTTGTCCATTAATAACGTTTTGTGGACTGGGAAAGTAGTGTGCCTACATGCAGGCCTGGTGGAAGTTGGTCTAAAGCAGCAACTGGCAGTGTTTTAGTGACACTGAGTCAACATGGTGATGATCAGACAGTGGGGAGCATCTTTATTTCTGCTTACTGTGCTCTCAGCTTCCTTAATCCTTTGGCTTCCTGTGTTACTTGGCCAATAACTGTGTCCCCGTTTCTGTCTCTGCTGTTTTGCCACCTTTTCCACTGTCTTTCCTTGTAGAACTACATTCTCAGATGCTCCCTATCCCATCTAGAACATATTTGCTACAAGTAGTGACTACAACGAATAAAGGCATCTACAAAAGCAATAGTTTCATCCAATCCAAATTGTATGCAGATTGTAACTGGCCAGCAGACTGAACTGGAGGACGTCTGACATCATCATAAGATGGTCTGTCTTGATTCCAAGAAACAAAAAGCACTCTATTAGTATGCCCAAATGTAATAACTTATGGAAACTCCTTTGGCACAGAGAAAACTTTCTCATAGAATGTGTCTTGATTTTCTACTCAAGGAAACAACTGTCCAGTAACAACCCTAAGGAGAACACCACTCCAGACTGGGTCCATTACTCACTAACACTTTCCACATCCTTTTCCAAAGAGCCTGGTGATCCCACCAAGAACAAGGTAGGTGCTCTGTCCTTGGAGCAAGAAATTGTCTTCTGAGCATGAATGCTACCATTGCAACTGCTTCTAATGCAAAGCCATGTAGACAGACAGAAAACTGGGCTGTGCAGGACCAGGGTCAGAGACCGTCAGGGTTTGTACTATGACAGGTCGAGTTGAAGTGGGTGTAGTATGATCAAAAGATGTTCAGTTTATGCCTATTCAATAAATTAGGAGTTTGGGATTAGCAGATACAAACTACTATATATAATATAAAATAGATAACAAGGTCCGGTTACCTATAGTACAGGGGACTATAGTCAATATCTTGTAATAAACTATAATGGAAAAGGATCTGAAAAAGTATGTATCTGAATCACTTTGCTGTATACCAGAAACTAACACAACATTGTAAATCAACGATACTTCAGTAAAATCAAATTTAAAAAAAAATTGTAGTAAATGAATAAAAGGCATTCAAAAAGAGGAGGATGTTTTCACAGAATTCCTGTAACTAGGTGTAAAGCCAACAGCTTGAAGGGTGCAGTCAGGTGCAGGGATAAGGCTTCATTCACAAAAGGTGGGTGAGAGCTGCTACCCAGCTCTTCCTTTGTCACCTCAAGTCTGTTTTATCAGGTTTTATTAGGTATTAAGTGGTGGCTTTCACAGCAGGGCAATTTAAAGGTACCATTTGGCCTATGAAATCAAAATAAATGTATTAGGTATCTGTTTTTCACATGGTGCTGTATTATGAAATATACAGAAGCGGTAAGACTGGAGAAAATCAAGCTATGGTGTTACATGAAGACACACCAAACACTAAGCCAATAACAAATACATAATTTACATACTTTAAAATACTAAGTGGTAAAGATTTTAGATGAAGTCTGTAGTTTTGTATTTGGACTGAGAAGGACGAGATTAAGACTATTTCCCTGAGTGTTCTAGAAGCCTTCTTGGACGGGAGCGGTCTCAGACACTCCAAGTATAATGTGAAGAAGATGGCTTGGCCGGCTGAGAAGAGAAGGGGCATCCTCGGTGTCGGGTCCAGATGCGAGCAGGAGTAGATAAAGGAGGCGGGATACACAGCCCGGATGGTGAAGAAGCTGATCGCGAGAGCCTTCTGCGGATACCGGGCAGGGCCCGGGCCTTCGTGCAGACATTGGGGAAGACTGTCTCACTGAGCGTCGGGTTCTCTATTTGTACAAACAGTTAAAGCATGCCTACGACAGACAACAAGGTCCTCAAGGCTTTAAAAACACACTTTGGAAATGAGGCAGGCACTGAGCCTGAGGTCTCCAGTCCCTACTGCCCTTTCCTCCCCTGCCCCCATTTCTGTTCTCAAAGCACAAAACCCAGCGAGGCTGTAACCTTGCCTCGATGGGGAAGGGTGGCACCAGCTGTTCCTCAGAATGACATTGCAACGGGAATGGAAGAAATGCATGAAAAGGAATTTCAAGAGAAACACAACTTAGGTTGCCTGGGCGCTGGCAGATCTCTTACTGGCACAGTACATGCTGTCTGTGTCACTGCAGTTGGATCCTGGCTGATTCTCACAAGAAGAAAGAATGTTCCACAAAGGAAAGGTGAATTCACGGAAAGCTTCCTGTTCAAGAGGCCCTTGGGAGAATCAGCAGAGCCGTGTTGAAAGAACGAACAAAGCTGAAGGAGTGGCTCCTCAGGCCTGTTCTCCAGCTTCCAGGTGAAGGAGTTTGCTTCTGCTACTTAGTTTTCCCATTTAGGTGGAGTTGGACTGCTTTGCCTAAAAGAAGTCAGGGCAGTGTAAACATCCTTATCATTATTTAGAAACAATAAACAATATTTTATAACACCTATTTACAAAAAGGTCCATGTGTTCAGAACCATTTAGATGGATGGTTTTCTATCCTTGCACCATCAAAGAACATTTCCATTATCTCCCCCATATTTCCCTGAAATGTTCTGAAAACTTTCCCTTAGCAAACAATTTGAGCAGTTATCTGTTTTTCATTCATCAAAGACATGTCTGTGGAGCTGAGAGATAGATGGTATTAGCAAGCAATAGATAGTATCATGGCATAGGATTATCACTGTACAGGGACTTCCCTGGTGGCGCAGTGGTTAAGAATCCACCTGCCAATGCAGGGGACACAGATTTGAGCCCTGGTCCAGGAAGATACCACGTGCCACGGAGCAACTAAGCCCGTGCACTGTAACTACTGAGCCTGTGCTCTAGAGCCCGTGCGCCACAATTACTAAGCCTGCGTGCTGCAACTACTGAAGGCCGTGCTCCTAGAGCCCGTGCTGTAAAAAGAGGAGCCACTGTAATGAGAAGCCCGCACACCGCAACGAAGGGTAGCCCCCGCTCGCCGCAACTAGAGAAAAGCCCATGCGCAGCAACAAAGACCCAACTCAGCCAAAAATAAATAAAATAAAATAAAATAAATAAAATACTGATGAATTACAAAAACAAAAAAAAATGTCACTCTATAGTTCCAGGCAGGTTCACAAAATCAAAAACAAAACCTTGCCATTTTATGTGAACCTGTGAAGTCTTGTCCTAGTGAAATGTATTTTTGGAAATATTTTTTTTCAATAGCTCAGTGACATATTTAAGACAACTCTAAGGACCACTAATTCCAGAAACCTCAAGGTGGGAAACACAGCTTTAGAAGGAAATGTTTACATGAGAATATGTTACAAAGGGAGGGTGGGGTAAGGACCACGTAGCGGCAGATTGACCTGAGTCCTGTTCAATACACAGCAAGTGTTTGCCGAGTTTCTTCTGTACACGAAGGCACAGAGCTGAGCAAGATGCAGCCTCTAGAAGGCAGTACAAAGGCAATGGACTTGAGGAGCTATTTGATTAAAGTAAGAAGATTTAGACTTTTCTGTGGCCTGTGATGCTGACAGTCTCTCATGACCAGAACAAAATCCCAACTAAACCCGGGAATGGATGGGTAGCCTCCTGAGGTTCCCTGCAGGACTAACACGTGAGGTCCTGTTCCATATGCACAGCTACAGTTACTACTACTGCTGCTTTTCCTGTCTTCCCAGAAGAAGCAGAGTTCCTCCCGTGTCCGAGTCTGAGAACTGGCTCAACTTCATGCTACGTGCAGTGAATCCTCACTCATCGTGGCCTCTACGTTTGCAAATTCTCCTGCTTGCTAAAATGTATTTGTAGCTCCAAAATAATAAAGCATTTACAAAAGCAATAGTCTCATCACCTCCAAGTTGCGTGGATATTGTAACCGACCCTCAGGATGAAAGGGGGGCCCTTTGGCACCGTCTTGGGCATCATTTGTGCACATGCACAGAGCAGCGGAAAACCGAGTCGCCGGACACACACACACTCCCAGTTGAGAGAAGAAGGGTGACCTTCCACCTTCCGGTCTCAGCTCCACTAACATAAACAAGTGTCCTTTTCAAGGTCTATTTCCTGCCACATTTTTTACATTTTTGTGCTTTTTCTTGGTGATTTTGCTGTTTAAAATGCCCCCCAAGTGTAGTGCTGAAAGGCTATCTGGGGTTCGTAAGTGCAAGGAAGGTGTGCTGTGCCTTATGGGGAAATACAGGTGTTACGTGAGCTCTGTCCACTTAGGCATCAGTTGCGGCGCGGCTGGTCGTGAGTTCAGCGTTAATGGGTCAACGACCTGTATTAAGTAGGAGTCTTTAGAAAGGATCGCACATAAGAAAGGGTATGTATTGACTGGCAATGAAAATGTGATGAGAGGCTTGCAGGATTTGTAACTCAGGGTCCACAGCGCCAGAGTCGACTGTCTGCCTGTCTTCTCTCGCAGGCAGGAGAGCATGACGAGCTCTCTGCGGATGCCTTTGGCACATAGAGAATGAAACCCAGAACACAGTACCCAAGAAGCACGCAGATCCTTTCTGGAGGCGTCGAGGGATGAAGCAGAAACCGTGCAGTTTCAGTGTGACACCTGTGTTAGTGGGTCTCTCCCTCCCTCTGTGTTCTCTTCTGCTTTCTATCCTTCTTTCCTTTTCTTTCTTTATGGTGAAGTCCTGGGTCCTTGTTATCTGCTCCTCTGTGCTCAAAACTCTCAGCATGACAGTCTGACATCAGAGATGGGAACCCAGTTAAATCTGCCTCAAAGACTGCCTCCCTGATTTACTTGCCATGGCTTGTCTCCAGGCATATTAGCTACCCTCGGAAGCGTGTTTCCTCAACTGTAAGCTAGGAAACATTAATAATAGTATCTACCTCACTTAGTAGTTGGGAGGATTAAAGAAGAAAGCGCACACGACCTGGCATATAACCATTCTATAAATATGTGCTGCTATTATCCTTCCTTCCTTTCTTCCTTCCTGTCTGACCTTTCTCCTCTTTTCCTTCTTTCCTTTCACTGGATTGTAGGGACACGAAGTCACTTACCTCACTGTGTCCTGAGGCAGCGTGCAGCCCAATTGAGTTGGGACAAGAACTCAGGGTAACTCGCAGGACCAGTCCGCACACAGGAAGGTACACAGTCAGTGCAGAGCGCGATGCACATAGTTGGCTGTGGACGTCCAAACAGAAACACGAGCAATGCGTTGGGCCAAGAGGGATGTTGAGCCCCTTGGGAGCAGACGGCCTGGCCCTTTCTCTCTCTGGCATGGAGTGCGTATCCCCTGGAGCTTTCGTCCCTCTCGATGGGCAAGCACAGATCTCCTGGCAGACACACAACGCCACCTGTGCCAGGAGTGGCAACAAATTCAAAGGGCGGGGGGGCAGGTGAGAGTGTCAGGAGGAAGTCACAGGGTAGGTGACTGACCCTGTATTTGATGGAGCAGGAAGGACTCTCACATTTTTATCGGGTGAATCTGGATTTTGGATGTAACGATAGTATGAAGTAGTTCGGAGGTTTGAAGTCCGCTGCCCCCGGAGCAGGAGCATAGAATTTGCCCCTGTGATGCTTTCTTCCCTGGTTCGTCCCTGAGGATCTCCTGTCTGTGAGCTGATCAGCTGTGTGCTGTTGTGCAGATGACTCACTGAGGCCAGAGGATTAAATACTGGCAAAGGATTCAGTTCCAGGACGGTTAGGGAAGACGTCCCAGGGATGAGAGAAGAGAATGTGAACTCAGAAATCCCTGGTCCACTCCTTCGGCTCTGCGTGTGGTGACAGTGAAGTAGGGAGGGGGCAAGAGAGCAAGTTCATCTCTTTGTTCTTTTCTAAAACCCTCTAGGCCACCTTGTCTGGTGTAGCACATTGGACATTTACTCTTCTGTGTAAATTTTCTTTTATTGTGAAATACTTCACACATACAGAGAAGCTAGGAGAATTAGATAACAAATCCTCATTTCTCTACTACCTATGTGCAATCTTAACATTTTGCTGTGTTTGCTTCGGGTCTCTCTTAAGACATAAAACATCAAAGACACAGTTGAACCCTTGTCCCTTTTGCCCCTCCTGCCTTCTGTGCTCCTCCTAGGTCAGCTATTTCTCAGTAACAAACCACCTGGAAACTTAGTGGCCGAAACAATAAGCCCTGTTACTCCTCATGACTCCTTGGTCGCCTCGGCTGCTCTGGTCTTACCTGGGCTCCGTCTTCAGATCCGCTTCAGTAGGTCAGGTGGGTGGCTCTGATGATCTTGGCTTGTCTCTCTCAGGTGGTTGGAGGTCAGCTGGCTGTAGGCTGGAATAGGCTGACCTCAGCTGGGACACCTGGACTGTCCTTCACTGGGTCTCCTCCTGCAGGAGGCTGGCCCCAACTTGCTCACGTGCGTCAGTAGTTCGGAAAAGACAGAGGGATCGTGCGATGCCTCTGAGGCCTAGACTCGGAACTGACACACATCACTTGTATACCACATTCCGTTGGTTAAAGCAAGTCCCAAAGCCATCGCATATTCTAGGAGTGAGGTAATAGGCTCCCTGTTTTGATGAGAAGTGCTACTAAAGTCCCATAGCAAAAAGCATGGACACAGGGTGGGGAGAAAATGTGGGAATATTTCTGCTACCAATGTGTCAGTCTTTCCTCAGTAGTGATTGCTGTCTTAACTCTGATGTTCTTCATTCTCCTGGGTTTATTTATAGTTTCAGTGCATATCTGTATAGTGTACATCCATGTCTATATAGTGTAGCCATAAAACGTGTCGTATTGAGATGTGCCGAAGGTGTCATACTGAAAGCATTATCTTCTGCATGTCACTCAACAACTTGCTTTTGTTAAACCCCATATCACGCTTTTGAGATTTAACCATACTGATACAGATAGAGCCACTTCATTCATTTTAGCTGCTATATACTACTTTTGAGTACTCTGAATTATATGCTTACAGCCCAGTTTGTTTATTTGTTTATTCTCCTCTTGATGGACAGTGAGACGCTTTGCATTGTGCATGCACGTTAGCTTCTCCAGGGTGTGTCTCTGTGAGTGGAATTGGTGGATTCTAGAGTATTAACAACTTCGAATTTGTTAGTTCCAAATTTAACTCCAACGTGTTTGTCCCAAATAACCCTCCCACTGACAGCATATGAACACTCCTTTTTTCCTCCATATCCTTGTAGAAACCAGGTAAGAACTTTCAGAAATTTTAATTTTTGCCATTCCAGTAAGAAATAGTGCCATTTGGTTTTGCATTTCTGTTGTCACTGGTGATGTTGTGTAGCATAGCATGTTTGTTGGCCATTTTGATTTCCCTGGTCATGAACTGTTTGAATAATTTTTGAGGAACCTCCAGACTGTTTTCCACAGTGACTGCACGTGTTTACATTCTCATCAACCGTGCACAAGTGTTCCCTTTTCTACACATCTTTGTCAACACTTGTTGTCTCTTGTCTTTTTGATAGTAGCCATTCTAACAGGTGTGAAGTGATATCTCATTGCACTTTTGATTTGCATTTCCCTGATTATTAGTGATATTGAGCATCTTTTCATGTACCTATTGGTTATTTGTATGTCTCTTTGGGAAAATGCCTATTCAGTTCCTCTGCCGATTTTTTAATTGAGTTGTTTCTTTGTTTTTGTTATTGAGTTGTATGAGTTCCTTATATATTTTGGATATTAACCCCTTATCAGATACATGATTTGCAAATATTTTCTCCCATTCCATACATAGGTTGCGTTTTCATTTTGTTGATGGTTTCCTTTGCTATGCAGAAGCTCTTTAGTTTGGAATAGTCCCACTTGTTTATTTTTGCTTTTGTTGCCTTTTAGTGTCAAATCCAAAAAATCATTGCCAAGGCCAATGTCAAAGAGCTTATGCCATACGTTTTCTTCTAGGAGTTTTATGGTTTCAGGCCTTAACATTCAAGTCTTTAATACATTTTGAGTTGAATTTTGTGAGTGGTTTAAGATGAAGGTTCAGTTTTATTCTTTTGCTTGTGACTGTCCAGTTTTCCCAACACCATTTATTGAAGAGCCTGTCCTTTCCCCATTATATATCCTTGGCTCCTTTGTCATAAATTAATTGACCATTTGTGTGTGGATCTATTTCTGGGCTCTCTATTCTGTTTCACTATTTTATGCCAATACTATACTCTTCTGAGTACTATGGCTTTGTAATGTAGTTTGATCAAGAACTGTGATGCCTCCAGTCTTATTCTTTCTCAAGATTGCTTTTGCTATTCAGAGACTTTTGTGGTTCAATACAAATTTTAAAATTATTTTTTCTATTTCTGAGAAAAATGCTGTTGGAATCTTGACAGAAGACTACATTGAATCTGTAGACTGCTTTGGGTAGTATGGAATTTTAATAATATTAATTCTTCCAATCCTTGAGCACAGAATATCTGTTTATTTATTTGTATCTTCTTCAGTTTCTTGCATCAGTGTCTTAGAGTTTTCAGTGTAGAGATCCTTCACCTTCTTGGTTAAATTTATTCCTAGATATTTTATTCTTTTTGATGTAATTGTAAATGGGATTCTTTGCTTAATTTCTCTTCCTGATCGTTTGTTGTTAGTGTGTAGAAATACAAATGATTTTTATATTGATTTTGTATCCTGCACCTTTACCAAATTTGTCTATTGGTTCTAACTTTTTTGGTGGCCTCCTTACAGTTTTTTAACATATAATACTATGTCAATTTTACTTTTTTTTTCTTATTTGGATACCTTATTTTTTTTCCTGCCTAATTGCTCTGGCCAGGACTTCCAGTGCTATGTTAAATAAAGGTGGCAAGAGCAGGCATCCTTGTCTTGTTCGTGGTCTTAGAGGAAGAGCTTTCAGCTTTTCACCATTGAATATAATGTTAGCTGTGGGCTTGACATGTATGCCTTTTTTGCATCTATTGAGACGATCAAATGATTTTTATCTTTCATTTTGTTAATGCAGTCTGTCATGTTGATTGATTTGTGGATGTTGAACCATCTTTTCATCCCTTCAATAAATCCCACTTGATCATGGTGTATGATCGTTTTTATGTATTCCAGTTTGCTAATAATTTGTTGAGGATTTTTGCATCTATGTTCGTCAAGGATATTGGTCTGTAATTTCCTTTTCTGATTTGTTATCAGGGTAATGTTGGCCTCATAAGATGAGTTTGGAAGTGTTCCCTTTTCTTCTATTTTTTCGGAAGACTTTGAGAAGCATTGGTGTTAATTCTTTAAATGTTTGGTAGAATTCACCAGTGGGGCCTTCCTATCCTAGGCTTTTCTTTGTTGGGAGATTTTTGGTTATGGCTTCAATCTCCTTACTATTAATTGATCTGTCTGAGTTTTCTGTTTCTTTATGATTCAGTCTCAGTAGAGTGAATGTTTCCAGGAATTTACCATTTCTTCTAGGTTGTCTGATTTTTTTGGTATATAATTGTTCATAGTAGTTTTTTATGATTTTTTGTACATGTGTAGTATTAGTTGTAATGTCTCCTCTTTCACTTCTAATTTTGAGTCCTCTCTCTTTTATTCTTGGTAAGTCTGGCTAAAGGTTTATCCCTTTGGCTTATCTTTTTTAAAAAACAGCTCTTAGTTTCACTGATCTTTTCTATTCTCTTTTTAGTGTCTATTTAATTTATTTCTACTCTGATCTTTGTTATTTTCTTACTTCTGCTAACTTTGGGCTTATGTTGTTCTTTTTCTAGTTCCTTGAGATGTAAGGTTCAGTTGTTTATTTAAGCTCTTTCTTTTTCCCTTAATGTATGAATTAAAGACCATTCAATTATCTCAAGTTCTTAGGAATCTCTTCTGTTTATGGAGTCTGCATGTTCTCCTACACTGTTGACTGTGTCCTTGTTTGCTTTGTAATTTTTTATTATGAAGTTACCTTCATTGGATCTTTGTAGTAAGTCTGTATAAACTGGTTTGAGAATTTGTCCCTCCAGAAAGGTTTAATGTATTTTTCTTTTAGGCTACCCAAGGGTATTCTTAGCCTAGGACCAAATTTTATGTTAGTTTATTAAAAACTGGTTGTTCCCAAAACACATGGATAGTGTAAACTTGAACTCCAAACCTACTCATGATATGGACTTCTTCCCCACATTCAAATCAAGCTATGTCCATGTTAATGAATGAGGCTTAACAGAAACATGCAGATTATACTTACCAATATCTTACCAGTATTAAACACTTACTCTCTTCTAAGCCCTACGCTCCTTTACCTACTGCATAAGTTTAAGATGTAAATTCAACTTCTGTGACCAAGTATCAAGGTTATGTTGGTGAAGGAAAGATACAATTTTACTTTACTTTTATATTCAAGTCCAAGTTAGAATGCCAGCTCTGCTCTGGAAAGGTATCAGGGTTCCAGGGCTCCATCTTCTGTTCAACTATCAGTAAGGTGCTGCGCTTATTTCATGGCCCAAGAGATCCTGCCACTATGTCTGCATTCCACTCAGTAAGAAGGGGAAAGTGGTAATGGGATACAATCCAAAAGTTGTGCACATCACTGCCACTCACATCGCATTGGCTAGAACATAGTTACGTGTTCACACCTACATGCAAAAGAGTTGGGAAATTGAGTCCCTTCTTTGGGTGCCATGTCCCAAATAAAAACTGGTATTCCTATGTCTATAGAAGAAGAAAACAAATATTAAGGACAACCAGCAGATTGCCTTACCTACATTATATCATTTTAATCTTTAAGCAAGCCTATGAGATAGATATTGTATCTGTTTTATATCTAAGGGAAAGTAATTTGCCCAAGGTAATACAGTTACTAGAGAGGAGTTTAGACTCAAAGCCAGGTGTCTGTGACACCAAAATTCTTCAAAGTGCTGTTGAAAGTCAGACCTGAATGCATGGCTAGTTACATTTGATTAGAGCTCTCTGTCAAAATATTGAAGGAGACTTTGGAGTCAAAAAGACCTGAACTGATCCACCAGCAGGGCCAAGGCTAAGAAGAGGTAAACAAAATGCCAAGAGTGAAATATATAAGAAAGCATTCACTCTCAGGGGTGTGCAAGCATTCACAGCCCTGAGAGTAAATGCTCCTTAAATTTGCTCCGTAGCCATCTCACTTGCCTCACCCTACTGCCAACCCTACTCATCATTTCCATTACTAACTAGATATGGCCTTGGACAAATATTTCATGTCTTTGACTGTTTGTTTACTTGTCTCTAAAGTACATTTTCCCCCCTCTCAACTTCATAAAATCAGGCAAGAAAAAAAAAAGGAAATGTGAGAATGCTTTACAAATTATAAAGTTATGAAAAGATAAGATTTAATTTGATTCTTGAGAGCCAAAGCCATTTTTGAATATGAGGATCTTAATATCTTTTGGGGGGTGAGGCAGGACCTGGATGGGTGGGTGGGAAGATGGAAGGAAATTAAATAAGTATGTGTTGAGTATGTCATAAACTGTTTTAAATATGGAAATATTACATAAAGGTGAACAAGACACATCATCTCATCTCCTGTCCAGTAGGAGAGATATATTAGATCAATAAACAAATACATATGTAAGCGTATGGGAAGATAAGGGGAACATAAATGATATGACAATAAGGGAAGGCTTTTAGGATAAAATGACATTTAAGCTAAGACCTGAAAAGTTAATATTAGTTAGCCAGACAGAGTACAGGAAGATGCTTTCCCAGGTTGAGGAAATAAAATGAAACAAATAAACAAAAATTTTAAAAACAGCAGTTGCAGTAAGTACACTGAGTAGGGAAACTAAATTCCCAGATTTCTGGTACAGGGAATGTACCAGGGAAATCATAGCGAGGGAGAAGTTGAAACCTACACCATAAAATAGTTTATGAGCTCCAGAGATGTGCCAGCATGGACCTGATCCTAAACCTCATACTAAAAACTTTGAGAATTGAACGACGTGATAGACCACCACCCAGATTCCAGGCTGTCCACTGAGAAGCACCATGCAATAAAACTTCTAATAGCACTGCAAAGACTTTGAAAATGGAACTGTCATTCAAACCATAACCCACAACATGTTTGTCTGAACTTGTGGCCTGAAACAAACCGGGTTGATTTCCTCCCAGGAGAAAAATATCAACATTCTCAGTAGGATTTGAACAAAACCTAGAATCTGATAACATAATATTTTAAATGCCCTGAATACAATCTAAAAACACTTGCCGTACAAAGAACAAGAAAAATCTCAACTCCCAAAAGACAACCTAAGATGGCACAGACGTTGGGATTACACCACAAAGCTATTAGTAAAACATGCCTTATGAAATAAGTACAGACTCTCTTGATGAATATAAAGAATTCTTAGCCAAGAAATAGATATAAAGAAGAACCACATGGAAACATTAGAGCTAAAAAATTCAGTCTTCAAAATAAAGGAATCCTGAATAGGATCAGAAGCAGAATGGAGATGACAGAGAGAGGAATTAGTGAACTTGAAGACAGATTGATAGAACTTCTTCATGCTGAACAACAGAGCGAAAAAAAGGTTGGTGAAAAAATGAGCTGAGCCTCAGGGAACTGTGAGAAAATAGAAAAATGTCCGACACTCATGTCATTAGAGTCCCAAGAGGCGAAAGAATGTGGTGCTGAAACAATATTCAAAGAAATATCGGCTGAAAACTTCCCAATTAATGAATGATATAAACTTACAGATTCAAGAAGTTCAGTAAATCCCAAACAGGATAAATTCAATGAAATCTGCAGCCAGAAAATAACAATGCATTACCTACAGGGCAACACCAATAGGAGCGGCAGTAGATTTCTCATTAGAAACCATGGAAGCAGGAGGAAGTGGAAGAAGACCATCAACCCAGAATTCTACCCAGTGAAAACATCTTCAGGCATGAAACTGAAATAAAGACATTCTCTGATGAAGAAAGACTAAGAGAATTGGTTGCCAGAAGACCTGCTTTAAAAGTATTGCTAAAGGAAGTTCTTCAGACATTAGAAGTTCAGGAGGAAACTTGGGGCATCAGGAATGGAGGAAGAGCCACAGAAATGGTAAATGTCACGTACATATGATAGACTATTCTCCTTTTGAGTTCTTTAAAATATACTTGACAGTTGACAGCAAAAATTGTAACATTGTGTGATGAGCTTTTCAATGTATGTAGATGGTACGCACAAAACAACTACAATGTGAAGGGACCTATATGGGGATAAGGTTTCTACATCCCATGAAAGTGGGAATACTGAGCCTAAGCAGACTGTAAAAACAAACAAATCCTGAGACAAGGAATTTGATGCATTCAAGTAACGAATGCAAAGAAGTCAAATTTTACCGAAGGGCTATTGGGTCATGATTGCTTCTTCCTCATCTTAGAAAAATTCCAAATAGAAGCTTTGCCTCATAGCCCATCCTCTCACACACCCTCATATCTAATCACTCACCAAATCTCGCATATTTCTCTCAAATGTTTCCATTTCTCTCCATCCCATTGGTGCCTTTATAGTCCAGGGCATTATTTCTTACCTGTATACCATCCCCGCAACTGTCCTCCCTAACCCAGTTTTGCTTCTTCTCCTCTCTTCATCCCACCCCAGTTATCTAAAATTCAAATATCATCATGTTGTGTTCCTGCTGAAAAGACATCCGTCCCTCCCTCCTAACTTTTAAAATAGTGAACCCTTTAGCCTGGTTACAAGGCCTTTCATTGTCTGCCTCCCAGTCACCTCTCCAGCCTCATTTCCTGGCACTCTCCAATCTCTCCCCTGAACCACAGTCTCTCGACCAGCACAGTAAATGTTTTAGGCTTTCTGGGCCATATGTCCTCTGTTGCAATGACTCAACTCTAGCTGTAGCACAAAAGCAGCCATAGGCAATATGTAAATACATGGGTGGAGCTATGTGAACATAAAGCTTTAATTACAGAAACAAGTGGCTGGCTGAACTTGGCTCTTGAGCCACTATGTGGTGACCCCTGCTTTAGACAACTGAACTACCTGTGGACGTGGCATTTTCTTTCCTCTTTTGAGCACTGCACAGTCTACTGTCTGGAATGCCTGTCTCCTTTGTCTGGTTACCCTTATTCATCACCAGGTCTCAAGCTGGATGCCACTTCTTCGAAGACTCCTTGGACTCCCTACCCTCTACCTCCATTGTTGCACTTACCGCACTAATGTATTTACCTGCTAGCATATTTACACAGATACTTGTCTGTCTTCTCCCACGTGTCTGTAAGCCTCTGGAGGGCAGAAACTATATCAAGCCCACACTTTAATCCCTAGTGCCTGGAAGAGTACTTGGCACATGTACGAACGAATAAAACTTTAATTTTTTCCATTGAGTGAATGGAAGGCCAGTAGCTCTCTGGCTGGCCCAGCCCCAGTCTTCAAACTTCAGAACTGGGAAAACACTGCCTGGCTAGATGGTTGCATCGTCATGGAAGCTGTGGTCTGTTTTGTGTAAGCCATCCCTTCCCTTTGGCCTGGCTTCCTCTTCCAGGGAAGCAGAGGTCCAAAATTAAGGGCCAACCCCTCTATCTCCTCTCAGACAGCACCCATCCCATCCACCGGCAGCTCAGAGCTGTCTGACCCCACTTCTGGCAGGCATTCTCAGCCACTGATTTTAAAAATAAGCCCCGTGGGGGAAATTACTACATCTCTTTCCAAAGACTGTTGTAGATGCCAAAGTGGTGGTCAATGAACAATTTGTGGTTAAGGGTGGAGCAACGACCATTCAACCAGGCATCCTGGGGACTCTCCCTGCCTGTTCAGCATCCTCCCTTTACAGCCCATCACCAATGAAATGGGAAAGGGCAACTTTCTCTGCTAAGCCATCAGGTAACTAGAGTAAGTCCCCTACGTTCTGAGAGCGTGTTCATAAGTTCAGTGTGTTCATAAGTCCAACAAAATTAGCCTAGGTACCCAACTAACACAGTCAGCTATATAATACTATACTATAATAGGTTTATAATGCTTTTCACACAAATAATACATAAAAAACAAACAAACACAACAAATATAGAAAACATTTTTAATCTTGCGGTACAGTACCTTGAAAAGTATAGTAGTGCAGCACAAGAGCTGGCGTACAGGGGCTGGCATCGAGTGAACAGGTAGGAAGAGTTACTGACTGGAGGAGGGAGAGGAGGTGGGAGATGGTAGAGCTGAAGGATCGCCAGCAACAGGAGACGGAGGAAGCTGCAGTTTCACTCACGCCTGACGTTGATGGCGCAGGTTCTGGTTCCTTGCTGGGTTCAATTCTATCTATAAAGATACTGTACTATACTCTATACAGTACTGTACAGTAAAAGCACAAAAGCACAACCACTTGTAGAGGATGCATGCACATGACAATGTACGCCAGACATGTGAACTAACTTAACGTGATTGGACACGCAAATGCACATTCACACCTTTGAAAGTTCACAACTTGAAGGTTCATATGTAGGGGACTTACTGTAGCTGAAGGGTCAACCAGGTATCCTGTTCTGATCCAGTGCTAAATATCAAGTGAAGACCTGGACCCTTCCTGCAGGACCTTACAGTCTAGTTGAAAAAACAAGACAGGCACATGTGAACCATTTAGAGATTAGGGAAATGCATTTATTCATTCACTCATTCACTTTTTTTTTTTTTTTTGCGGTACGCGGGTCTCTCACTATTGTGGCCTCTCCCGTTGTGGAGCACAGGCTCCGGACGTGCAGGCTCAGTGGCCATGGCTCACGGGCCCAGCCACTCTGCGGCATGTGGGATCTTCCCGGACCAGGGCACGAACCCCTGTCCCCTGCATCGGCAGGCGGACTCTCAACCACTGCGCCACCAGGGAAGCCCCACTCATTCACTTTTAAAGGTGGCTACTCAATGCCAGGCACTGTGGGACGCTGAGTCACAAAGATAAAAAGGAAGAGTCCCTTCACTCAAGGAACAGTCTACTAAAGTTGATGCCAAAGTAGGAATACCTCATGGAAAAGGGGTTAGAATAGAAGAGATCCATGAAGCCTAAGGTCAGAGAAAGTTCCATCAAGGAGGAAGAACTCGAACTGGTCTTGAAGAAACTATGAGATAGAGATTCATGAACGGAAGGGGAAGAGGATTTTAGGTCGAGGAAGTGACAGGACCAGAGGTTGGGAGAACTGAGCTGAAGAGTGGAGAAGAGAGGTGAGTAAAGGGAAATAAGTCTGGAGAAATAATGAAGGATCATATTGTGGAAGACCTTGAAGACTGGGCATTTAACTCCGAGGGTGAAGACGATAATAGCCTTCTTTTAAAAAACTGAGCTCTAATTCACATGCCATAAAACTCACATTTTTAAAGCATAAGTTTTTACTGTTGTCACAAAGTCATGCAACCCTCACCATGATCTAATTCCAGAACAGATAGTATCCTTCTGAACAGAAAATGCATGGGATAAAGTTGTGTTTCAAGCAGATCACCCCAGCTACAAAAGCAGGGATGGTTACATGAGGAGAAACAGGGCACAGAAACAAACTAAGAGGCTCAGAGGCATGGGGACCTGGACAGGATATGACATAGTGCCACCTCCTGCCTACAGTCTTCTCACTCCATCCAGGACAGCAGGATGTGTGGCAGGATAATTTATTGAGATAAAAACTATGTCTTCTTTCCTTTGTATCTCCCTCCCTCATTCCTGGATGGTGGAGACATTGTGTTCCCTCATGGACGCAGTTTGGGGGAACGAGGCCAAAAGCAACTTGCCTGTGGACAACCCTCCTGTTTAGAAATTCTGAACTCAATGTTGGGATGCTGTTGGGATGAGGGAGAGCAAGGAGACCCTTTGAGAGTAATGAGAGCTGAAACTGAGAGGGCAGAGAGAACAGAGTGGAAGGTTCCCCCAAACTTTGAAGAACCAGTGATTTCTTGTTCTGACACTAGTAGGGAACTCAGAGTGGGTGATGGTGCTGCATCTTGGAAGCTTGACCCCAAGCCCTAGGGCTCCAGGGCTCCGAGCCTCCAAAGGGACTCCTGTACCCAAGGGAACGTATGAGCTCAACTAAGTGGACCAAAGACCAGAAGGGCCTCTCTCCTAAGCATTCTGTTCTGCATAAAACTCCTGGGATTTTGTCCTGCCCTGAGGAGTGAGGACCCAAAATGATGAAGAGGCCTCCATTAACCAGCATGGCAGGATGGGGCTCAGTGTCACAATTAGACAAGTTGAGGTACTGTGGACCTTCTTGAGAGCTAGCATAGCATAGTGGTTAACAGCACAGACGCTGGAGGACTGAGTCTTGGCACTGCTACTTATTAGCTGTAGAGCCTGGGCATGTTACTAAACCTCTCTGTTCCTGGGTTTTTCCTCAAAATGGGGATAATGAGAGTCAATTACCTCACGGTGGTGTCATGAGGATTAAATGAATGAACATATGTAGAACAGTTATAACCCTGCCTGGTACATAGAAAGACTGATTGCTTGTTATTACTAACTAATGAGAGGAAAACAAATAGTTACGGGGAGAGAGGAGTTTCCCTGTAAAGGAAGAATACTATTGCATGGAAATAAGGGTGGGAAAAAGAGTAGAGGGAATAAAGAAGAAAAATTGGGTGAATTTTAAGGATGAAAGACTTAATTAAGGTAGATAACCATTTAGACATGAAGGAGAAAGGAGAGGAAATAAAAACAGGTGGATGAAGATAAATGAGGCTCGAGAAATAGATGGTTTGATAGACAACAGATAGATAGATAGATGAGAGTAGATAGATAGATGGATAGTAGATAGATAGATAGATTGATATAGACAGATAAAAAAATATTGAAAAATAGGGCTTCCCTGGTGGTGCAGTGGTTGAGAGTCCGCCTGCCAATGCAGGGGACACGCGTTCGTGCCCTGGTCTGGGAAGATCCCACATGCCGCGGAGCAGCTGGGCCCGTGAGCCATGGCCACTGAGCTGGCATGTCTGGAGCCTGTGCTCCGCAACGGGAGAGGCCACAACAGTGAGAGGCTCGTGTACCGCAAAAAAAAAAAAAAAAAAAAAAATTGAAAAATAAATAGATCACAATGAAAACGTTATAGAGGTAGAAAAGTGGTGGCAAAAAGTAACTGATTAAATTATATAAATGAGAGAGATCAACTATTATAGATGATAAACTCAGAATAAAATATAAACAATAGCATCAGATACTAAAAGGAAAAAAATCATAAAGGGAAAACGAAAGGGAGGGTGGCGGTGAGGACCAGGTTGGGAGGGACTGGATGACTTAGTCTGTGGGTGGAGGGGCTGCTCTCCCTCTGCCTAGCCCTGCCCCGCTCCTCTCCACCCACCCCACTCCTACGATGCTCAGCCCTGGCTTCTCTGGTTTCCAAACCATGCTCCTCCACTTGGGAACTCCCTGTTCTCTGTTCCACACAGTTCAGAAATGGATTTTCTTCTGTCTGGTTTTCTAATTGCTTTGTGGATGCAATTCTTGTCTCCATTCCAGAAGACTATGTCCCCAATGGGAGTAAATCCACCCCTCACTCCACTTTCTTGGTATCCCGCCCCATGTGGGGCTGAGAGAAAAATGGGTTGAAGCGAAGTCCTGGTGTAGAAGTGGGGATCGTAGGGGCAATCCAATCTCCAACTGCCACTGTTACCACCCTGCAGGACATCATCAACCACCCCTGGAAGGTTCATCTCTAAAATCTTAACCTGGAGGAGATTGTTCAGCCTGCCCTGCACAGAAAACACGCATACAGTATCTGATGGGCCTTCTCAATTGTGCCTCTCAAGGGTCCAATCCTCTGTAATTCAGCATTTTCCTATAAATAATTGGTCTCCCTTACAAAACTGTGAGCTCCCAGAGGGCAGAGACTATGTGGATAAAGTTACAAAAATGGTACAGGATGAGGGACTTTCCTGGTAGCTCAGTGGTTAAGAATCCGCCTGCCAATGCAGGGGGCACAGGTTCAAGCCCTGGTCCGGGAAGATCCCACATGCCGCGGAGCAACTAAGCCCGTGCACCACAACTATTGAGCCTGCATACCACAACTACTGAGCCTGCGCCCACGTGCTCTAGAGCCCGTGCTCCGCAACAAGAGAAGCCACCGCAATGAGAAGCCCGCGCACCGCAACAAAGACCCAACGCAGC
The DNA here is from genome assembly GCF_937001465.1 of Orcinus orca. NCBI lineage: Eukaryota > Metazoa > Chordata > Mammalia > Artiodactyla > Delphinidae > Orcinus > Orcinus orca. The sequence continues at coordinate 4,904,753 of NC_064569.1, read as the reverse complement.
CAAAAATAAATAAATAAAATAATAATATAAACAAATAAATAAAATAAAGTAATAAAAATTTTAAAAATGTTATAGGATGAGCAGGTGCTTGTATTCTGTATCCATCACTTTTAAGCATCTGAAAATTTCCACCACCGTGCAGTTAATGTGCTTCGTCCTAAGGACAGAAATTGTGTGGTAAAGAGAAGGGAAATGTTGGTATAAGAAAAGAGACAGGAGATTCTCTGTTTACATAGGTACTGAATATAGGACAGAGGCCCTGGTAGTATCCAGAGAGAGTTCTGGTCACCCCAGCCAAGTGAAACTCCCCCAGATTGATCTAAACCCGTTCCTTTCCTTCTAGACAAGAGGAAGGAAAAGTCCCATTCATAACCATGGACAAATAAAAGTCTTCCTCCCTGATTATATACAATTTACAGAAGAGCATTTCATTTGGTGCCCAGGAGCCTGTAATAGCTGGAATTACCCTTGTTCCTCTTCCTCTTTGAAGGGCCAGAGCTGAGAAGTGCTCTGTGATTATGGGTCAGGGTATGACATCTCCATGCCAAACTTACTTGGCCTGGTTTTCTGTGTGAGTGTGAGTATGAGTGTGTGTGTATGTGTGTTTCCAGAGTAAAATTTTCCCCTCTCCTTGCATTGTTTCTCAATTCATAAGAAATGAATTAAAATATTTTTACCACGTCACGCATCCTTAGTGGAGAGAAAGAAGGAAGGAAGGAAGGAAGAAGGAAAGAAAGAGGGAAGGTGAGAGGGTGGGAGGGAGGGAGGGAATGGAAAAAATAAAAAGAACCATTCCCTTACCTTGAAACCTCACATGTGGATTGAGAACTCCAGTATCAACAGAGCAGAAGAGCTGAATTAGTTGGGCTGTGATGTGCTGATGTCTACAGAACAGGAGGTGAGACCCGGAGAGGAACAGAGTCCCTAGATTGGGAAGGTGAACACTGCCACACAAAGGTGGTTGTGACTGGTTCTCCCCTGGAGTTTTGCAACACGTATAAAATACTGGAAACCCTAATGCTGGGGATGCAAAGCTTTTTCTGTTAAGGGACAAACAGCACATACTTTAGGTTTGTGAGCCACATGGTTTCTGTCACAACTACTCAACCCTGTAGTGCAAAAGGAGACATAGACAAGAAGTAGACAAGTGAGCACGGCTGTGTTCCAACTAAACTTCATTTCACAAACAGGCAGAGGGTCGGATTTGGCCATCAAGATGTAGTTTGCTGACTCCTGCCCCGAATGATTTAATACTATGGGGACCTGGTTTTGAAAAATCTAGGAAGGAGGAGAAAAGGAAGAGGTGAAGACTAGGCAATAGTTGTTTTTAGAACAGGGACCATGTGGTGCATCTGGACTTATGGGCTGGGTGCAAAAGGACGAAAAATCGCCGTGTGAATCATTTCTGGGGGAAATTTAGGAAATCAAGAGGGGTTTTGTGTACTTGCAAGGAAAGCATTTGTGACCAAGTACTGAGGAGAAGTATTTGGGTCCTAACATAAAAAGATTTTCTCCCCGTATCCATTATCTATTTCTGTGCCACAAATTAGCCCAAAACTCAGTGACTTAAATGGTGATCATCTCCCATAGTTTCTGTGGGTCAGGAAGTCAAGAGTGGCCTGGCCAGGTGCTCTGGCTCATGGATTCCCACAAGGTGATGTCAGAGATCAGCTTCAGAGCTGTAGCCATCTGAAGGCTTGGCCTCAGCTGGAGGACCTGCTCTACGCACATGCCTGATCAGTTGACGTGGCTGTTGACTGGAGGCCTCAGCTCTCCTCCACGTGGTCCTCTCCCCAGGGCTGCTTGAGAGTCCTCAGAACACGGCAGGGACAAAGCAAACCAAGAGACCCAGATGGGAGCTACAGTCTTTTCATGACCCAGCATCAGACATCATACACCTTCACATCTACCATAGTCTGTCGCGTCAGAGTGACCTGTCCTGATTCATTGTCGGGGGAGGCTAGCCAAGGGTGTAAACACCAAGAGGCAAAGATCAATGGGGCCCATCTTAGAAGCTGGCTACCTACCACCTAAATACAAGGAGAGCTAAAAGATGTATCTCTGGTCTCAGTCTAGGATCTGCATGTTAGGATGGCTTAGGAATTTGTGTTTAGTTTGAATGCATCTGTCTAGGGAAAAAGAACAAAATAGAACACCCAACTTAAAGGTACTTCAACAATGGGATTTATTTCATTGTTGAAAGCGTCTAGATGTGGGAGATTTCAGAGTTGCTTAATTCAGCAGCTCAACGATGTCAGGCTCTTGTTCAGCCTCCTGCATTTTTCTTGGCTTTGTGGAAACTTCATGGTCACAAAAGGGTTGCCACTGCCCCTACTACATGCATACACAGCTGCATGTGAAAGCAGAAAGAAAGGAAATCTGTTGGGTAGCCAGCTAACATTGCTTGTCACAGAAGCCTGATATGTATGGCCATGTGTGACACTCTGAATTGACTAGTATGAACAGTGGATTGTAACTTTCCTAGAACCACAGGATCTCAGAAACCACTATGTCCAGCTCCCCTCAGATGTTTGCATCCCTTCCTTCGAATCGAGGGATTACACCAAGATTTCCTCTCCCATTAGTAAATTAGCTTGGGCACCATAAATATATGACAGAGCCTTTTGGTCAAAGTGCAGAATTGCAAGAAAGGTAAAGAGTTGAGGCCAAGCTAGTTGAGGGACAATCCTTGAGCCCCTGGCTGTTAGCAGGAGCGTGGTAAGCACTAGTGGAGTCTTTTATTAGGGGCAGCACTCTGACCGCCATGGAGATGGATAGCTCTCTTGCCCTGAAAGTGAGTTTCAGGAGAGGCACATCCCCCTAAATGACGTTTGCTTAAAACAGTAAAACCCCAAAATTGGATAACTAAGACCCAAGGATAAAAGTCACCAGGAGAGAGATTCCCAGTTCAAGAATTTTTAAACAATTAGAATAGACCAACAATGGATTAACTTTGTAGGGTGGTATCTGCAAGCAGCGGCTCTGTGATGAACTATAGCGGCTCTGTGATGAACTATAGAAGATTCTATCATAGGGATTCCTAAATAGAATGCAAAGTTGTATAAGATGACCACCAATTTCCCTTCTAACTCCCAAATCAATTATTCTATATTTACTGCTAGGAATTTCTGAGCTTTCAACCTCTTTCATGAAGTTGTAGAATATTGGAGCTGAGGTCACCTTGGGACTGTGTATGCCTTTATTTCTCAAGTATCTTGAGTCAGTGCTCAGTCTGTTTTATCTATTCAGATAGAATCAATAATGTATGGCCTTCCTTTTATTATTTGAAATTTCAAAGTCATATTTCATCAACTTTCTTAAATAGAATTTACATAGAATAAGATACAGTCCTTTGAAGTAAACTATTCAATAAGTTTTGGAAAATGTGTACCACCACAGTTAAGATATAGAAGATTTCCACACACCCCAAAATGTTCCCTCATGCCCCATCACTGGCTGAGGACACCACTGCTCTGCCTTCTGTCATTTTAGACTTTTGGGGGGGCCTGTTCTAGCATTTCATTTTCCATAGGCAGTCATAAAGTATGAACCCTTTTGCGTAAATTAGCTTGGGCTCAGCAAATTGTTTTTCAGATTCATCCAGGTTTACTTCATATTACAGTAGTTCCTTCCTTTTTATTATTCAGCAGTCTTCCATTGTGTGGCTGGATCGAAGTTTGTTAATCATTCTCTTGCTGATGTGCATTTGAGTTGTTTCCAGTTGGGGCAATTGTGTATAAATCTGCTAGAATTTCCACATAAAGTTTACCATTTTCATGTACAAGTTTACACTTTTAGTGTGAAACGTGTTTTCGTTTCTCACAGGTAAAGACCTCCAGGTGAAATTGCTGAGTCGAATAGTAAGTGTGTGCTTTAACTTCAGAAGAACTACACAGTGGTTGTATCATTTTACATCCCCAGCAGCAGGGTTTGAGATTTCTAAGTTGCTCCACAGCCTCTCCACCACTTGGCATTATCACATTTTAAAATTTTAGCCATTCTAGTAGGTATGAAGTTGTATCTCCTCGTGGTTTTAATTCGTCCTTCCTTGGCAAACATTGATGTAAAGCATCTTTTCATCTGCTAATGGACCATTTGTGTATTTTTCATGAAGGTTCTGTTCAACTCTTTCATTCGGTCAGGTTATTTACTTTATTATTGAGCTGTCAGAGTCCTTTATTTCTCTTATGCTGTGGCTTGGTTTTCACTTTCTCAACATTGTTTTTGAAGAGCAGAAGTTTTTAATTTAGATGAAGTCCAATTTGAAAGTCTTTTCTCGTATGGATCCTACTTCTGGTGTTACACCTAGAAGTCATTTCCTAAGCAAGGTCATAAGTGTTTTCTCATATGTTTTCTTTTGGAAGTTTCACGGTATTAGTTTTACATTGAGGTAGTTTTTATATACGATATGAGGTATGGATCAAAGTAGCTGCGATAACAAATTACGATATATTTAGTAACTCAAAACAACACAGACTTACTCTATCACAGTTCTCTAGTTTAGAAGTCCAACACAGGTCTCACTGGGCTAAGGTCAAGACGTCCGCAGACCTGCGCTCTTTTCTGGAGGAGATGAAGGACAATCTATTTTCTTGCCTTTCTGGCTTCTAGGAGCCACCCACGTTGCTTGGTTCATGGCCTATTCTCTTCATCTTCAAATCCAGTGATGTTGCATTGCTCTGTATCTTTTTTCTGTAATCACATCATCCTCTGACTCTTGTTCTGCCTCTCTCTTCTATGTTTACGGACCCTTGTAATTACATCAGGCCCACCTGGATAATCTTGGATAATCTTCCCACCTCCCCAAATCTTTCATTCAGTCAGGTGATTTATCATAACAGTGAAATAAACAATAATATCAATAATATTAAGGTCTTTAATTTAATCACATATGCACTATCTCTTTTGCCATGTAAAGTAACATATACTCAGGTTCCGGGGATTAGAACATGGACATCTTTGGGGGTGGGGAATATTATGCGGCCTACCACGTTTGTGGATTGTTCTGGCACCATTTCTTGAATTACCTTGGCATCTCTGAGGAAATCAGTTGTTTTTACATGTGTGAATCTATTTCTGGGCTGTATTCAGTTCCATTGATCATGTGTCTGTCTCAAGCCAATACCACACCCTCTTGATTTCTGTAGCTTTAAAGAAGTCTTGAAATCAGCTGGTGTAAGTTTTCCAACTTTGTTGTTCTCTTTCAAAAAAACAATTTAGCTATTCTAGGACTTTTACATGTCTTATAAGTTTTAGAGGCAATTCATCAGCTTCTGCGAGAAGCCCTCTTTTCTTTTTAACAGGTTTATTGAGGTATAATTTGCATACCATAAAATTTATTCATTGTAAGGGTAAAATCCAGAGTTTAAGTACTTTATAGAGTTGTACAACCAACACCACAATTCAATTTTAGAATGTTTCCATCATCCCTAAAAGATCCCTCATGTACATTTGCTATAACTCCCCTTTCCAACCCCCAACCCCAGGCAACCACTAGTCTTCTTCTGTGTTTATAGATTTGCCTTTTAGGGACATCTCAGGTAAATAGAGTCATATAATATGTGATTTTTTTTTTCTGGCTTCTTTCATTTAGGATAGTATTTTCAAGGTTCTTTTATTTTGTAGCATGTTTTGGTACTTTGTAACAGTTTATTGCCAAATGGTATTCATGTTTTGTTTCTGCCTTCACCAGTTGATGGACATTTGAAGGTTTCCACTTTGGGATAACTGTGAATGATACTGCTACGAGCACTCATATACAAGTCTTTCTGTGGACATATATTTTAATTTCACTTTATGTTTAACTTTTTGAGGATCTGCCAAACTATTATTCAAGGCTGCATCATTTTACATTCCCACCAACAGTGTTGAGGGTTCCATGTTTTACCAGACTCTCACAAACTCTTGTTATTATCTGTTTTGTTTTGTTTGCTAAAGTCATCCTGGAGGGTGTGAAGGATTATCTTGTAGTTTTAAATTGCATTTCTCTGACAACTAATGACCTTGAGCATCTTTTCATTTGCTTTTTGGCTATTCATATATATTCTTTGGTAACATCTACTAAAATCTCTCGCCTATTTTTAATTGGGTTATTTATCTTCTTGTAATTGGTTGTAAGAGGGCTTTATATATTCTGGATATAAGTTCTTTATCAGATATATGATTTGCAAATGTTTTTCCAAGTCTGAGGCTCCTTTTACTTTTTTTTTTTTATACAGTAGGACCTTGTTGTTTATCCATCCTATATATAATAGTTTACATCTGTTTCTTTTACTTTCTTAATGAAAGTAAAATGAAGCACAAACACATTTAATTTTGAAGAAGTCAAATTTATCAGATTTTTAAAGTTAACTTTTGCGTATGATGTGATGTTGTTCTAGAAGAATTCATGTTCTTACATATGGACATCCAACTGTCTCAGAACCATTGTTGAAAAGATTACCCGCTCCCCCCACCCCGACCCACTCCAGCCACTGAATTTCCTTGGCCACTGTGTCTAAAATCAACTGACCACAAATGTACAAGTTTATTTCTGGACTCTCAGTTCTGTTCTATTGATCTATGTTTCTATCCTTATGAAAAAGATTTATTTAAAAAAAACTTACTAGAAATCGAATCTTGCAATCAAGATGGTAAGTTTTAAAATCAAGAACTTCTCCCATTTTGTTCTGTCTCAAAAAGGTTTTCCTTTGGCTAGTAGGGGTTTTTGCATTTTAATATAAATTTTAAAATTACATTGTCCATTTCTGAAAAAAAAACAGTTGAAATTTTATAGCGATTACACTGAATCTATCACTTAGGGAAGAATTGCCATTTTAATAACACTGAGTGTTACGATCCATGGTCGTGGAATGTCTACCCATTTATTAGCTCTTTAATTTCTTCCAGCAGTGTTTTGTCTTTTCAGTGTACAAGTCTTGAATGTCATTTGTTAAATTTATTCCTCAGTACTGTATTCTTTTTGGTGGTGTTGTTGTGAATGGAATTATTTTCTTAGTTTCATTTGCAGGCTGTTCATTGTTAGTACATAGAAATACAATTGATTTTAATACATAAACTTATGGAACTCGCTTATTAGTTTTAATACTGTTTTGTGTGTTTTTTTTTAACTTCTTTAGATTTTCTACCTACAACATAATGACATAATGTCATCGGCAAATACAGTTTTAGTAGCTCCTTTTCAATCTCAGCACCTTTTACTTTTTCTTGCCAGGTTGCACTGGTTAGAACCTCCAACGGCAATTTTTTTTTTTTTTTTTTTTTTTTGCAGTACGCGGGCCTCTCACTGTTGTGGCCTCTCCCGTTGCGGAGCACAGGCTCCGGACGCGCAGGCTCAGCGGCCATGGCTCACGGGCCCAGCCGCTCCGCGGCATGTGGGATCTTCCCGGACCGGGGCACGAACCCGTGTCCCCTGCATTGGCAGGCGGACTCTCAACCACTGCGCCACCAGGGAAGCCCCTCCAACGGCAATATTGAATGGAAGTGAGAGAGAAAACATGTTTGCCTTGTTCCTGATATTAGGGTGAAAGCATTCAGTCTTTCACCATTAAGTATAAGGTTAGCACAGGTTTTCATAGATACCCTTTATCAAGCTGAGGAAGTTCCAATTTATCCTTGCTTGTTCTGAGAACTCAAAAGCTGAGGTCATTGATTTGAGATCTTTCTTCTTTTCTAATATAGGCACTTAGTGCTATAAATTTTCCTCTAAATACTATTTTAATGGAATGCCACACATTTTGGCAAGTTGTATTACCATTTTCATTCAGTTCAAAACACTTTTAAATTTCCCTTTAGATTTCTTCTTTTACCCATGGATTGTTTAGAATTGTGTTATTTCATTTTTAAAACATTTGGGGATTTTCCAGATATTTTCTGTTACTGATTTCTAATTTCATTGTTGTCAGAGGACATACTTTATATGACTTGGATCCTACCATCACTTGTTTTCTGGCCCATACCCTAATCTATCTTGATAAATGTACTATGTGCCCTTGAAAATAACAGTATTCTGCTGTTTTGGGATGGAGAGTTTTATAAATGCCAACTAGGTCAGGTTGGCTGATAGGGCTGTTCACGTCTTCTCCATCCTTACTTATTTTCAGTCCCCTTGTTCTGTGAATTGTTGCAAGACAGTATTGAAATATTTGCATGTAATTGTGGATTTGTCTATTTCTCACTGTAGTTAAATCAGTTTTTGCTTCATGTTTCCTGAAATTCTAATGTCAGGTGCATAATAATTTATGGCTCTTATGTCCTCTTAATCAATTGCCTTTTCTCCATTATGAAATGATCTTCTTTATTTTTTATGCTATTTTTTGACATGAAATCTACTATGACTGACATTAACATAGACATTCCAGCTTTATTTTGATTTATTTTTAATGAATTTGTATATTTATAGTGGGTTTTTCCTAGGCAGCATCCTTTGAGTCATGCTTTTTTTATCCAATGTGACAATCTCTACCTACTAATTGACATACTTAAACTTTTTGCATTTAATGTGATTATTGATACAGTTAGGTTTAAATCTAACATATTGCTATTTGTTTTCTTTGCTCTTTCATTTTTTTCTTCTGCCTTCTTTTGAGTTAACTGAGTATTTTTTAGGATTCCATTTTAACTCATTTGTTAGCTTATTAGCTGTAACTCTTTGTTATTTTTTTTAGGGTGTATAGGGTACATTTTTGACTTACACCCTACCTTCAAGTGATATTATCCTACGTCACATACAGCATAAGAACCTTATTGCATTTCTCTCCTCCTGGACTTTCTACTATAGTTGCCATACATTTTATGCAATGTACATTCTACATATATTATAAATTCAAAGATAAAGATAGTTGATGGATTAAACACAAATAATAACAATAATCCATCAACTATCTTTTAAAGAGATTTAAATAACAAATTTAAAAATCTTGTGTTTTTGCCAACATATTTACCATGCTGGCGCTCTTCATTCCTTTATGTAGACCCATACTTTCACCTAGTACCATTTTTCTTCTCCCAGAAGGACTTCCTTTAACATTTCTTGCAGTGTGGGTCTGCTAGTTATAAGTTCTTTCAGCTTTTGTTAGCTGAAAATGATATTATTTTTCCTTTTTTTAAAAAAAAGATGTTTTGCTGACTATAGAGTTCTAGATTGACAGTGTTTAAAGTATTTTAAAGATGTTGGTCCACTGTCTTCTCATTTGTCATATTTCCTATGGGGGGAAAAGAAAAACTGCTGTCATCCTTCCCTTTGTTTCCTGTATATAATATGTGTTTTTTCTTTGGCTGCTTTTAAGATTTTCGGTTTGTCACTGGTTTTCAGTAATTTGATTACGATTGCCTGATAGTTTTCTTTATATTTCTTGTGCTTGGGGTTTATTGAGCATCTTGAAACTGGGACTTTATAGTTTCCCTCACATTCAGAAAAATCTCAGCCATTATTTCCTCAAATAATTTTTGTCCCTTCCCATTCATCAGAGGCTCCAACTCCACATATATTAGGGTGCCTGAATGATGTTCTGTACAGTTTAAAAATTATCTTTTCTCTCTATGATTCATTTTGCATAGTTTCTATTATTATGGCTTTGATTTTACTAACCTTTTCTTCTGCAATGTCTAATCTGTCATTGATCCCATCCAGTGCAGTTTTCATCTTAGGCATTGTGGTTTTCATCTCTAGAAGTTCAGTTTGGGTCTTTTTTATATCGTCTGTGTCTCTACTTAACATTGTTTATTTTTTCCTTTAGCATTTGGAATTATAATAACTATTATAAAATAGAATTATAATAGCTATTTCAGTGTGCTTATCTGATAATGCTAGCATCTGTGTCAGTTCTGTGTTAGTTTCTACTTTTAAATTTTTTCTCCTTATTATGACTCTCATACTGTCCTGCTTCTTTGTATGACTGGTAATTTTTTATTGTACGCCAGACATTTGAACTTTGTCCTGTTGGGGTCCGGATAGTCTTGTATTTTTATAAATATTCTTGAGTTTTTCCGGGAGTGAATTTAAGTTACTTGGAAACAGATTGATCCTTTGGGATTTTTCTTTTAATATTTGTTCGGTATTAGAGCAGCATTTGGTCTGAGGATAACCATCTCCCACTATTAAGGTGAGACCCTTGTGAGTACTCAAACCAATGTCCTGTGAATTATTGTATATTTCCCTCTGTCTGGTGGGAACAGGAGCTGTCTCCAGTCCTATGTGAACTCCAGCTACCGTGCTGTCTAATTCTTTGCGGGGAGTCTTTCCCCAGCCTTGGGTGGCTTCTACATGCACTAATCAGAACTCTGCTGATCCCTCAAGGGGGCTGTCCTCTGCATGTCTCTGAGTTCTCCATGCATTCTCTCTTCTCTGGAATTCTGCCCTGAAAACTCTCTTTGCCTTGGTCCCCTCAGTCAGCTTCCCCTCCTCAATTCACGGTGTCTACCAGGCTCCACCTAGGTTTCTCCTCCCTGTGCCATGCCTGAAAACTCTCTTAAGATAGTAAGTGGGGCAAGTGTAGGATTCACCTTGCCAACTTCTTAGTTCTCAGGAATCACTGTTTTTTCTTGCCTGATGTCTACTATCTGGAAAAGTGTTGTTGGACTCATCTTTTCCAGTTTTTTAGTTGCTTGGATCAGGAGGTTAAATCCAGCTCCTGTTATTGCCTCTTGGCCCGAGTAGAAGTCTTGACAATGTTGGGGAGAGTCCAGAGTCTTACCCCAGATCCCATTTACCTCCACTGCTAAGGTGTGGCTCTTCTGTGCTCTCTACTGAGAAAATCTAGTGCTCTCCACTCTGACTGGTCTGAACACACACAGCCCAGTGTGAGTGTTGGAAGTCATTCCGCTTACAGCTGTCTGGCAGGGCTTTTCCTGGTTTCATGGAGTTTCACCCTATACTTGTGTGCCTTAGTATCCAGCAGTAGACTTAAGGGAGGATGCATACCGATCCCTGGAGCTCTTTCTCTACACACTGTCTCTTCTTTGGTACGTGATCCTGCAAATGCTGCCTGCCTCATCCTCCCCACACTCTGGTCTCTGTATCCTCAACTCAGGGGCCTGTAGGCTTTGCTTAGGTTCTTTCCTGCTCTGTGACCCAGAAGGTACCTCCATGCAGAAAGAAAAGGTGACCCTAGGGTCCATCTCGTTTGTTTCCTTCCTTTCAGGGGTCACGGTCCTGGGCTGCCTGTCACCAGTATCTAAAAATTTGTTTCATCTATTTTTCCAACTTTCGCTTATGGGAGCACAAGGCCAGTACAAGTTTCTCCATCACAGTGGAAGCCGATGTCACCAGTGTAACTGTTTTTTTTATGACAGAAGGCAAATCGTAATATCAAAAGTGGTTTTTCAAATGAATATGCCCCACCAAAATTCTGATCACACCTCCACAGAGGGCTTGGAACTTGTTTGAGAATCACTCATCTAGTGAAATCCACAGATTCAAAGCCTTTAATTCAATACCATTTATTCAAATATTTCATGAACCTTATTATGTGGCAGGTACTGTGCTAGGTTCTGAACATACAGAGACGAATGAGGCTCCATTGCTGCCTCCAAGACTTCACTATCAGAACGATTACCTAATCAGATTATTACGGTATAAGCCGGTAGAGGTAGTGATAGAGAAACATGCAAAACATTAGTGAAGGGGGGAGGGGGGGAGGGGAGACAGAGGTACCAAGTCCAGCTTAGGGACAGGTGGAAAGTTGTCAGGGATTGCTTCCGGAGGTGACATTTCAGCTGAGTCTTTAAAGATGGGAAGCAATTTGCCAGGCAAAGAGAGGACAGCTTGAGCAAAGACACGGAAGCAGAAGCAGCACAAAGCGTGCCCAAGAGCCACTGGCCATTCCAGCAAAAGTTCCCAAAGAGGGAGAGGCAGGGGATGGAGCAAGAGAGGCCGGCAGAGGTCAGGACGTGCAGGGCCTGTCCTGCCGCACTGGGGAGCCTGCCACCGAGGGCTGAGTCTTTTACATAACTCTGTACGGTGGCTGGCAGGGTGCGCTCCTGCCTCAGCCCGCAGCAGGTATTATTCGATGATGATCATGAAAAGCAAATCTGAGAAACCTCAAAACTCTGAGCCAAGCCAAGATCCCTTACGTTCCCGGGTTCCAGAAAGTTATGTGACTCCTCTTCCCCTTTGCAAATTCAGCTGAGGTGTTTGGCCCTGGTGGTCAACCCACCCTGAGGTGCTGCCTCCTTGGCAGTTGGCTCACGCTCTAGGCTTGTATATGAGGCTGGAGAATAGTCAGGGGGAGAGGGGAGAGGGCGGGGGGAGAGAGAGCGGGTGAGACCCAGAGAGAAGAACGAGAGAGAGGGGGAGACTGGGAGACACAGTAGGATGGGTTTCAGACTGAAGGGGGTCGATCAGGAAGCACTTGAACCCACGGTGGTGATTTCTGGGGTGGAGAGGATGACATGGCCCCTCCCAGCAGACTCTGCAAATCCTTGGACAGCCAGGCCACAAAGCTGTGCATCCAGCCTCACCCCTCCCCAGCAGAGGACGGCTGGGAGAGGAGCAAGGTCTCTAGTCTGAACTTAGGCATCGAGACCACGGGTGGGCTAGCCCCAGCAGAAGTCTATTTGCCTGAGCTTTGAGGGGCCCCCTGAGAAAGAACCCATCCTGGAGCAAAAGGGAACCCATCCTATGGGCTTGGCCCATAACGAAGATTGGTCCTCTGCAGGCAAGGAGTCTGAATATAAAATCCCAAAGAGGAAATCCCCAGGGCACACGTAGCTCTGGTCAGACATTCCTCTAACAAGCATCACTATAGGAAGGGACAGAGATACTCGTCCTGGTTTTGAAACAGAACATAAAGCAGCACTGGCTCCCTGAGGGCTTGGGGTCCTCAGCTTTGGAAGGAAAAGAAATACCCATCAGCGGCCCAGCAGGAGGTGGAAGGCTGGTGGATGCGGGTCCTGGCAGATGCCCTGTGGTGGTCCCAGGCAGTGCTCACCCACATGCATGAGGCGTGCTCTGGACTTCTAGAAATAATTTGGGGCCACTTATAGTGGGGTGAAGCTCCACCTAAGCTGGTAGAGGTCAGAACCAGGGAAACTTGGATTAGACTTCTAATGGGGTCCCACTTACGTGGGTGAGACCTGGGGAGAGCTGAGTTCCATTAGGAAAGTGAAAAGTAGGGACCAGCTAGCAAGGTAAGACCTGACCCCTCCCACAGAAGTGCAACCTGGGGACCTTTGTTCTGGAAACGTTTTCTCTTGAATCTTCCCACTTGTAGCAAGTGTCACGGGCCCTAAATGTCAGCTTTGGACAGGGTTCTTCCTAGTCTCTCCCCTCTGCCCGTGGCCATCTCAGACCCATCAAGACCCCTGATCAAACGCTACCTCTGAACACCAGGTGTGGGTGCATGGGTGTCTGAGCGAGAGAGTGGGAGAGAGCAAGTGAGGCGGCAGCCCCATTGCCCAGGCAGCTCTGAAAGACCGAGGTAAAAGACAGGAAGACGCTAAACACAGCTATTTTATTGTCTACCTGATAATTTTCTGTAATTTCCAAATTACTTTCTGTAATTCCAAAAAGGCAAATGTTGGGACTTCCCTGGCGGTCCAGTGGTTAAGACTCCACGCTTCCACTGCAGGGGGCACGGGTTCGATCCCTGGTTGGGGAACTAAGATCCTGCATGCCGTGTGGTGCGGCCAAAAAATAATAATAAAATAAAAAAGAAAGAAAGAAAAAGGTAAATGTTACTTTTTCTAAATTAAATGTAAAAAGTACAAATAAGCAGTACTTTTCACAAGTTTCTGTGCTTTCCCTATGGTCACTCCTGAGGTGTTTGAAGTTCTTTATGTAATAACCAGCAGGCGTAGAAGGCATCCTGCCTGGTTGTGACAGAAGCCGTTCGGCTGGGCAGGTCAAACTTGACCAATGTCTACCGCGTGGTACCCCACTTGGGGACAAGGACCTGTTGTGGAAGGAGACGGACATTAGCATTTTTCCCTGCTCACCTCCACCGACTCTCAGCTCATCCAGAGAGAGTGATTGACAGCCCCAAAGGCTGCTGGACAACTATTTGAAAGAGGGGTCCACAGAGAGGCCTCCTCCACCTGTTACTCTTTTCTCTATCACTTCACATCCATAGGGGTCCCTAAGCCCCGGGAGAAGGGTCAGGTGCAAATCTGGTAAACCAAGAAGCTCTAGCAGTTGTCAACTTAATTAGTCTTCAGGAAAAATCTATGGATATATGAGCACAGTGGAGTTGCTATGGAGACAGACCCAGGAGGCGCATTTAGAACAGGGCCTCATCACATCACCTGATAAAAATAAGACCCAGGCTTTTTAATAGAATGAATTACTTAAGTTTTATATTTAACAGGGGACAATACCAAGGCTATTACTGGTTTTCAGAATATTTTAGGAATCCGAGCTGCCTGCTTCTGCATATGTTGGCAGCCATCATAGTATATGCTTGGCTGGCCAGCATTTAGGAACAGGAAGGCCACGTGTCTCTCCCATCCTTGAGATGAGAGATGGTCCTTCTCACTTTGGGCTTGTCCTCCTTTAACTGGGTGAGTGATTTTCAATGTGTTTCTGAGAAAAGACTGTATTGTGCTCTGCATTGGCCCCTTGCATGTATTGTTGCTGATATATAATAACCCTATGTAGTAATGGTCTCATTTTGCAGATGAACAAACGAGGCTCAGAGAGGTTCAAAATTTTTCCAAGGTCACACAGCTAACAAGTGATGGAGTTGGGATTCAGAGCCAGGCGTCCCCCATTCTGAAGCCCTTTGTTTTATAAGATGACAACCACGATCTCTGCCTGAAGAATCTAAATGAATCTAAAGAGAGTCACTATTTTTGTTGATATTTGACACGGACCTTGTCATGGTTTAATCTCTCCTCCAAAGTGGTCCCACAGTGGGTGGGTTCCAAGAAGAAATCCGCAGAGATTCTGACCCCCTGCTGATGAGCACCTCTCCAATCATTCAAGGCAAGTGTTCATTTCAGACTAACTTCTTACCATCCAACAGGCTGCCAGGCTGCCTCTTCCTTAAGTCAGAACACCAGCATCATGAACACAAGATCCCAAAGTGAACACGGGTAAGGGAGTGTCTCCGCTGCTCTTGCATGCAAGAGAATGTAAATGTATGAAATCTAGCTGGAAATCCAACATGACGGTTCTTTTTTTGACAGTTTGCCTTTGGATTATTCAAGACCCCCCTACTTTGCAGAGAGATGCTTTCTTATTAATTATGTTTTTTTTTTTTTTACTAGTTTTCTAACGAAGGCCTACCTATGCCCATAGGGTGCCAGTCTTTCCTTGTTGTGGGAAAGATGGTGCTGGTGATGATAAAGCTGGGTGTGAGGTAATGCAGGTGACAGGGAGGGGAAAGGTGGTAGGGAAGCTAGGGGCCCAATGGTGAGGGCTATGCTAAGCAGAGGTTCGTATATTCCCTCCCCAACTCCCCACATTTTAGCAGCTGCAGGTAATGAGAGAAATCCCCTGGGCTTCAAGGGATCTGGGCAAAACTGACATGCCAGGCTTGGTGGAAATCCTAAGCAAGACATCAATCCAATGGACCAGGCAGAGGGGCAGAAGGCAGGTAGACTCCACAGACTGGAGGCCGGGACCCAGGCCAGGGCAGGAGCTTGGAATCAGAGCGGAGGGAGCGAGGTCTCAGGGCAGGCCCTGAGCAGTGTGCCTTCCCCAGGCTGCCCACAGCCTCCAGCACGGGCGCTGGGCGAAGCAGCCTGTGCTGTTGAAATAATGCCGTGAGGACCCTTGGCATGTAATGAGCTCAGCGGACTCCGTGCAAATCGAACTTCTACATCAGGCCATCGCGCGGAGGTTCAAAGCACAGGCTTTGGGCTCAGGCCGGCTTTATACGTTCTGGCTTTGCCACTTACCAGCTATGGTTACCCAGCACCTAAGCTCAGTCACTTAAGCTCTCCCCACCTCAGCTTCCTCATCTGTAAAATGGGAATGAATGACGTCAGTCAGATGCCAAGGGTGAGCCCAGATAGGAAAATGGCCAGTGGCCATGGCAAGGGCCAGATGCAACTCCCACCCTGTTGGCTGGGTGAATTCCATGCCTGGGACGGAGAGCACTAGACCGCCCCTAGCCTTGCCTCCCTCCACGATCCTCAGGACCCTTGGATACCGCACCCCCATCTCTGTCCTCTCTTGCTAAAGGGGTTCAGCCTTTCAGCATCCCCCCAGGCTCTGTGGCCCTCAACCATGAGCTCTTTCCATGAATAGGGTAATGCGTGTGCCCCGGTCATTGCCTGCCACCAAGACTGCCCCACCCCTGTCTTTACCCTTTGCCCTCTAAATGAGGAAGCCAGCGCTGCCAGGCCAAGAACTTCTGCCCAATTTGGGTCTTGGGTGGCCTCTGGCCTCCCTCTTCCCCGGGGCCCCTGGCCAACTCCTCCCTCCCCTCAGGGATGCTCGCTGCTCACTTCATTCCTGCTTCATAGTTGGAATGACAGTGGCTCCCAGCATCCCTGGGTGCCGGGGGTCTGGGGAGGCCGCCAGGCCCAGCAGCAGGTTAGTGTTACAGCCCTGGATGAGTGAGCCAGGCCAGCTGACGTCAGGGTGATGAAGGGCGGCGGGGCGGGCCAGGCTGCTGAACTATAAAGATAGGTCAAATCAAGCAGAACCAACTCGGGTCGGAGTGAGCGGGCCAGCTAGACCGCGTCCCCAAGCCATGGTCCGTACCGGCCGCGGCTCAGCCCGGGTCCCTCTGCTCCAGACCCGAGTGCCCAGAGCAGGCTTTCGTTTCATGTCAGCAGCCTTCAACTGCCTTCCAAAAATAAGCCCCTGCCGCCATGCGGAGGGGAGGAAAACAAGAAGGGCGGTATTTTTAGGGCCATTAATTCCGACCACGTGCCTGAGAGGCAAGGTGGATGGCCCTGGGACAGAGGCAGCTCATCACTATGTCCCGGGGAGCAGGACGTCTGCAGGGCACGCTACGGGCTCTCGTCTTCCTCGGCGTCCTCGTGGGCATGGTGGTGCCCTCCCCTGCGGGCTCCCGCGCCAACAGCACGCTGCTGGCTTCGAGGGGCTGGGGCACCCTGCTGTCCAGGTCTCGGGCTGGGCTGGCTGGAGAGGTTGCTGGCGTGAACTGGGAAAGCGGCTATTTGGTGGGCATCAAGCGGCAGCGGAGGCTCTACTGCAACGTGGGCATCGGCTTCCACCTCCAGGTGCCCCCCGACGGCCGGATCAGCGGCACCCACGAGGAGAACCCCTACAGTGAGTGCCGGTGGCAACCGGTTGGGAAGCTGGGGGCTGGGGCTCAAGCAGGGATAAAGGATGGAGGGGCCTCGCCCTGGTGCCTGGAGCCCTGTTATGAAGGGGGAAGCGTTATTCGTACGGATGCCCATAAGCTTAGCCACTGCCCCTGACTCGCTTTGACCCTGCCTCGTGCAGGCGTAAGTGTGCTGAGGTCCGAGCATCCTGGTGTCTTCTGCCATCACCCCACAGAGCCCCTGAGGCACTAATTCCTTCAGCATTACGGGCCCAGCCAGGGCCTTGTAGGACCACAGGGAACCCCCAACCTGGGGGAGCCATGAAACAAGGGTTGGGAGAACCGCTGAGGATGCTTGGACCGAATTAGACACATGCTGTTTTTTATTTAGCTTTTCTCTCTGAGAGGAAACGCAAGTTGTTTGCAAAATTTCCAGCTGAAGCACATCCTTTTTTAATTTCAACTTGCCCCCTCTGTCCTACAAGTTGATGGGTTGCTGCCTAGATGGGCTCTCCCCAGGAGGGGATAGGGCTGCAGGATCCAGTGTTTGCAAGATTAGATGTTGAAACATGAGGAGTATACATTGTTAACAAAGCTAATCAGAATTCACTTCCTTTACCCACGTCAGGGATGTGGTGTGATTAAGCCCAGATTCAAAGCTGACTTTAGGTAGATGCCTAAGTGGCCACTGCGAACTCTAACTCTGACGTCAGAACTTTCCCCTGCAGAGCTGGATTTGTAGCAGGACTGGCCGAGCCTGGCAGCCGATCTCCTACAGTGAGATCAAGGGTGGAGGTGATGGAGGGTCTGACTTTCTAGAAGCAGGGGGACGGGCCTAGATGCCCTTGGAGGGTCACCTTTAGGTTGGCGTCCTGCTCTGATCTGCACAAGCCTGGGGTAATGCAGCTCCCATTTCTTTGTCAGGCCTGCTGGAGATTTCCACAGTGGAGCGAGGCGTGGTGAGTCTCTTTGGGGTGAAAAGTGCCCTCTTCGTTGCCATGAACAGTAAAGGAAGATTATACACCACGGTGAGTTCATCAGGCCAGGGGAAGCTTCAGGCTGTATGAGGCCTGAAGATTACGCAATTGAAGAAAATAATGCAAAATCTTGAAGAGGGGCGTGAATGTTTATCTAGAATGGGTTGGGGGTTTGCTGTGGAAGGAGCTGGTGCGAGTGAAGGGCTTATACCTTCTTAGCTGCACGGTGAGTCAGCCTGTGCGCTGGACCATGTCTTCCCTGATCCCACCCACCGCCCCTGACTCACCTTGACCTTGCCTCAGGTGCAGGCTTAAATGTGCTGAGGTCGTTTAAGACAGAAACCGTAGCTCAGAGGGCTTCTGGGTCCGAGGGAAACCCACGTTCTGGCATCAAGCTGTTTGTCCAGGCTTACGGTCAGGTCCTGAGCAGGAGAGGCCCAGAGAAGCAGGCCTGTCTTTCAGCCTGGGCACGCTGTTCCCACGGCTCACCCTCCGAGGCCCCCAGCCTGGAGCACAGCAGAAGGAGAGGACACGAAGCTCTTTTCCTCGCCTTCATCAGTGCGTGGACATTTTACTTTAAGGTTTTAAGTCCTCTGGTCTCTGATCCCAAGAGCTGGAGAAGCATCCTCCCCTAGGGGATGTAAGACTCTCTTGGCTGGCCCCAGATCCCACCCCCTGCCTTCTCCCATCTCAGGTCATCCCTGGCGGGGCGGGGTGGGGGGTGTCAATGCTAGCACTTTGGTTAACCTCACCAACTTCCATATTTACCGAAATCTCTGACCTCTCTGACCCCCTCGTTCCTGGGTCTCTCAGCCCATAATTTGGCATATTGCAAAATATGGGCTGGGAAAGCATCCCTACGAAGGCAAAGAAACTGGGTGTTCTTTCGGCAGAAATAAGGTTAGAAAGGAAGACCTCTGAGCCGTGGTCAAGGAATAGCAGAGTGGCCATTTATGGGGAGGGTTTGGAGGGCTGTTCTACCTTTGCGTGGGGACAGACAGGATCCGAATGTGAACAGGGGTGTCTGGGATCGGTGCTGGGGTCCAGGGAGGCTATCCCAACAGACCAGGGCTGTGAAATACCCAAACGGGGTGCTCAGGTGGCCTCGGCCTGTGATCTGCAGTGCTGACACCTCTCCATTTGGGCTCGGTTATGTGGAGACAAGACATGCATTAGAATCAGTGGGCCTCTGGAGACAAGCGCTGGAGGGTAGGCAGGCGGGAGCTGGAACTAGGGTCCTGGTCTGTACCGCCAAATGCTCTCCTCCTTCTGGCCTGCAGGCATCACCTGCCGAGCCCGGAGACAGGTTTGCACACAGCCCCGATTCACCTGAGACCTGGGAGAGCCAGGCTCCCATCTGCAAAGTGAGGATAAAGGTCAGATGCACCTCTGGGGGTGCTGGGGGATAGTGTGCTCAGAAGACATCCCCAGGGCGCCTGACAAACAGGAGGTGCTCAATACAGGGGAGTCATTTATATTGTCTGAACACTGCCATAGGGTCTGCACCCCTCTTTCCTAGAGGTGGGTCTTGTGGGAGGACCGTTTGCATCCACATCGCCTTGGTAACTTGTTAAATGTCCAGATCTCTGGGGGCCTTCCTCAGAGATGCTTAGTCAGTAGGGCTGGAATGGGGACCTGCAAATCGGTTTGTTTTTATTTTTTAAGTTTCCCAGGTATTTCTGAGGTGCAGGCAGGCTAGGGACCACCAGGCTACCTGGCTTTCCGAGGGCAAGGAATCCTCCCTGCCCCAGGGTTACACTAGCGCTGAGGGCTGCTGGGAGATGAAACAGCCATGAGATTGGGATTCTCAGACGCCCTTTTCACTGCTCTCTGCGTATGTGATGGAGAGGACGAAGCAGCTGGAACCAAGGAGGCCCTGGTGCAGTAAGTGTCCGCTCTGTGCGGCGGGTCGCCCCAAAGAGCCCCTTCCCTGCAGCCGGCGTAGTGCCTGGAATCCCACTCGTTGCAGAGCCAGGAACGGAGGCTGTTGGCTCTGGGGTTCTGCGCAAGGTGAATCTTTTGGAAGCACAAATTACATCAACCCTTATCTCTGCCACCTTCACTAACAAGCTATTTAGTATTTTTTTCTCCTTATCCTGAAAGAAATTGAACTGTGAGCTGGGGAAAGGGTGCAAAGAGAAGGTCAATGCCTCCACTTCCCACTTGACACCTGGGGTCCCCGTAGGAGAAGCCGGGGAGGCTGGGAACAGGGGACCTCACAGCGAGAGTGCTGCAGGTGGATAGAACGTTCAAGGAGCACGAGGAAGGGGGCAACTCTGAAGTGTGGGCTGACCCCTGATGTCGGTGATGCCCCTGACCCCTCACTCCTGGGCAGATGACTTCAAAGGGGGTCCGCAGGGCTCACTAAAGGAGAGGAGTCCGGAAAACGGGGGCTTCCGTAGGAGAAGCCCCGCCCACGGTCTACACCCCAATCCCCCCCCACACACACACACACCCGGGAGCATCTGGCCCAAAGGCACCTTCTTGGAGGCGGAGATTGCCCTCTCTGGTGCCCCGAGCCCGGGCACCAGGTGCTTCTGAACCACCTATCCACTCCCTGCTATGCCCCCCAGGGGCCATTATCACAGTCTAAAATCCAATGCCCCCTGATCCAAAGAGCTGGGAAAACTCCCACTGGGTGATGATTTCATTCACACTATTCCCCTTTAAGCCCCAAGACCTGCCTCCCCTCCCTGTGGCTCAGCTGCTATGGCCCCTCAGTGGGGTTTCTCCTGGGGGGAGGGGAACCATGCTGGGGGGGAAGGAGGGGGGAGCAGGAGCAAGGTAGGAAAATAAGAGCCAGGAAAACCCACCTAGGTGCCTCCCGCAGGTCTCATCCCTTGGAAAGAGGGGTGCAGAGCCTGTGGCAGTGTTTCGACAGTGTAAGTAGCTCCCCTGTACTGAGCACCTCCTGTCTGTCAGACGCCCCGGGGGTGCTTTCTGAGCACACTATCCCCCAGCACCCCTGGGAGGTGCATCTGGCCTTTATCCTCACTTTGCAGATGTGACCATGGGTCTCCGGGGTCTCAGGTGAATCAGGGCTGTGTGCAAACCTGCTTCCAGGTTTAGCAGGTGATGCCCGTAGGCCGGCAGCAGAAGCGCACCTGGTGTGCAGACTAGGAGCCGGGTTCCAGCTCCTGCCCGCCCACCCTCCAGCTCCTGTCTTACTTCGGGCAAAGTCTGTGACCCTCTCTGAGACCAGACCTCTCTCTGCTCTCTCTGATGTGGACCGAGGCAGGAATCAGTGAGTTCCAGTCTCCTTGATCTTTTTAAAATTTAAAAGATAAAAATCAAAGGTCTCCACCTGGCAGTGGTTCTGTGAGAATCCCTGTGCTTTAGAATCAGTTATGCTTCTGAGCGATTTTGGTTTTACTAATTATAACTGTGTCTCCATCCTTTTCATCAATAGTACTATGACAACTGGCAAAGCACAGCATTTGTTTCATCCACAGAGGCCGTTGACCGTTACCTAGGACGTTACAATTGGGGAGGGGAGGACCAAGTCTTTCCCTCGCTCAGTTAGCTGCACCCCTCCCCTAGAGGAGAACGCATTCCTGAGGGGATGAGGCAAAGGGTCCCTGGTGTTAGACTATGTGGAAGGGCCGGGAGATGGGACCCCTGAGCAGGGAGGGGCTGGTGCTACAGCGAGGGGCCCGGGGGACCCTGCAGACGGTCTCACAAACAGCTTTGTCTGCAGCCCGCCTGCTACCCAGAGCGATACAGGAATGAGGAGCCATGATAGGCCTGGTGGAGACATCTTCAGATACTTCTAAATTGCCCGTGCGATTGTGTGTTAGGAACGGGGATTAGAACAGACAGATGTCTTCAGAGCCGGGAGATGTTATTTCTCCATTTCAGCTAAGGACCAAAAAAGTAGCAGTCAGGGACTGCAGGAGGAAAGGGTCTTAGGACAAGGAGTTTTCTGGTTTTTTCTCACCACCCGCCTCCTTATCCATCCACACCCCTCCCCAGCTCCCATGCACACACGCAGCCAGGAGTAACGGGAGCAAGTGGCCCAGGGCAGGCCTAGAAGGAAGAACTTTAAAGATAAAAAGACACTTTCATTAGTCCGGGTGACCTACTGACCAAAGACAAGATGGGATGGATGTCTGGTCCACCGCAAACTCTAAGGGGCATTTCCGCCAGAGGTAACTCACGCCGAGAGACACCCCTGTATGTACCCCCTGCAAAACGCCCTTCTCCACTGCGAGAGCTAAATGCTTTGAGTTTGGGTCCTCATAAGTCTGATTAGACCTATGTGGAATTGAAGACATTGTCATGCTGGGGCTTGGGACCCGGCAGGCCCAGGCAATGTGATCTGGGGGAATTCTTTTCATTTGTTCAAGTCATAATATACGGTAGCTGCTTTTATTAACATGTCGTTCGCTTGGCTTTTCTCGGCAGAGCTCAGGAGCCAACGTTCCTGAGCCATGAGACTCAGCGCAGGGGCACGAATGGAGAGATGAATCGAGGGGCTGGTCCTGATGCCAGCTCGAGCATCCGTGTGGGCAGTGGAGCATCGGGCTGCAGGGAGCAGGGCCATGGTCTTGGCCTCGCCCCCAGCCGCGTGGCCACCTGAACACCAAGGATGGGGTGGAGAGGGGTGCGGGGAGGAACGGGCAAGGGCGAGGTAGAGGGGCTTCCATAGCAAACTTCACCCATTTCTCCTTTCTCACTGCAGATGGACACAGAATTCGGGGGAAGGCTAGGGACGTGAGGTAGGCTAGGGGAAAGAAACAGAGGTCAGAAACTTTTTGAAAATGTGGGGTTGGGGGTTGAATAATCAAAATCTGACGATCAGAGAACAAAGCACAGTGTATATGCAACCACTGTCTTGCACATTTAAACAAATGTGTTTTAGGAGACTCAGACCTTAGCAAAGGCTGGATTCTTCAACTGGACACATTCTAGATCAGAGGATCGGGGCAAATGCCCTGAGTTTCTGGTCCCAATCGCTCAATTCCTCCCCCTCCCCCACCCCCACTCCCCCCAGGTCCTTCGCCCCAAGATCTGCATTCCTCTCTAGAGTTTGCAAACCACACGCGAAAACTCTCCCTTGACCACCATCCAGATCAGAAATGAAGTCTCCTGGAAACTGGTGGGCAGGGTGCTCTCCAGGGTCATAAACAGTTAGAACAGAGGGGGGAGAAGCAGGGCATGGACAGGGGGAAGGACAGGACCCGGGGGAGAGAACAGACCAGTCTCTGATGCAAAGGTTCTCTCACTCCATTTTCTGGCCCATCTTCTATCCTGAATTCCCTTCCCATTTTCAATAATCTACTAACATGACGAGGTAATACATGGACGTGGTTTAAGGGGGAAAACGTGCAGAAGAATATGCCACGGAAATGAAGTCTCCCTCTCACTGTTGTCTTGAAGCCACCCAGACCCTCCCCAGAGCAGCCACTGTTGCCAGGCCCTGTGTACCTACCGTCCCAGGAAGTCCCAATGTCCCTGTGCATGTTCTCACACTGGCCTCAGTTTTTAAAACCACACGAACCGGGGCAGACTAGCCACACAATTTGATTGCTTCTTCACGGAACAACATGCCTTGGAGACCGTTTCAAATCCGTGCGCAAGGAGGTTCTATTTCTTATGGCCGAGAGTATTCCATTGGGTGGCTCTCCCATCACCGAGCTAACCACTGCCCTCCTGGTAGACACTTAGGTTGTTTTTGGTCTCCCACTATTACAAATGATGCCGCCGTACGTGACTTTTGTACCTGAGTGGGAGTGAACCAGTAAGATAAATTCCTAGGAGTGGAATTCCTATCCAAAGCTGTAGTTATTATTTTATTCTAATAAATATTGTAAAATTTCTCTCTATAGCGGTTATAACAATATACGCACCAACAGACAACAAATGAGAATTCCTAGTCCCCTTGCCCTCATCAATGAAAGCCCATTGTCAAACAGTGTTCTTTTTGCAACCTGACAATTAAAAATGTGATCACACAGTTATGGTTGATGTTTCTCTGTTAGGCACATGTTCTTATGTTTAAATGCTATTTGTATTTCCTTTTCTGTGAACTGTCTGTTCATAAACGTCCATTTTTCAGTGAGTTCGGGGTTCTGGATATAGTAGCAAAATTCCATCTATTGCAAAATATATTACAAAATATAATGCATTGTAAATATTTTTAATCCGGTTTGCTATTTATATTTTTATTTTGTTTAACGTGATTATTCTATTCCAAGCAGAAGTCTAATTTATTCATCTTCGTTTTTAAAATGCCTTCTAGTTTTTTGTGTCCTACTTAGAAAGACCTTTCTGACTTATTTTAAGGTTCTCTTCTCTTTCTCTCCCTTATTTATTTACTTACTTACTTACTTAATTATTGCTGTGCCCACGCGTCTTGTGGCGTCTCAGTCTCCCCACCAGAGATTGAACCCGGGCCTCTGCAATGAAAGCCTGGAATCCTAACCACTCAGCCACCAGGGAACTCCCCTTAAGGTTCTCTTTTTAACATTTAAATCTTTGTTCCTTTTGGAATTTATTTTAGTGTTAGGAATAAAATCATACATCAAACCTTATTATTATTACTATTATGATGATGATTATTAAAGATAGCATCCAGTTCTTCCAACACCCCGTTTCGCCAGTGATTGGAAATGCCACTTGTATGTTATGTTCATTTCAGATCCACCTTTATTTTATGTTCCTGTTTGGATTTCCTTCTGGACTGCATTTTGTTAGTTGATCCACACCAGACTATTAATCCATGTATCATTGCTTCTACTCAACTTTTACCATTGATCCCAACTTTATTTTTCCCTTGTGCTGTTTCTCCAGAGTTTTGCCCATCGACAGCCTTAGGTCCTGTGGCTGCCCCGACCCCCCCATGTCCAGAGAGGCCCCAGGGGTGCGGGGCCGGAGCCCAGTCAGCTCTGTACCCTCCTCCCCCAGGCTCACCTCCTACTGCCACTCAGGCAATAAATGCAGGACTTAGAAGGTAAATTGTCCTGCAACCCACAACAAGTTTTACAGGAATGATGATTCTGGGTAAGACAAAGTCTTTTAGTGCTTTTAATTTAAACTAACTCATGAATCAATTGGAGAAGCATCACTATGGCAATACAAATTATTTTTTATTTTACTGTGTGCCAGGCATTATACCAAGGACTCTCCATGCATTATTTCAATGAATGCTCCCTCCAGGGCTAGGACGGAATTATTCTCACTGTTCCCATTTTACAGATGAGGAAGCTAAGGCTTAGGAGGTAAAATCATTTGCCAAGTTCACACAGCTATGTAAGAGGTGAATCGTCACATGCTCTTTGCCTATTTTGATGAGTTTTTTTTTTCCTACTTTGGGACATTCCTTTCTTCATTCTACAAGTGTTTTTGAGCACCCATAACAAGGGAGATGAAAACTTGTGAAAACAGAGCTTCCTGGCATGGTCTTCAGAAGCCAGTTGATGTGGCTGGTGGAAGCTCGCAGGGTCATCTCAAGCAAATTAACGTCACAGGAAGGTGCTCTGTACACAGTAACCCAGGGGCGTGAGCGGGAAAGGGGGGATGCGTTCATTCAGCTGGGGCAGAAGGGACCAGCGACTGGTACTACCCGACGTGTTTCCTAAACAACGCCGCCTGTCCCTTGCCAGCTCTCGCTGCATCAGAGAGAAGCCACCCCTGCAGGGGCATCCGTGGGTGGCTGTGCCGTTGCAATTAGACCATCATTCATTCAGCATCACGTGCTCAACAGGACACAGTCCTTGTCTCAGGGAGCCGGGAGTCCCCTGGGATGGTGCACTGTTTTCCGTGCTGCCGGACTGGTCCACTCGGAGCCCCGAGGAGCTGGCTCATCCTCCTCCGTTCATAACAGGAAGAGGCTCTCGTCCACCCTACGGCTGACAAGGCCAGGTGCTCATAGTATAATTCCTTTTAAGAAGGTCAGGCGATACCCCTAGCACAGCCGCTTAGCCACTGAGTGGGTTTTTTATAGCCGATGGCCTCAGTCGGCAGGAAGGAGTCGGGTGTTATGCTCAGCTCTGTTTCGGTTTCATTCTACATTTCTTTAATGACTAGATCCCAGGCCTCCTGGCTCCCAGGGAGCAACCCCCATCGGAAGCCCAGAAACCCCTCCAGTCCGGGGCAGTGACCCGGGTGGGCTTGGGAGGAAGTGGCTCTCTTTTCTAGGAATAAAGGAAGACTTGGGTGATTTATTGGGGCTGAACTTGTTGATGTGTCCTTGGCACTGCTGGTCACAGAGGGAACCAGGTTCTTTCCCCCATGAAAGTTGCTGCTCCTCGCCACCTCTGTCCCTGCCCTTCCCTGGTGACCTGTGGACGCCCAGGAGGCACTGGGCGTGTTGTTCAGTGAAGAAACAAGGTTCAAGTTGTGTGGCGCGTTTGCTCCAGTTCGTGTGGTGTTAAAAACTGAGGCCAGTGCCCCCCATTCTAGGCTCAAAGTCAAAATCGAGAATGGGCCCCTTTAAGGGGCAGCAAACTTGGCCCTTAAACTGGGAGAGACAGGGTGAGGGAACACAAGTGGAGAGACAGTTACCATATTAAACAGATGCGCTGGGAAGGACTTAGGAAGCCATGCATCTCGCCCTCCACTCGCCGCCCCCGCCCCCCGCAAACGCTCCGCAACCATATGGTTTGCAGAAAAGGGAATCAGGCTGGGAGGGGAGGCGCCTGCCCCAAGGTCACACAGCTAGAGCCACCAGGCAAACCCCAGCTCTCTATCCTGCCGCACTAGGTCCTCTCGCAGTGGACTTGAGAAAACAGCTTCTTTTATCCTTCCCTGGTCCTTTCTCTGAATAAACCATCATCCCTGTTCTTGGGAGAAAGTGTCCGGGACTGGCAGTCAGGAGAACCCCCAGCCCCCTTGTGACACAGGCTGTCCACCCCCATCCCCGGGCCTGGGCTTCCTCATCGTGAAGGAGGGGAGGTGAGGGGGGACCACGAGAGCTAAGGCTCCCCTGTTCTCAGCTTCCATGTTTCTGCTCACCCAGGATGGCCCAGGGCTCCTGGAGGCTGTCTGACATGGGAAAGCGAGGGACCCACCGCAGACGTGCCTGCTGGGCCTCACGTATCGCTGATGCTCTTCCGTTTGTCCATTTCTCTCACAGCCCAGCTTCCAAGAGGAGTGCAAATTCAGAGAGACCCTCCTGCCCAACAATTACAACGCCTACGAGTCAGACCTGTACCGAGGCACCTACATCGCGCTGAGCAAATACGGACGGGTGAAGCGGGGCAGCAAGGTGTCCCCGATCATGACCGTCACTCACTTCCTCCCCAGGATATAAGGACCCTGAAGGAAGGCTCACAGGTGGAAAGCAATGTCTTTTCTGTTGGAATTTTGCACAAGTGAACAATCCCCCCCTCCCCCCATGCCCCCCTATTCGGGCTCCTTTTATGCCTGGGGGGACCTGAGTCGGTTCCCTTGGCCACCGGACCCCATGACACGTGACCCACCCAAGCGAGGGGTTGCAGCCGGCATCCTAGAATGGCAATGGATCCCATGCTCTGACCTCATCTGAGGAAAGACGGTCCAGAGACACTTGGGGGGTGGGACCTTGGGCACAGGAGAAGGCAGGGAGGAAGCGTGTGTGTGTGCTGGTGCATATCTGTACATCTTGGTATATATCGTCAGAACCAAGGCATCTCGGAACAGCAGGCTCCTTCCTCCCGGGGTCATCGCTTCAGGAATCTGCCTGCAGGAATGTCACCTGTCAACCCAGCAGGATTGACACGTGCTCCCATTCTGCCTCTTTCCAATCACCTTTCCATTCAGAGGCCACTGACTGCGCGGGTTGCATGGAGGTGGGGGCAGCAGCTGTCCTCTAAGTGCAGGGAGGGCAGGGTGACAGGCAGTAAGATTTAGCTGCTGACCAGGAGTGGGCAGGTACTCCGGGCATCCTGCGTGTGAGGGCTCTGGGGACACTGGGACACATCGTCAGGGAGGCTGGGGGAGAAGGGATCCCCCTCTCGGAGGAAAGGGTAGAGCAGCGTCTCTGGCAGGGAAACCTGCTCGAAGCAGCGGGAGAGACTGAGTGTTCTAGAGAGAGCCTTTCTGCCTGGAAGTCAGTGCTGCGCGTAGCTCGAGAACAAGCTGGGGCCAGGCTGCCTGCCCATAATTTTTCCTCACCTTGAACCAGGTCTTATTTTAACCTCAGATGACAGGGATCCTAATAATGGCAACCTCTTTGGCGAGGGGTGAGGGGGTACAAAATAGGCCACGAAGGAAGTAGAGAGGCTTTGGACTACAGATGCTAATTCCTTTCCAGCAACGTCCAGGAAACTCACCCAAGTTCTCATCTGATACTCTCACTTCCTTCTCGGGCGTCCTCTGCCACATGCGCTGGTGCCTGGGCGCAGCGGAATCGGGCATCGTGACCTCCGGAGTTTGCCCCCTCTGACCCCCCTACGGTAGGAGAGGAGTGATAATCCCGTGAAACAGAGCAGCCAAGCTGAAACAGCTCCTTGCCGTACCATGCCTCCTTGCCTCCTGTCCTTGGAGAGTATTTAAAGAAGAGGTGCCCCAAGCGACTATAAATGTTGTCCTCCTGGAGCCTTCAGATTCCTGAACCATTGGAACGTTCCTAAACCTGAAACAAGAGAGACCCGTATCAGAGCACAGATATTTTCAGTGTCTGTGGCTTTGCAGAATGAGCTGACACCCTCTGCGACTCTCGGGGGCCCCAGCCCGTGAGACAAGCCCTCATCTGCTGCAAATACCTTCGCCTTCGACATACCTCTCTATTTGCAGAGGTGGCCATCTATAGATTGACCTGAGATGAGCTGAGGATAGAGGTTGGCAATCCAAGGAAGAGACGCCCTACTGGCTGTCTCCCCGCCTGGCACATATCAGGGCAGGTGCATGCTGGGGGAGGAAGAAAAGGCTGCACCACGGGGGGCGAAGACGGAACGGACAGTAAGAGCTCAGGACGAGAGTGGTGAAACCTTGGATAGAAACTGGACCGAGTTGAGGTCTTGGTCAAGCAGAAGGGGGAGAAAATTGGTCCATCTTGACTGTTGAGAAGATTTCAAGTGTAGGTCTGCTTGGAGGCAGGGGACAAAGCTGATTGTTTTTCAGGAGGTCTTGTCCTGAGTAACTGGTCTTTTTTAACAGGGTACCTCAGAAACAGATGCTCTCAGGACCTGACCTGCATGTCAGCTCCAGCTGAGACGTGGTGGGCATGTAGGAGGGCTGGGTGGACAGATGGACCGCAATCTGGAGAGGAGAAGAAAGTCACAGGTCCCAAACCATTCATTCCCTTCTTCCCGGGTCTTGAGCTCCCTTGCAGGAGAGACTCTTCTAAAGAGAGTCGAGAGCCTTCGAATGGTTAGATCTTTCCTGCAACTCCCTAAAGGCTTATAAAAGTGCCCAGATCCTGACCAGGAGTTTCCCCAAATGTCCAGTCCCATCTCTCGTGTTAGGAGTGAGAATGAGAAACTCTGAAATCCCAAAGCCAGCCGGGCTTGATACCCGTCGCTCTAGCATACGGGTTGTCTAAGGTTGGCATCGCTATGGGCAGCTGGGCATCTGTTCTCACTGGTACCAGGGCCCGTGCTGTACCAGTGGGTCCATACTTTGAAGGTCACCTCTGGAGGTAGGGACGCATCACTGAGTGTTTCAAATCCTTCCCATCCAAAGGAATTCTCCCAGGGCTTTCTCTTTGACCTGTGAGTGACTTAGACTTAGGAAAAGTCCATCCCCATCCGCAGAAGTGGGTTACGGGGCGGGAACACAGTGAGATCAGCACAGGTGTGCAGAATCCTCTCCTAGCTGATCCCCATCTGAGTTCTGAACTCACCTGTCAGCCCCATCGGACCCAAAAGGCTGCAGAAGAGGTGGCAGAAGCAGGAGAACAGGGGTGTCCCCACCTTCCCGCTGAGGATGTACTAAGAATGACTTGGGTCTTCCCTCCCTCCCCCAGATCCTGAGCTTTGACCCTGGTTCATAGAGTTTTGTAGATAACTGGCCTCTCTTCCTTCCTGAACCTTCTCTAGCAGCTCCATGCAAAGGTAGGGCTCCAGGAGCCCAGAGGCTGCCTTATTCCCTCTTCAAGAGCAAACGATGAAGAAGAGAGCAACACACGTGCACCCCTTGAGATGGCTTCCCAGCTGGGACGAGGTTAGCTCAGAACAAACTGGGGGCCCAGGACCACAAAGAATCGGCACCGTCCTCGCGGGGCCGTGGATAGAGCTCAGAGGAAACCAGAAAATGCCCTGCTAGTTCCTGCTGTTGACTACAGTGACCATTTGCTGCCTTCTAAGCCCTTCCCTCCCCGCTTCCCAGATGGGTTTGCACCTCCCTGGGAAAGCAGCTTATAGCTTTGTGATGGATACCCTGCGGTTCTCCTTCACAGCCTCCTCTCCGCCCCCATGTCCCCTGCACCTCCTGCGCACATAGCCCAAGCCCCTGGTCAGAGCCGTTCTATGGCTTAAGAAAAAGGGGATTTTCTCCTTCCTCCATCCAGGCTGTAAACCTCTCTCCTTTAGACGCACTGCTTTCTCCCCAGGCCTGGAATTCTCTCCCAGCCCCGTCCGACCCGGGACAGCTGGGATTCTCCTGCTCAGGCTGGCTCTGGTCCTCTCTTGTCCAGGACCTCAGATCTTTCACATTCTGATCCTACAAGGGTCCTGGGGGAGGAAGGAAACACAAAAGGCCGTGAGCTGTCGGTCTCCTTCTCCCCGGGGTTGGACATCCATTGCCTCGGCCCACTTTGGACCACAGCCACCAGTACAAAGCAAATGCGTCTGGCCTCCAAGACACCAGGATGTCCTCTCTGCCCTCCCTTTCCTTTTTTGCCCCTTTTCAGTGGACACAAGCTAGAAAACTCCTACATATTTCTATCCCAATGCTTTCCCCCAAGGGCTCTGTGTCTGTTGCCACAGAGAAGGTATTCTCTGCCACCCGCCACTCGTGCACCTGTGAAGTGGGTCTCTAATACTTGCCCCCCACCTCTCCTCCCAGCAAGAACCCAGCCGCTCGTTCTGCTACCTCCTAGGAAAACTCCAATGGTAGGAATGTTTGGGTCAGGGCCGGAAGGATGGATAGAAACACTTCAACCTGCACTTGCCCCTCAGCTGGTGTTTGCTCTTCCCAGGACAGGAGGGAGGGGTAGTCATGCCCAGAACATCCCCAATCTCGTCCCTCCTGCGGATAGCTAACGCAGACCCACGTTTGGATGCCTCATGAACTACCAAAATTCCACCATCCGGACAGCCGCGTCTTTGCACGGGTTTCCCTTTCTGAAAATCCATCAGTACCTCAGGCTGGGTCCCAGGGCAGAGCTGTCCTCAAGCTTGGGTCTAGTGGGTAGGAAAACGCAGACTTTGTTCAGTCACGTGTTTGTAAGATGTGAGGCTTCTATTTTTTTAATATGTATGTGCTGTGCACAAACCGTATCGTGTTCCAGCAACAAAGGAAAAGCTCTTTTTATACGTTCCTCTAAACTGTTTGACTCCACCCCTCTTCCTCTAAACTGTTTGACTCCACCCCTCTTCCTCTAAACTGTTTGACTCCACCCCTCCTATTAAAACCGACGACGCATCTCTGGGTTGTGGTCGCGTCTCACCTGGGTTCTTCTTCACCCCTCAAGGAGGCAGGCATGTTGGAGACAGAAAGCATGATGGCACGGTGCCGTGGACCTTTAAGGCCAAAAGTCACATGGGTCACTTCAGCCAGTGCCGTATTTTACAAAAGTGGAGTCTGGCCCAGAAGAGAGGAGGGAGATCCCGTCGACCGTAGTGGGGCAGGAGCCCTGTTCCACCTTGTCAGAGCCGGTTAGGCACATTTCTGTGACTGTCACGTTATCACTCACCCACTTATTCACCCGTCAAGGAATAGTTCTGGAGCAGCCGTCTCTGTGCTGCCTTGCGCTAGGTTTGGGGGTATGTGAGTGAACAAGGCAGAGACAGTCCTCTGGCCCCTCACGAACTTGCATTAAAAACTAAAAATCACCCATGAGTGTGTTAAAGTGTAGATTCCCAAGTCACACTCGCAAAGTCCAGGCCTGGGTGGGCTCAGGAATCTACCCTTGTGACACACACCCCAGGCCACCCTGACGTTGCAAAGCCCTGGTCTAGTAGGATGACTGGACTCGTAGGAAAAAAGATATCTTTTCACAGGTTAAAAGAAGAAGGCCAGGGAGTTTAAGTTTCTTAGCCAGGATCGCCCAGCCAGATGAGACCCCCTTCCCTCTTCCTGAGTCCCCCTTCCCCCGCCCCACATCATCAGCCTGGGAACCTCCCCACAGTGTGCTCCTGCACCCACCACCCACCCTTTTCTACCTCGTCACGCAGCCTCTGGGGGAGATTGCAACGTGCCTTCTGCTGAGTGATGCCAGGTTCTGAATAAACCCATACGCTCTTGGAAGAGCTGCCTGGCCCCATGGCCTCTGCACCTCACTCCCATGTTTATTCATGCACTTAACATCTCCGAGATCCTACTACGTGCCAGAGACCACACTGGGCCCTGCAATATCGCTATGACAAGTTATCTGTGGGCTCATGTACTAGCAAGGAAGACAGACATTAAAGACAGAATTCAGCAAATAGTGATAAGTGGCATGAAAGAGAAAGTCCAGGGGTAGCACAGGGGCACAGAACGGGGTCCTGATCATCTGGGTGGATAAGGCAATCCA